>NW_016807891.1:2161458-2292140 GCF_001698545.2 Rhinopithecus bieti
GGGGGAGGGATTGCATTGGGAGTTATACCTGATATAAATGACGAATTGATGGGTGCTGACGAGTTGATGGGTGCAGCACACCAACATGGCACAAGTATACATATGTAACAAACCTGCACGTTATGCACATGTACCCTAGAACTTAAAGTATAAAAAAAAAAAAGAATCTACAATGTGCTGGATAGTATACTGTATTGGAAAATAGCATAAAAATACGTAACATGAAGTGCTTATTTTCAGGAAGCTCATGGTTCAGCAAAGGAGACAAATATCAGCAAAGGAGATAAATATGCCAAAAATTGCACTCCGTGTTTCAGAGCTTGTTATTATGTTAATGATCTTTCTGACCATTAGAAATGGACCCTGAACATATAAATAATACAGCTTTGAAACAGCCTTTCTTTCTCTTTCTTTGTTTTCTTTCTGTCTTTCTTTCTTTACTTTCTTTTCTTTCTTTCTTTTCTCTTTCTTCAATTACAGTTGAGTTTTAGCTTACACTTTGTACTTATTTATATTTATTCTAAAGTTTATTAATTGAGTTTTTTTTAGACAGAGTCTTGCCCTGTTGCCCAGGCTGGATTTTAATGATGCAGTCTGCAACTTCCACCTCCCAGGCTCACACAATCCTCCCACATCAGCCTCCCAAGTAGCTGGGATGACAGGCATGCGCTACCACGCCTGGTTAATTTTTGTATTTTGTGTTGAGATGGGGTTTTCACCATGGTGCTCAAGCTGGTCTCAAACTCCTGGGCTCAAGCCATTCACCCAAGTCAGCCTCCAAAAGTGCTGGGATTACAGGCATGAGCCATTGTACCAGGCTTGTATTATTCTTAAAATAAGTGATAGGTCCAAAGAAACTCATACACACGCATGCACATGTGCACACATACACACACACACACACATATATATGTGTATTTCTTTTTTAAGGAATTGACTCATGCAATCATGGGGCTGGCAAGTCCAAAATCTGTAGGGCAGGCCAATGGGATAAAAGCTCAGGCAGGATTTCTATGTCAGTCTTGAGGCAGAATTCTTTCTTCTTCAAGAAACCTCAGTTTTTGCTCTTAAGGCTTTCAATGGTTTGGATGAAGCACACCCACATTATGGAGGGTTATCACCTTTACTGAAAGTCAACTTGTTGTAATTGTTCATCATGTCTACAAAATACCTTCCTAGCAACATCTAGATTAGTGTTTGACCAAACCCAATAACTGAGTGTCATTGCCTCGCCAAACTGCCAAATAAAGTGTAACCACTACAGGACATTATTATAAAAAGAGAGAGAGAACAAGGAAAAGACAACCTATTAAAGGCAACATTTGGGAAAATATTAATTTTTCAATCTTGGCTGTATATCCGACTTGCCTGGGGAACGTTTAAAGGTCCAGTTGCTAGGCCCTGGGGATTCTCAGGGTAGGGTCCAAGGACATGTACACCCACAGAACTTTCTGTTTGGAAGTGGTCTAGAAAGCAGCTGCACAGCCCAGAGGGTTTGTGAAATGGGACTGTGGTTGCTTCTAAGAAGAAACCATGAAAAATTTTTATTTCTACATTATAGAGTTCTATCTTTAAAAAGAGAATTTTGGCCTGAATTATATTTAATATGTGTATTCCACTGGTACCCCTTTTCAGCCCAATAGACATAGGACATTGTGCAAACAGAATGAGACTCCCGGCTGGATGGGTTAACAAGTGATCCTCGCTCCTTCACTCACCCTCAGCAAATGCTGCCATTGCAGTCATGTAGGCAGCCAATTTGCATATCATAGCAAATAGAATTATAGATACAGTCAAGTATAAGTCAATCCCCACAAAATGGACAGCAGGCATTAAAAGATTCCAGTAAAGAAAGTACTTAGCACAAAACTTACAGTGCAATCACAAGTGACTAACAGAGGAAGAGCAGGTTTTCTGAAAAGTCTCCATTAACCTTCCATAGGAGGCAAAGAATGGTGGTCTACGTTCTCACTTGTAAGTGGGAGCTAAACGATGAGAACACATGGACATAAAGAGGGGAAAAACAGACACTGAGGCCTACTTGAGGCTAAATGGTTGGAGGAGGGAGAGCGTCAGGAAAAATAACTATTGGGTATTAGACTTATTATCTGAGTGATGAAATAATCTGTACGACAAACCCCCATGACACACGTTTACCTATATAACAAGCCTGCACATGTACCCTGAACTTAAAATAAAAGTTTTTAAAAAAGAATGATGGTCTAATCAGGTCTGGCAAGAAGTCAGCCCAAAACATTCAAAATTATCAGAAAACTGTTAGCAGTACAGATTTATATTCATCAACATCAACAAAGATACTGTGCATTGAGCTATTAGCAAATGATAGTTTGACACTGTGGCAATTAACAAGAGATTTTTAAATTATGTTCACTTTCTCTTTATCTTTATCTCTTTGGGGGGATATGTTGTGTGCAACATATAATACATAAACTACAAACATATAATACATACAGTACGTATTAGCACATTAGTACATATACAGAGTTTAGAAATAGGTACATTTTATTGAAGGTTCACAATGAGAAGATTTTCATGAATAGCGATGCAAAGAAAAAAGCAACAGAGAAAGAAACATGGGGAGCTGTATTGGTCAGCTTGGGTTCCCATAGCAAAATTTCATCAACTGCGTGGCTTAACATCAGAAATTAGGGTTTTTTTTACAGTTCTGGAGGCTGGAAATCTGAAAGTCAGATCAAGGGGCCAGCACAGTCAGGTTCTGCTGAGGGCGCTCCTTCTGGTTTGCAGGTGGCCAACTTCTCAATGTGCCCTCACATGGCAACGAGAGAGAGAGAATGAGTTATCCAGGCTCTCTTCTTAGAAGAACATTCACCATATTTGATCAGGGTCCTACTTTTATGACCTTATTTAATCTTAATGACCTATGAAGGCCCTGTCTCCAACAACAGTCATATTGGGAGCTGTTATGGTTTCATCAAATAAATTTTTAAGAGACACAATTAAGTCCACAGCCGGGATCATTGAATTAGAGGTACAAAGTTATTTATTTATTTATTTATTTATTTATTTATTTATTTATTTATTTTGAGAAGGAGTCTCGCACTTTCATCCAGGCTCCAGTGCAGTGGCACGATCTCAGCTCACTGCAAGCTCTGCCTCCCGTGTTCACGCCATTCTGCCTCAGCCTCTCGAGCAGCTGAGACTACAGAAGCCCACCACCACGTCTGGCTAATTTTTTGTATTTTTAGTAGAGACGGGGTTTTACTGTGTTAGCCTGGATGGTCTCGATCTCCTGACCTCATGATCCACCCAACTCAGCCTCCCTGTGCTGGGATTATAGGGGTGAGCCACCGAGCCCAGCCCAAAGTTATTTTTTTTAATCTGCCTGGTGGGTACATATCAAATACCTTCAAATTTGTCTGCAATTGTCTTGTATTACGTTTGTATTTGTAAAATGTTATTTCAATAACAGTAACTAAATAAGTTACAGTAACTAAATTTAGTGAAGGCAATGTTTTTAAAGGGTAGTTCTTACCTGCTCTGTCCACTTCAGTTATATGAATCATGACTTGAGAAGTCAGGATGATTCTGCCTAGTCATGATTTGTTAATTTATTGATGCCTTTATTTTCTTGTTCAACATATGTATGTTGAGCTCCTCTTATGGACTGGTCATTATTTTAAGCACTGAAGACATCACAATAACCAAACCAGCAGTACTCCTTGCATATCTGGAGGTTATATTTTAGTGGGAATAAACAAACAAATGAAGCCTGAACACATGTATGTCAGGTAGTGAGAAGTGCATGAAACAGAGCAAAGGTATGGAGAGCTTTCTGTGTAGTTGGAACTTAAAGCCCTGCATATGTGTGAAATCACCTACCAGGTAAACATAGCTAGAAGGTCATGATCAGCTCTAAATCCATGCTGATCATTAGAGGAATAAAAGAAGGAGACTGAGAATGAGAAACTCCAGCAAAGCCACATGAAACAAGGGTGTGGAGAGTGAGGTCTGAGCACTCTGCCAAATGCTGCTGAGGAATGGAATAGACCGTCACACTTGGGGACAGGGAAGAAGTTGGTGACCTTGACAATAATGATTTCAGCAGGATTCCTGGGTCAAAGTCTTGCTTGAAATATGTTCAAATCAGAATGAGAAGTGCTAAGGTAAATACAGAAAGAGGCAACTCTTTTTAGGAATTTTGCTCTAAAGACAGCAGTGAAATGGGGTAGTAGCTGGAGGGATAATTCTGTCATGGGAAGGATATTTTAAAGGAAGAAAATATAGCATTTTATATGCTGATGTAAATGACCCACTAAAAATTAAAATTTGATTATATAACAGCTAAAGGAAGTAATTTTAGTCACAAATTTCCAGAATAGTAGAGAAAGAAGGAAATCCGGCACACCAAGGCATGTTGGGTAGCGGGGGCTGGACTTTGCTAGGACAAGAAAAAGTCGTTCTCCTTGGAAAGGTGATGAAGTTTATGGATATGGACCCAGACCATCAACATGTTTGGCAGAAGATGATGATGAAGTCTCCTATGATTGCTTCTCTATAAAATCAGGATCAAGTCTGTCGGGGGAAAAGTCTACGTACGCCAGTAGCTATCTGTACAAGTTCTTCAACTGGTGACCAAAAGATTCTTCTTGGTGAATGGTGATCTACATCCTAAAATAAGTAAAGTCTGCAGTTTACCCTAATTATCTTGACTATCCTCAAACACGGTATGCTATGAGTAATGGTGCATTGATTTCCAATTTCTCTTTATTATGGAGTTAGAGTAAACCCCTAGTTATCTCTTTCTGGCCCAACCCACTTCATATATTGTCTGGTTCCACTGATTATCTTTTGTATCTTGCACAGCTCTCATCCCACTCTGGTCTACACCAATGTCGTGTCCTCCTATCTGGACTCTTATTGCCATTTTCAGAAAACTCCAGTCTTGCTCAAAGTTCTCTTAAAATAGGTTCAGCCCAACTACACTGCTCCATAAAATCATGTTTGCACCTCAAAACATTGTCAAATGCCTGTCCTGGCTGAATCTTTCTCTTTGCACAAAGCTGTAGGATCCTTCGATTCTCATCTGTGGGTCCCCACCAGATGCCTCCTGCTTCTTCTGACCAAGAAAAAGGAAAATACTTCTAGATTGGGTGCATTTTGAAAAACAAATGCTTCATTATGCCAACAGCCTATCCATCAAGATAATGACTGCACCCTAGTGTGGAGTAGCCCTCTGACTGCAGAGTCAAGAGTTGATCATGAACCAGCTTGGCTCCCAGTGCCTTGTTGGCATGGGCCAACAGGAGCAGTTTCAAGTTGATAGGGAAGAACGGAAAAAGGCCTTCATGAAACTGACTGCATGCTAAGTGAAGAACCTGACCCCACCCAATGGCACTCATGGTGAAGTCTTAGAAATCTCAGTGCCTGCTCCACCTGCTTCCTGTTCATTTAGCAGACTCAATACACCCTCTTCTCATTCATGCTCCCTCTAGGACTCTTCATGATGATTTTTTTTCACTCTGTGCACAAACACAGGGAATCCTGGTAGTTAAAGCAAGTAAAGGACTCCAACTTGAATGTTCATTTTGAACAGCACTCTCTGGCAGTGTTAGAGCTATTAATTGTGGCAGGAAAAAAAGTGGAGTTATGTAACCTGCCTGTTCTCAAACTTATTATTTTTATTATGACCACTCAACACTACTTGAATGTAAGCTAAAATCCATAAGAGTCCTTTTTGCAAGACAGAGCATGGCAACTTTAGGCAAAAGAAACGTGACAAAACACAGCCCCATAGCTGCTCACAAAAAGGAATATGCAATTCAAGGCTGAATCTGATGGGCTTCATTTTGCTAAAAGCAATTCTTGGCTGAGGGGCTGGACAGAGATGTGGCCCAGGGCAGCATAATGTCACAGGGTTATCAACAGGAGACAAGGGCAGCTGTGCTGCACTGGATCTTCTGACCTTTACATGAAGTCCAGCATGTTTTCATTTTGTCTCTTTATACTAACTCACTTCTAGTTTTCTTTTCAGGGAACTCTATCTTGACCGACTTAAAATTGCTGACTTGTCATTGTCTTTTTTTATCATGCATCCCAGAGCCAGTTGGTTGTAGGCAAGGAAGGAAGTCCTTGAAAAGCTGTAAATACACCTAAGTCCTCTTCGTTATTTTTTTCCCCTTTCACACTTAAGTCTGAGGAAAAAAATTCATAAGATGTTTAACTGAATGTCCTTCATTCTTCGGTCCACAGGAGTTGCCAGTGAAATTCATCAAACTAGAGAAACATGAAAATTGCGCGAAGGAGGGTTACAGGTGGCCCAGGGTGACTCCCCAGCAGGAAAGAGCATGTGAATCCCAAAGAACTAAATATTTCAGTTTTCCAAGAAGCCAAAGAAGTTTTTTACATTGCTTATGCAAATACTACTAATGATTCATTTCCTACCCTAACCAGGAAAGCCTAACAAGGTTAAAAACGGAAGTTAATATCAAATTCCATAGGCACCTATTTTGCTGGTATCTAGAAAGAACAAAGCGCTTCAAACAGAATAACAGAAAAGGACATTAGTCATTTACCCACAACATTTGTCCATAATCAGTGTAAAAAAATTCAGACAAAACAAATTTTTTAGACATTGATTTCTTAGGGAAAGCAATTCAATTTGATAAATTTTATTAAAAATGCCAAATCAGTTGTTAGATTTGGGTCAACCTGCAAGATTCATGTTTACTTTACTGGTCTTAAACTTGATTTAATCTTGCCGTCATTTTTATATTTAGTCACATACCAAAGAGAAGAGTAAAATTTAAAAGTTAGCAGCCCTAAACCTTCACTGTTTGTTCCCACTAAGGTTTTTCTAGCTGTGTTTTAGATCAAGTGAAAAGGTTATTGGTTGTTTGATCGCTTGGTATACTTAATTCATTTGGTACTGCCCAAAGCTGCCAATAAATACCTGTCTGAGCACAAGCACAGATATATACATTTTTCTTTCTAGTCCTAGGATTTAAAATCTAGAACATGTTCCCTTGGCAAATACAAATTCAGAATCAAAGAGTGCATACCAACAAAGAGAGCAGAGGAGAAATGAAGAGGAACAAAAGTAATACAGAGGAGGATGAAGAACTGTTTATTCTGAATTTAGGTGAGGAAGTGGTTACAGTGGGCTGGAGAACACTGGGAAGAATTTCAGGTTTAAGGAGAATTGAACTGAGTCTTGAGGTCTGCAGTCATACCACCCTGAATACACCGGGTCTTGTCTGAGCTGAGCTTTGCGAAATGGACTGGCTGTGGAGAAGTGGGGTTCATATGGAATAAGGTTTGGAGCGGAAATTCTCATTAGAAAGGGTGAAGAGGGTTAGTAAAGTCAGAGGCTTAGGACAACACAGAACAACTTTAGAAGGTGGTGTAGCAGAGGCAAGGGTCTTCTAGAGAAATGTAGGACTATAAAGACAGACCACACTGGGTCATGGAAAGCCTTGAGCACCAAGCACAGGAACTTGACCTTGATCTAAATAGACAGTAGGGAGATCTTAAACACTGTAAAGTTGAATAGTGACCTAATAAAGCATCAATTTAGGAAGGTTAGGCTATGTCAGCATATATCACAGGGTGGGGTAAGAAGCTTTTAATTTGAAAGCCGTCATACCAGTGTGAGGTTAAAACGACCTGCACTGAGAGAAAGTGGGAAGGAAGGAGAAGATGGAAAAAGGTAAGAGGGCTTCATGATGGGACACACTGAGTGAGCTGAGAGTCAAAAATAACAACGTTCACTGGACAGGTGGAGAAAATGGTAACAATAAGGGGATTCAGGAAATCGGAATGAGAAGCATCAGAAAAGAACCTGAACTCAAACTCGAAGGCATTGATGTTGAGATAATAGGCGAATCACTGCAAATGCCCTGGATGGACCAGACTGGGGATGGAAGTAAGGACTGGAAATGGATTTGAGAGTCATCTGTGTAGTGTTGAGTCCTCCAGGTAAAGACTATGGAAAGAAAAAAAATTGATAAAATCCAAATCTTAGATAGAAGCAGCCCTTGGAAAGAAGCAGCCCTTGGAAAGGAGCAGCAAGAGAAAGGTAAGGAAAGAAGTTAGAATTATAGAATGTACAGGGGACATGAGCACCAAAGAAAGAATGGTCAGTCAGGTTGAAGACTGGCGAGGGGTCAGAAAGCAGGGTGTGAGAAGGCCATCAGACTTGGTGGTAACTTCTGAAGCATGCAGGTGGTTTAGTAGGTTGAGGGGGCAAGGGCAGGCTTGCAGGGGAAGGAAGTGGAGAATAGATAATCTGATTGTGCTGTGAGGTAGACCATGAAAAGAAGGCAAGACTTGGGATGCAACCAGAGGAGATACAAGACCTAAAAGAAGCAATTAAAAGTAAAGGAGGATGAGCTAATGTTGTGAAGAGCCTGGAAAATCAGATGGTTCCTAGCATTGAGGGTTAATGGAAGGAGTGACCATTTACCTCTGATACCTGTTGGAATATAACCTGTCTACAGGCTCAGGGCTTTTCTGCATAGAGCTGGACACACTAGTAGAGTGAGTCCTCTGGAGCCACTATTCAATCTGTGCAGGTCAAAGAAAGAGTTACCTACCACCTTCCAGACACTTCACGGAAAGACAGCGAGAGAATGAGCCTGGGAGAACAGCAAGGTAGGCAATGAATGCAGTCAGCAGTGGGAGGAAGGAACATACAGAGAGAGCGAGGTTCACAAACAGCAGAAAAGGACCAAAAAAAGGGACATTCATCCAGTTGCCCATGACTTCAGAATTTTGGTTAATCTAATTTTTATGTCTAAACCCTATCTTGATGGTATTCATCAATTTCATTAAAAAATACAGAGAATTGGTGAAAATATATGAGAAAATAAACTTTTTTATTTGTATATTATTAGTCATTTAAAAATAAACATACTGTTATGAGTGCTTTTGTTATTTTGTGAACCAAGGTCAGGCACCTAAACCTGCTAAATAAATGTTTATTGAATAGAAGAATGGATTCATGCATGGATTAATGGATGGATGGATGAATACTAGGGTAGTGTTAGTTCTTGTGATATGCTACTGGAACCAGGATTTGACTCACAGTAACTGCTTGTATCTTAAAGAAGTACATCTTTAATAAAAGGAGAAGGTTTAACAAGACTAAGATATCATACAACCATGGGAACCTTCCTTCCATCTGAGCATTTGGAACCAGGTTCAACCACATGACTGTATGAAGCAGTTGCCACCTAAACTAGGAGGCAGGAATGAGGGCCTTAGGCTCATTCAACTCTGCTCACCAGTTGTGGTACTTATTTCACGTCCCTGGCCATCACCAGATTCAGCTGCAAGTCGTGATAATTATGCCCTCTTTTGCTGGAGGCAAAAGATTCCTTGGAGTTTATTTCCTTGCCTAAGGCCTCTGATACAGATAATAAGAAGTGACAATCCCTCCAGTTCAAACATAGTGGGTAGAACAGATATACCACAAGCTCTGGTTCCTTCTAAGCCCTGCTATAGCAGACTAATGGGATAAAGGAAAGGAAAGGAGAGGAAAGGAGAGGAGAGGAGAGGAGAGGAGGAGAGGAGAGGAGAGGAGAGGACGAGGAGAGAGAGAGGAGAGGAGAGGAGAGGGGAGCGGCCGCGAAGCGAGGGGAGGGCGAGGGAGGGAGGAGCGAGGAGAGGGAGAGAGAGGAGCAACCGAGGAGAGGAGAGAGAGGAGAGGAGGAGGAGAGGAGAGGAGAGGAGAGGAGAGGAAAGGAAAGGAAAGGAAAGGAAAGGAAAGGAAAGGAAAGGAAAGGACAAAGCCTCATAAAACCACAAAGACAAAGCAAACAGAATGGAAGAAAGCCATGAGTGAAAGTTGTCAACAAAATATTGAGAGCTGGAGAGCAGGTGGGCAGGAGGTAACTGATTTAGCACGATGGAGAAAGTGTAAATTAAGTGCATACAGAGGGGAGAGCAGGGGACAGTGGTGTCATGTCACACAGTGAGGAAGATCCAGCAACACAGTCACCACCTACAGAGAAGCATCTGATAGCACAGGTGGGAGACACAGAGCCTCCGCCTGCATTCCAACCTAAAAATGCAGTTTGCTTTCTGGAGTGGCTGAATGGGAGAGATTCTAATCTCAAGGCACTAGGCTCAACCAAGGGCAAGTTGCCTTCCTGAAAGTGAAGCAAAAGTCTGAAACAGCACTCCTCAAATGAACCTTCAAAAGTTATGAAAATGTTCTATATCTGACCTGCCTAACTATTCAAGAGCTAACTCTGGCCTGTGGCTCTTAAAATATGGCTAATGCAACTGAGGAACTAATTTTTTATTTTAATTATTTTAATGAATTCTGTTGTAAGTAACTACATATGGCCAGGGGCTGCTGTGTTGGACAGCGCAGGTCGAGAGACTGCAAGTTGATATCTCTGCGCCCAATACTGACCCAGAGCCTGCAGCAGTCAGGTTATACCCCAGGCAGGAGACGATGGCAAATTTCTCCTGGGATAACAAACCAGCTCGAGACAAAAGACTTAGAGACAGATACTGTGGATTCTCCAACAAAACAGTGAAGTCCGCATTGAGACCAACTGCAGGCAGCCCCCGGTCAGAAAGGCACTCCCATGCACAGTGCTTCTCAGATTTCTATCCACTAACTCCCTTTCACATAAAAGCAGACAGCCAAGCATCACTGGTTACCTGGAGAAACTCTCCAACGTGTCAGGACAAGACCATGACAAAGGAAATTTGAGAGAGAAAACAGCAACAACAACAACAGGAACTCTAAAGGAACTGACATGACTCAATGTCTATAACCAAAAAAATCACACACCCTAATACTCTCAAAGAGAAAAGAGTAGACGTTCCATCTGGGAAGACATGATGCCAGTGGGAAAGGGAATATTAGAGCAACAATTGCAGAGCTGGGGAAATTAAAAACCAAGGAAGAGAACAACTCAAGAGTTATTAGAAGGTAAAGAAGGCAGGGAAATCCCCCATCAAAGGGCTGAGACCACTACGAACAGACAGTGTGCATGAAGAAGCCAACTTTGTGAGGTCAAAAAGACGTCAAGCCTGCCAAGTTCCCTAGAAATGCATGGAAATTTCTTAGGTAGCTTGGCCTCCTACAGACTGTACAGTTGCTGGGGCATAATAATGGAGTGGGTCAGGAGATTCAAGACAAATTCTCTCACCCGAAAGAGCTGAGAAATTGCAGCTGACATTGGGAATTTACTTTGAAAATGAAGTGCATTCGCTCGGGAGCCCAAGTGTCAGAGTCCACCGGTTGCCCCCTGTGTGGTGAGAGGGAACGCTCCTGCAGGCCAACTGCCCCCACATTCCATGCATAGCCCTGAGGAGGCTGGGTTTCACACACTGCCTCATGAAGTGGGCATCTGACAATGAAAACTTCTCAATTTAGAGCCGCTTCAAAAAAACATTTATTTAGAACAAGCAGATAATGAGTGATTATTTTCATTTCTAGAACATCACAGATGTGGTTCTTTAGGGTATGTCAAATAAGAATAATTCTTTTATACCTATGAGCTCATTTTCAAGAATTCCCAGGGTTTCATTCGAGCAAAACTGAACAACTTCTGCATAACCCAATTCTAACATCTAAGGAAGCCACGGAGGCGGGGATGCAGAGGCTGGAGAGAGAGCCCACACTGAGGCACAGCCTTTTCGTTTCAGTACCTTGCAATCAATAGAATGCTTTTCTAATTGATTTCTGTACAGGGTTCATTTTTGGTAAAATGTGTCTCAAGGTGAGTAAAACAACCTCCATATTCTAAAAACAGAACGCATGACTAAGTGGCATCTTTTGAACTCAAATTCATTGCCAGCATCTCTAGCATGATCAATAAAAAATAAATATTTAGATAAGCCACAGAAGATCTGAATGCAAATCCCAACTCTGATAGGTGCTAGGTCTGTGACCTTGACTGAGCCACCTACCCTGTTTGGACTTTCGTTTCCTCTCAGATATGAGGCATTGTGCTTTAGACTAAAATATCATAAAATGAAGGTATTAGTCTTTGAAGAAAGGCCAGATTCTGGAAAAAGTGTGTGTATACCCTAGCAGTATGGATCTGTGAATATTAATCAAGACTTAGCTATCCAAAGAAAAGTATGTCAGAATTACTTGTTTAATTTAACACGTTATATTTAATTCACTGTAGTTACTGCCTTCCCCAAAAGACGTTTGTCAATATTTGCATTTCATTTTCTTGCTTACGTGAAGTTTCACAGAGAAGTGCAATTGGTATTTTGGTATTTTGTATAAAATTAGCAAAATGCCTCTTTCCAAAATTATTTAAATAAATATTACTGTTTTCTCCCAAAACACACACACATACACACACACACACACACAAATTCACATCCAGAGTATACCTTACAAAATGTTATTTATGTAACTGATTTAGCCTATTGTAGAGAGTTCAGGGATCTCCTCAACTAACATAGACAGATTCATAAATAAAGAGGTAGATAGTAATTTACATATACATTATTCATTTTCTCCTGTTGGTGTTCCCTAAAGACTATGATAATGTACTGCCAAACTTTGGAAGAAATAGCTGTTGCAAAAACTGCATTTGTCACTTAATTCAATGTACTCAAGATATTCTTACTGTATTAGTCCATTCTTGCACTGCTATAAAGAAATACCTGATATGGAGTAATTTATAAAGAAAATAGGTTAAATTAACTCACAGCTCTGCAGGCTGTACAGGAAGCCTGATGCTGGCATCTTTTCAGCTTCTGGGGAGGCCTCAGAAAATGAACAATTATGGTAGAAGGCAAAGGGGAAGCGAAAAGTCTCACATGGCTAGAGCAGGAGGAAGAGAGAGAGCAGGGAGCTGCTATACACTTTTAAACAATCAGATCTCATGAGAACTCACTATCACAATGACAGTTCCAAGGGGATGGTGCTAAACCCTGAGAAACCACCCCCTTGATCCAATCACTTCCCACCAAGCTCCACCTCCAACACTGGGGATTAGAAGTCAACATGAGCTTTGGGCGGGGACACAAATCCAAACCATATCATTCCACCCCAGTCCCTTCCAAATCTCATGTCCTTGTCACATTGAAAAATAAAATCAGCCCTTCTCAACAGTCGCCCAAAGTCTTAACTTACTCCAGCATTAACTCGAAAGTCCAAAGCCTCATCTAAGACAACGCAAGTCCCTTCTGCCTATGAGCCTGTAAAATCAAAAACAAATCAGTTACTTCCAAGAGCCAATGGAGGCACTGGGTAAACACTCCCATTCCAAAAGGGAGATATTGGCCAAAAGAAAGGGGCTACAGGCCCGACATAAGTCTGAAACCTAGGAGGGAAGTCATTAAACCTTAAAGCTCCAAAATAATCTCCTTTGTCTTCATGTCCCACATCCAGGGCATGCTGGTACAAGGGGTGGGCTCTCAAAGCCTTGGGCAGCTCCGCCCCCGTGACTTGGTGGGGTTCAGCCCCCACAGCTGCCCTCATGAGCTGGTGTTGAGTCCCTGTGGCTCTTCCAGGTGCATGGTGCAAGCTGCCAGTGGAGCTACCATTCTGGGATCTGGATTACTTTGGAGCTTTAAGATGTAATGACTGCCCTACTGGGTTTCAGACTTGTATGGGGTCTGTAGTCCCTTCATATTGGCCGATTTCTCCCTTTTGGAATGAGAGTATTCACCCAATGCCCATACCCCCATTGTATCTTGGAAGTAACAAGATACTCCCACCTATGAGCACGTGAAATCAAAAACAAGTGATTTTACATGTTCATATATGGAAGGACCTTGCCTTGTCTCAGGTAAGACTTTGGACTTTGGGCTTTTGAGTTAATTCTGGAATTAGTTAAGACTTTGGCTAATTGTTGAGAGGGGATCATTGTATTTTTCAATGTGAGAAAGACATGAGATTTGGGAGGGACCAGGGGTAGAATGATATGGTTTGGATCTGTCTCCCCACCCAAATCTCACGTTGAATTATAATCACCAATGTTGGAGGTGGGGCTTGGTGGGAGGTAATTAGATCATGAGGGTAGTTTCTCATAGTTCCCTTGAGAAACACCATTCTCTTGGAGCTGTCGCCATGATAGTGAATTCTCGTGAGATCTGGTTGTTTAAAAGTATGTAACACCTCCTCCCTCCCTCTCTTACTCCTGCTTCAACACATGTGAGATGTCTGGCTCCCCCTTTGCCTTCCACCATGATTGTTTGATTCCTGAAGGCTCCCCAGAACCTGAGCAGAAGCCAGCACAATCATCCTTCCTGTACAGCCTGCAGAAATGTGAGCCAATTAAATTTCTCTTTTTATGAATTAACCCATCTCAGACATTTCTTTATAGCAATGTGAGAATGGACTAATACACTTAACATGTGTCACAAAAGGCCCCATGAGAGGTGGTGACAATGTGAAACAAAAGTAGAGGTTGATGAGGCTAAAAGAAGGGTGAATGCCTGAATGTAGAGTCAGGGGCTCAATGACAGAATTGGGGCACTCTTGAATTTAAACTTATGTGGTCTTCAACTAACAGTCCTTGAAGGTCACTTTGAGAAGCAAAGTCCTTGACACTTTAAGGTGACCATCTTGTAGGCAAAGAAAACACTTTACACTTCTCTGGGCATCAAAACCCTCCAACACAATGCCCAAAAGCATGTCCCAAGCTTCTCTGGTGACAAGGATCTCTAGGACTGTGCTTCTTCAATGCTGATGTAATTCAAATTCCCAGGAGGAAGAGAGGTTTTGTTAAAACATGGGTTCTTATTTGGTAGGTCCAAGGGGCAGCCTGGGAGTCTTCATCCCTAACAAACTCCCAAGTGACATCCACACTGTTGCAGGGACCATATTGAGAATAGTCAAAGCGTGGGGATTGTAGCATGGGTCCCAGGTATTTCTCATTATCAAGGAAAAATAAGGACTGGATACCAGCTTAACACATAGTAACTGCTAAGTAGATGCTTATTGAAGGATCGATAGATTGATGGATACAATCAAGTGGGTGAATAAACTACTAAATGAAATAATCTGAGAAGCTTTCTGAACTTCAGTTCTTCGGTAAGATGGGGCAACACCTGACTTAAAGGGGCCGGTAAAACTCAGAAGCAGTAAGGAAAAGAAGAGTCACAGCACAGACTTGAGTCCAGCTCTGTATCTCCACGTTTCCTCTTGCCTCCACGATTGCAGTCCCTGGTCACCCCAGAAAGTCCAGCTATGTCCCTGCTTTGAGATAAATGTTTTAGTCACTTGAGAGGAGGATGAATTTTAACGAAGGACCAGAACAAAGATATTAATCAGCCAAGCATCCCTAAAAACATTTTGCCTTTCAGAATATAGGCCACATTGCAAAACATGAAATCCAAAAGGATATGAAAATTAAGTTAATAATAAAATACTTAGGTCTTAAATTACAGCAAGGGTAGAAGCAGCACCTACTCTGAAACAGTGATAAGGATTAGTGCAGCATTCTTCCCAGCCTGCCAAGGCAAAACACACCAATTTCTGCACCCATGACAAGAAGCAAGCAGCCTGGCAGAGCTGAAAATAGATGCGGATCTGGGTTTTTCACTATTGCACCAGTTATATGGCCTTAGGTAAGTCACCTACCCACACACGGCCTTAGCTTTCTCATCTGTGAAATGGAGACCTCTGGCATTTACTTTGTATATCTCATCCTTGTAATCCCATCACTTGGCAACATGTATGTGTTTTTAATTAAATCATAGAGAATTTCAGTTGGAAGAGACAATATATATTACCTGGTGTTAATCTTACTTGCTCACTTTAGCAAATTTGAGCGCATCATTCAGAATTTATGGTACATTTTATTGGCAGTACTTTTTGATCTTTGGTCTGGTAAGACATTTCTTAGATATATGATAATATTCTTATAATTATATGCCTAAGAAATGGCATGAATTCATAAATAACTTGTTTTGATATTTTACTAGTTCTACTCTGCTTTTTCATTAAGGGCTGTTGAGAGGGGAGAAGAGAGAGAGGTAGCAAGTGAGAGGGGCTTGGGCTTTGAAGTCAAATTCCACCTTTGCCACTGACTTTCTTTGTGCCTTAGTTTCTGAACCTCACCAATTTTCACTTTCTACTGGTGCAAAATGATAACGATGATAGTCATGGAAACATGGTAAGTGAGGTGACAGGTTTATCGCATGTAAGGGCTTATTACATAGTAAATGGTTCAATTCTGCTGGATATAAAGAACAAAACCTGCAGAATAAGAAAGTCTCATAAAGGAAAATGCTTTGAAAAGTAAAATCTTGCTGCTTTGGAACATTACCCTTCTTCAGAGAGCATGGCAAAGGGACTGATAAAATTTTCTTTCTTCCCTAATCAACGTAAATTTTGCTAAGATAATAGGGATTAAAAAGTGTTGCTGTAAACTTAGGGCTGGTGTTTTTAGGAATGATCAACACCCAGCCTTTAACCTCTAGGGCTATTTCTATAGTGTTTGTATTCATATTAATAGGCTAAGATTTTACCAGTATATCATACTTTAAAATATATTCCAATAGTATCTACATAGCTATTTTGAAAACTGACTATCTAAGGTCTTATTTACTATGTTTTAAAGTTAATAATCAAGTTGTTCTAATTATCCAATATAAATATTAAATTGTTAAAATACTGATATAAGAAGCTTTTTCACTTCATGCTTTGACAAAAGAAAATCATTGATTTAACATGTAGGATTCAATATTTAAAACCATCTGGGTTTATAAAAATTGTCTTGGCCTGGCATGGTGGCTCACACCTGTAATCCCAGCACTTTGGGAGGCCAAGGTGGGCAGATCACAAGGTCAGGAGATCAAGACTATCCTGGCTAACACGGTGAAACCCCATCTCTACTGAAAATACAAAAAAAAAAAAAAAAATTAGCTGGGCGTGGTGGCAGGCGCCTGTAGTCCCAGCTATTTGGGAGGTTGAGGCAGGAGAGTGGCGTGAACCCAGGAGGTGGAGCTTACAGTGAGCGAGACTGTGCCACTGCACTCCAGCCTGGGCATAGAGTGAGACTCTGTCTCAAAAAAAAAAATAATTTCTTTTCCTATTTAATTATCAAGACAGAATACCCAAAGTACAGTATAATCAGAAGGGGCTTTCTCAATTCTTCAGCAACACCCTTTTTCTCATACTGGTGTCTGGCCCAGTAGGCCATAAAGCTGGCATGCACTTTATGGAAGTGAAATATATAGGATGGGGCTCAAGCAGGCCCTGAAGACACAATTACTTGTGGTTCAAAATAGGTGGCCCAAATGTCCATAGTTCCCATCCCTGCCACACGGCCTACTCGCTCCTTTCTTCTTCTCTCCGCTGAGGATCCAGAGGGAGGTGGCTTTCTCACAGCCACACTACTGGGTCAGTTCTGCTGATTCCAAGCCCAGGGTTCCTTCATTGCTCTACTTCATCTAGAATCCAATAGACACAATAATGTCCAATGAGCTGGCCTTGAACTCTGATAAACAGAAGCAGGCATGAGCACACGATGTTATTGCAATTCTACCACAGCAGAATTCTGAATTCTTTCTAATTTTATGTTTTAATATTTGACAGTGTTTTGAATTGTAAGGGGCCTTATTCATTTGCAAATAATAAATATTAAAAATAAATGTTTATGTGTCACGCCTAGTGTTTTGAGAATAAATATATCAGTGGCTCCATTCTTTTCAGGCTATCATGGGGTAACAGAAATGTAACTGCCCCAGCACCACTGCTTGCCTTTGTAAAACACAGACACACCAGGACAGAGATGGCAAGACTGATGCTACCAACAACAGCCAAGAAGCAGAAACAGCCAAGAAGCAGAAACAGCCAAGAAGCAGGTGTCTTTGTCAATTACTTGCTCCTTGACAACCAATTAGAGATTTATTTACAACCCGTTCTTACAAGCATTGTATTTTATTTATTATATTTTAACCATTGCAATGTTGAAATACCTAGTCTCAAAGTAAAGAAAGAAAGAAACATCTGGTCTTGTTTATTTTTCATCGTGCATCAGAATATGTTCCTCAGAAAAATAAATTGTGAATAGGAGTATTTGCAAAGAGCAAGGTGTTCCTTAAACAAAAGGAGTGAGTGATCATGGTGTACAAACCCCATTAAGTTCAAATCCTATACAATATGTGCTTGAATAATTAACTTTGAGAAATATGTAAGGAGATGCTTGAATCATACTTTTGGCTAAAAGTGAGTAAGCAAATGACATTTAAATCATGTGAAAGAAGCTGACATATTGTATAAGGCTAAATGCAATCTCAGGACATATAGTATGATACACTGAGTTGAGAATCAGCACAATGACGTTGATTTTTAGATAAAGGTTAGAATTATACAAATTAAAGCTATTTCATTCTTTCCATTATAGTGGTCTGGATCCATCTTGTCAAAGGAAAACTCCCTTTAAAATCTCTGAGCTACGACCAGTGATCAACTGCTCAGTTGTAACAGTTGGTAAAATAAAACATTCTATGATAATAAAATAACAAAATACTCAGGGACTAGTTTAACAAGATATGTGTAGGGCCTTTAAGAAGAAAACTAGAAATAAAATAACATAAAATATAAAGTGTGATAATAGGAAGATTGACCACTGTAAAGTTGTTTATAAATTTCTTCAAAATTAAATTAAAATCTCAATAGTATATTTTTATAACGTCACAGAATGGACTTGAAATTCCTTTGGAAAAATGAACAAAGATAGGTGATTAAAATACACTGTAAGATTGATTAATGAAGGAAATTTTCCTACTGCATATTAACACTGAATATAAAACTGCAATGAAAAAGCAGAGTAGAACTAATAAGAAAACAAAACAAGTTATTTATGAATGATTAATTTATGGATAGTTTGGTTTGACCCTTTCATATTTTTCAGTGATTTATTTGGTGACTGTGAAATTCTTTCATAATTAGACACAGCACATTTTAAAAACAATAATAATCATTACCTCCACTCTCCTGCCTCGTTTGTATTTGTTTCATGGTTTTATGTGAATTACTAACTTAATTCTAACAGCAAATCAGTTTTCCTTTTCTCTACTGTTTTATGTCCGTCAGTTTATAACTATCTTCCCATATTTAAAAAAAAATCCTCCCTTGTCCCTCATACCACCTCCAGCCTCAGTTCTCCTTCGCAACACATTTCTTCTAGAAGTTTATCATTAGTGCCTCCTAACACTTACATCTCATTCCCGCTCCAACCATTCCCATAGGTCTTCTTTTCCCATCTCTTGGCAACATCGTACTTGGATCAATTGATGTTAGTGACATTGATCTTGGGAAACCACCAATGATCCCCAGAATTCAGAATCCAGTGGTCACATCCATGTCTTCATTTCACTTCACCTGGCAGAAGTATTTGCTACCGCTGACCAGGTCGTTTTCTTGAACCACTTTCTTTCTTGACTTCTATGACTTTACACACCCTTTATTTGATCATCCATTGTATTATGTAGCTCATTATATAGTTATTATCTTTTCTTATGTGTCTTCTCCAGCTTGCTGTGAGCTCTCGAGCGGACCACAAATTAGTCACTGGTTGGATTTACTTTTAATAAAAATATTATAATGAATTCATATTTCTGAAACGCCCATCATAGATTAACGGTGGTATGAGGAGGATCTAGAAAGATGACACTGTTCAAAATGGCAGGTCGGAGACAGCATAAATATTATGAAATATCTAGCAAATAGTCCACGCTGGTACATAGCCAAGGTCTAAGTTGAGTGACAAAGACTACAATTTACCTAAGTATGCCTCATCCTTGTAATCCCATCATTTGGCAACACAGATATGTTTTTAACTAAATCATAGAGAATTTCAGTTGGAAGAGACAATATTTATCACTGGGTGTTAATTTTACCTGCTCACTTTAGCAACTTTGGATAGATCATGCAGAATTCATGGTACATTTTATTGGCAGCATTTTTTGATCTTTGGTCTGGTAAGACATTTCTTAGGCATATGATAATATTCTTACCATTTTGTTCTCTTTCTGGACTTTATATAAGCTATCACCTTTTACTATACCAGAAGTTGCAAATACATACATATCTCAGCTTGTATTAGTTGTAATATATTGTCCTGGGTGAGACTGGAGAGAAATCCTAAATCTTTGAGGAGATAGGGAGAGAATTCTACTTTCAGCAGTAAGACAAGCTCTGTGAGGGATTTTGGGGCCTTTTGCACATGCGAACATAGATACACTAAAGACTATCCTCTCCTCTCTATGTACCTTTAGCAAATGATTAGCAAAGAGCAGGGGATAACACAGAGCCTTGCACTTCTGCATAGGGATCTTCTCAAAGTCTTAAACAACTAAGAAATACTTCTCTGGGGAATAAAACTCTACATAATATCCAATCGTCTTCTAAAAAACAGATACACCAGTCATTCGGAATCTGGTAAACACAAATTTTATTATCTCTTTCAAAGTGGAAACAGCAGTATCTGGACTAGTGAAAGAGGAAATAAAATTCCCTCCTTTGATATCAATCCAGCTGCCATCCATGTCATGGTCTGGAGAAGGCTGAGACAGTCATAGTTGAGCTTCAGACCATGTTACAATATTGCAGATGTGTAATTCACAGATCAGATAACCGGCAAGAGTTACTTGGCTTGTCCTTTTGTTGGAATATTTCTCAAAAGCTCATTCATGTAGAAATGACTGCAGACCCCATAAAAATGTGCATAGCAAGCAAGACTAGTCTTGGTCAGTTTATTTCATAGTGCCTATTCGGCAATTAAAGCTACACTGAAGACTAACAGATAATTAGAGGATGTATTAAAAGTTCCAGGTGCCAGAACCAAGGTGAGTCAAAGAAATATCCCCACTTTTGGTAGGTATATTCATTTTTTTTTTTTTTTTTTTTTTTTTTGAGACAGGGTCTCACTCTGTCACCCAGGCTGGAGTGCAGTGGCAAGATCCATTGCTCAC
Organism: Rhinopithecus bieti; assembly: GCF_001698545.2. NCBI lineage: Eukaryota > Metazoa > Chordata > Mammalia > Primates > Cercopithecidae > Rhinopithecus > Rhinopithecus bieti. The sequence goes on from NW_016807891.1 coordinate 2,182,351, forward strand.
TGCAGCCTCCAACTCCTGGGCTCAAGTGTACTTACTTCTCACCTCAGCCTCTTGAGTAGCTGGGACTACAGGCATGCATGACCATATCAGTTAATTTATATTAAGTTTTTGGCAAGACAGGGGTCTTGTTATGTTGCCCACGCTGGTCTTGAACTCCTGGCCTCAAGTCATCCTGCTTTCTCAGCGTCTCAAAGGGCTGGGATTACAGGAGTAAGCCACCGCACTCAGTCCCCTCTCTTTGCTCTTCAGTGAAATTCTTTCATGATTAGACATAAATTCTTTCATATTAGACAGAGTACATTTTTTAAAATAATAATTCCTTCCACTCTTCTGTTTCATTTGTATTTGTTTCATAGTTTTATGTGAATTATTAACTTTTCTAACAGCACATCAGTTTTCTTTTTCTCTACTGTTTTGTGTCCACTGGTTTATAAATATCTTCCCATGTTAAAAAACAAAAACCTCCCTTGTCCCTCATGTCACTTGCAATCTCAGTTCCTCTTCACAAGACATTTCTTCTAGAAGAAGTCTATCATTAGTGCCTCCTAACACATCTCATTTCCCCTCCACCCATTCCAATAGGTCTTGTTTTCCCATCATTTGGCAACATTGTACTTGGAACAATTGACGTTGGTGACACTGATCTTGGGAAATCACCAATGATCCCCAGAATTCAGAATCCAGTGGTCGCATCCACGTCTTCATTTTGTATAAAAGGAGTGATATTTTATGAAAGGAGTACTACAAAGAAAATGTTGGTGGGGATTTGGCAAGGAAGAGCTTGGGTGTTCAGCAGCATCTGCATAATGACAGCTTTGCCTGGCGGGTGACAGTCGGTGTGGAGACTTACTCATTAATGTGACAGCACAGCCGCTCTCGGCATGGTTGGGAAGGCCCACCTGACACCCTGTAGTGGATTAGTCACCCCATCCAAGTCTAGCTGTCAGCAGGAAAGTGAGACTATTAAGCAAAATAGTGCATTGGCAGGGTATTAAACATAAATCAATGAACAAATTACCTCCGTAAATCACTTCGCTGAGCAGAGCTTTAGAGCCTGTGCCCCGTGTTTGATAAAACAAACAAATGACAAGCACAACAACAAAACCATTTTCTCCAGAACGTTTTACACATTTACTTTAAATGGGCTCCAACTTGTGACCAAGACAAAATGTTTGCCAACTTTTTAAGAATGTATTATGAACGAATTCACTGATGAATGAGCATTCCTGAGAACTCACCCACACTATGCTGGGCAGTAGATCTGCAGAGAAAGCATGGGATGTGCAACCACTGCCTGGCTTATGTTCTGAAACTCTCCCTGGCTGAGGACCACGGGCGGGGGACGTGTCTCCTCTGTGTCTCCTCTGCACCTCCGCTTCTTCGCCTAGGCAGTGAGGTGGGTAGTAATAGCTACTTTATACAGTTGTTGTGATAACTAAACGGGTCAGTTTGGTAACATATCCTTAGAAAAGTGCTCAGCAAATTTTTTTATGGTTGTGGCCGGGGTGATGATGCAGTTGGAGAGGGGAAATATACAGAAACAAAATTAAAACCTAAAGTTCTAAGTGTGGACTGCCACAAGACTATAGAGGAAGGAAAGATAAATCCCGTCTGGGAGCATCGGAAAATTCTCCCCAGTTTGAGCTGAGTCTCATTAGTCAAAGTCCCCTATACAGAGAAGGACTGAAGGGCACAAGTCAATGAAGACACTGTTAGCACAGTGAGAAAATGATTAGTACAAAAAAAAAGGTTTCTCCTGGTACAGTTAATACATCTGTGCACCTCACATGTATGCGTTTGTGTATGTGTCTGTGTGTGTGTTTGTTTATGAGTGTGTATGAGCCTCTATGTGTTTGTGTTTGTGTGTAACTGTATTGTGTTTGTGTATGCTGTGTGTGTCTGTATGTGTGTTTGTATGTTTGTGAGTGTGTGTGTGCCTGTGTTTGTGAGTTTTTGTGTTTGTCTGTGTTCATATGTGTTTGTGTGTGTTTGTGTGTGTCTGCACGTGTGTTTGTATGTTCGTGAGTGTATGTGGTTGTGTGTGTGTATTTGTATGTGTGTTTGTGTGTGCATTTGTGTGTGTGTGTTTTGGTGGATGGGGGTAAGGGGTATGGAGAGGATGGGGCTCCATACAGCCATGAGAACATGACATATGTATGTATAGCAACATTTGTTGCAATCCAGGTGGAGACTGAAACTATAAGACTGAGAATAAAATGGGACTGCCTCAAAGTCTCTATCATGAATCCTCCACAGGCTTTCTGTGTGTTGCCGTGCACTGATATTTCATGGAGATATTTGGCCTTAAGTTCCTGCTCCCCCTAATTCTTGACCTCACTCACACTCTCCCTTTTTTTCTTGCATTTCCTTTAAAATACAAATATTTTCCATAGATCCAGGCATGGAACTAAGCTCTACTGCCTTGATTTATCCCAAATCCTAAAAGGATTGTACAGGCATCTATGGGACTTCAATAAAGGTTCACAGAATAATTTTGCATCCATAAAAAAAGGATGGTATTTTATCAAAGGGGTAATTAGAAAGAATAAGAGAATTGACAAAGAGCTTTTTAAAAATGGGGCAGTAGAGTGCAGGACTAAGAGGGAATTGAGAGGAGACCAGAAGAACGACTTGAATTTAATAGATCAAGAAATCACCCAGGCCCAGAAAATAAAATGAACATGACCTCCTCAAAAAATGGAAAACAGAAAGACAATATCGGACAAGAAGAATCTGGTAAGTTTAGGATCTAAACAATAGAACTTCTAAAAGGAGAAAGCAGAAGGAAAGGAACTATCACATAAACCATATAAATATAATTTTGTAACATTGAAGAACATGATTTCCCACATTGAAGGGGCCCACACAATGTCCAGTCCAGGGATTTTAAAAATGACCCACACCAAGGCACAGAACTGGAATCACGGAACATCGGAGATGCCAAAAGTTGAAACAGAAGTTCAAGAATCACAATGGCATTGGGCTTCTTGATAGGAGGACTGGAATCTAGAAGTTAATGAATAGAATCTTCGAAATACAGAAGGAAAAATCGTGTCCAAACCAGAACTCTATACCTGGAAAAGAAATTTTCAGATATACAATGTCTCTAAAATAGTCACTTCATGGATCTGCTCTCTGGGAGCTACCAGAGGACATGCTCCACCAAATGACAAATCCAACTAAGAAAGGAGGAAGCATGGGGCCCAGCAAACAGAATTCAATGTAGGAGTGACAAAGACAATGAGAATTCCCAGGATAGTGATGATGTGGGGCTTGAGTAACCCAGCTCTGCGGGCTCTAGAAAACTCCAGATTGGAGAAGAAGAATAGGTGGCTTCAAGAGAGATGTCTCCAGAGGGAAACAGTAACATAAAATGAATAGAATCCCTGATGTATTTGACCAGATAAGAGAGATCTTATTTATAATTCTGTAGGAGAGATTAGCCTGATTAAGCCTCTGGCATACAGAAAACTAAGCAAATGAAATACATGACATGATTAACACCGGGGGAAAAGGTACAATAAAATAAATACAGCCCTAGGACACTCTGCAGCTCAGTGGTGGGACATTGCTTACATACAAATAATAACGCAATCTCCAAACACAGTTTTGCCTCCAAACTGACATATAACCATGTTAGGAGGATAGAAAAGTGAGTGTATGTTGGGGATAGGTAAGACAGTCTTAAATCCTCACCTTTGGTAATATGAAGTCAAAATAAATTCTTATAATTGGAAAGTCAAGCAATGGAAATATGGAGTCGGTATCAGAGGAAAGACCCTAAAGAAATGACAGTGGTTGTCTCTAGGGGAGAAGACTCAAAGATGGCGAACAGCAGAGTAGAAGTCCACTATTTTGTTTTTGTTGTGTTTTGCTTTTTTTAAAACAGTGAATTGTTTAAACTCTGTCTGTGTATGACTTTGATAAAAACTAAAATTCTATACAAAACTGAATTAAGCAGATGAGACTCTTCTATTCCTAACTCCAACGTGACTCACTTGATCTGTAATTATGGTGCCCATTCCTTCAATTAACCACTCCTCAACCACCTGGTCAGCTTTTAGCCATAATCTAGCTGTGCCACAGCCTATAAAATTCAGATACTGAAAATATGCTCTTAGTAAATTGGCAGTAAAGACCTACAGAAATGAGAAAAGGAGCTTGATTGGTAATTCCAAAGGTAATGAAGACTGTTTGTTTTATTTAGCACATGCTACTAACTAAAAACACCAGTGTGAATGCAAATTCAATCAAGGCAATTAAACTCTGTCTTTCTGAATTTCAATTATAAAAAACATCAGCCTTTAACCAACTGAATGAAATTGTTTGTAGAGAAAAATTGAACAAAAAATCAATATAATTTAAGTGCAAAGACTAATGCATGCTTCTCCAACATGTTAGTAATTTTGCTTAGTACTAAGGATTTTCTATTGTTACATTGACCATAATTTTGTAGTTTTATTGAGGTATAATTGATATACCCCAAAAGCACAGATTTAATGTACACATCTTGAATCATTTGAACAAATGCATATACCTGTGATACCACCACCACAACCAAAGTACTAGACATATTCATCACCTCCAAAAATGTCCTTGTGTTCTTTGTTGATTTTCTGTTTGGTTGGTTGGTTGGTTGGCTGGTTGGTTGGTTAATTATTTGGTTGGTTGGTTAGTAAGTTGTTTGGTAAAATCACTTAATATGAGATCTAGCCTCTTAACATATTTTAAAACGCAAAATACTGTATTCTTAACTACAGGTACTATTTCGTAAATCAGATCTCTACTCTTTATTCATCTTGGATAACAGAAACTTTATAGCCTTTCAAAAACAATTCCTCATTTCATCCTCTCTCCAGGACATAATTTTTTTATTTTTAAAAAATTGTTTAATTTTATTTATTTATTTTACTTTAAGTTCTGGGATACATGTGCTGAATGTGCAGGTTTGTTACATAGGTATACTTGTGCCATGATGGTTTGCTGTACCTATTAACCCATCATCCAGGTTTTAAGCCTCGCATGCATTAGATATTTGTCCTAATGCTCTCCCTCCTCTTTCCTTCCACCCCTGAACAGACTCCAGTGTGTGATGTTCCACTCCCTGTGTCCATGCGTTCTCATTGTTTAACTCCCACTTAGGAGTGAGAACATGCAGTGTTTGGTTTTCTGTTCCTGTGTTAGTTTGCTGAGGATGATGCTTGCTAGCGTCATCCATATCCCTGCAAAGGACATGAATTCATTCTTTTTATGGCTGCATAGTATTCCATGGTATATATGTGCCACATTTAATTTAACCTGTCTATCATTGATGGGCATTTGGGTTGGTTCCAAGTCTTTGCTATAGTAAATAGTGCTGCAATAAACATATGTGTCCATATGTGTCTTTATAGTAGAATGATTTATTATCCTTTGGGTATATACCCAATAATGGGATTGCTAGGTCAAATGGTATTTATGGTTCTAAGATCCTTGAGGAGTCGCCACACTGTCTTCCACAATGGTTGAACTAATTTACACTCCTACCAACTATGTAAAAGCATTCCTATTTCTCTGCATTCTCGCCAGTATCTGTTGTTTCCAGACTTTTTAATGATCGCCACTCTAACTGGCATGAGATGGTATCTTATTGTGGTTTTGGTTTGCAGTTCTCTAATGACCAGTGATGAGCTTTTTCTCATTTGTTTGTTGGCTGCATAAATGTCATCTTTTGAGAAGTGTCTGTTCAAATGTGTTGCCCACTTTTTGATGAGGTTGTTTTTTTCTCATAAATTTGTTTTAAGTTCCGTGTAGATTCTAGACATTAGACCTTTGTCAGATGGATAGATTGCAAAATGTTTCTCCCATTCTTTAGATTGCCTGTTCACTCTGATGGTAGTTTCTTTTGCTGAGCAGAAGCTCTTTAGTTGAATTAGATCCCATTTGTCAACTCTGCTTTTGTTGCAATTGCTTTTGGTGTTTTAGTCATGAAGGCTTTGACCATGCTTATTTCCTGAATGGTATTGCCTAGGGTTTATTCTATGGTTATTATAGTTTTAGATTTTACATTTAAGTCTTTAATCCATCTTGAGTTAATTTTTGTATGAGATGTAAGGAAGGTGTCCAGTTTCTGTTTTCTGCATGTGGCTAGCCAGTGTTCCCAGCACCATTTATTAAATATGTAATTCTTTCCCCATGCTTATTGTTGTCAGGTTTGTTGCAGATCAGATGGTTGTAGATGTGTGGTATTATTTCTGAGGCCTCTGTTCTGTTCTATTGATCTATATATTGGTTTCCGAATCAGTACCAGGCTGTTTTGGTTGCTTTAGCCTTGTAGTATAGTTTGAAGTCAGACAGTATGATGCCTCCAGCTTTGTTCTTTTTGCTTAGGATTGTCTTGGCTATACAGGCTGTTTTCTGTTTCCATGTGAAATTCAAAGTTTTTTCTAGTTATATGAAGAAAGTGAATAGTACTTTGATGGAAATAACATTGAATTTATAAATTACTTTAGGTAGTATGGCCATTTTCACGGTATTGATTCTTCCTATCCATGACCATGGAATGTTTATCCATTTGTTTGTGTCCTCTTTTATTTCCTTGAGCAGTGGTTTGTAGTTCTCCTTGAAGAGGTCTTTCACTTCCCTTGTAAGTTGTATTCTTAGGTATTTTATTCTCTTTGTAGCAATTGTGAATGGGAGTTTACTCATGATTTGGTTCTCTGCTTGTCTATTATTGGTATATAGGAATGCTTGTGATTTTTGCACATTGATTTTGTATACTGAGATTTTGCTGAAGTTGCTTATCAGCTTAAGGAGTTTTGGGGCTGAGACGATGGGGTTTTCTAAATATACAATCATGTCATTTGCAAACCGAGACAATTTGAATTCCTCTCCTCCTATTTGAATACACTTTATTTTCTTCCTGTTGCCTGATTGCTCTGACTAGAACTTCCAATACTATGTTGAATAGGAGTGGTGAGAGATGGCATCTTTATCTGCACTGGTTTTCAAAGGCAATGCTTTCAGCTTTTGCTCATTCAGTATGATATTGGCAATGGGTTTGTAATAAATAGTTCTTATTATTTTGACATGTGTCCCATCAATACCTAGTTTATTGAGAGTTTTTAGCATGGAGCAGTGTTGAATTTTATCGAAGGCCTTTTCTGCATCGATTGAGATAATCATGTGCTTTTTGTCATTGGTTATGTTTATGTGATGGATTATGTTGACTGATTTGCACATGTTGAACCAGACTTGCATCCCAGGGAGGAAGTCAACTTGATCATGGTGGATAAGCTTTTTAAGGTGCTGCTGGATTTGGTTTGCCGAATTTTATTGAGGATTTTCACATCGATGTTCATCAGGGATATTGGCCTGAAATTTTCTTTTTTTGTTGTGTCTCTGCCTGGCTTTGGTATCAGGATGATGCTGGCCTCATAAAATGAGTAAGTGGGGAGTCTCTCTTTTTCTATTGTTTTGAATAGTTTCAGAAGGAGTGGTACCAACTCCTCTTTGTACCTCTGGTAGATTTCAGCTGTGAGTCCGTCTGGTCTTGGGCTTTTTTTTTTTGGTTGGTAGGCTATTAATTACTGCCTCAATTTCAGAACTTGTTACTGGTCTATTCAGGGATTCTACTTCTTCTTGGTTTAGTCTTGGGAAGCTGTATGTGTCCAGGAATTAATTTATTTCTTCTAGATTTTCCAGTTTATTTGCATAGAGGTGTTTATAGTATTCTCTGATGGTAGTTTGTATTTCTGTGAAATCAGTGGTGATATCCCCTTTACCTTTTTTATTGTGTCTATTTGATTCTTCTCTCTTTTCCTTTTTATTATTCTGGCTATCAGGCTATCTATTTTGTTTATATTTTCAAAAAAACCAGCTCCTGGATTCATTGATTTTTTGAAGGGTTTTTTGTGCCTCTATCTCTTTCAGTTTTGCTCTGATCTTAGTTTTTTCTTGTCTTATGCTAGCTTTTAAATTTGTTTGCTCTTGCTTCTCTAGTTCTTTCAATTGTGATGTTAGGGTGTCAATTTTAGATCTTTCCTGCTTTCTGATGTGGGCATTTAGTGCTATAAATTTNGTCTTGGCTATACAGGCTGTTTTCTGTTTCCATGTGAAATTCAAAGTTTTTTCTAGTTATATGAAGAAAGTGAATAGTACTTTGATGGAAATAACATTGAATTTATAAATTACTTTAGGTAGTATGGCCATTTTCACGGTATTGATTCTTCCTATCCATGACCATGGAATGTTTATCCATTTGTTTGTGTCCTCTTTTATTTCCTTGAGCAGTGGTTTGTAGTTCTCCTTGAAGAGGTCTTTCACTTCCCTTGTAAGTTGTATTCTTAGGTATTTTATTCTCTTTGTAGCAATTGTGAATGGGAGTTTACTCATGATTTGGTTCTCTGCTTGTCTATTATTGGTATATAGGAATGCTTGTGATTTTGCACATTGATTTTGTATACTGAGATTTTGCTGAAGTTGCTTATCAGCTTAAGGAGTTTTGGGGCTGAGACGATGGGGTTTTCTAAATATACAATCATGTCATTTGCAAACCGAGACAATTTGAATTCCTCTCCTCCTATTTGAATACACTTTATTTTCTTCCTGTTGCCTGATTGCTCTGACTAGAACTTCCAATACTATGTTGAATAGGAGTGGTGAGAGATGGCATCTTTATCTGCACTGGTTTTCAAAGGCAATGCTTTCAGCTTTTGCTCATTCAGTATGATATTGGCAATGGGTTTGTAATAAATAGTTCTTATTATTTTGACATGTGTCCCATCAATACCTAGTTTATTGAGAGTTTTAGCATGGAGCAGTGTTGAATTTTATCGAAGGCCTTTTCTGCATCGATTGAGATAATCATGTGCTTTTGTCATTGGTTATGTTTATGTGATGGATTATGTTGACTGATTTGCACATGTTGAACCAGACTTGCATCCCAGGGAGGAAGTCAACTTGATCATGGTGGATAAGCTTTTAAGGTGCTGCTGGATTTGGTTTGCCGAATTTTATTGAGGATTTTCACATCGATGTTCATCAGGGATATTGGCCTGAAATTTTCTTTTTTTGTTGTGTCTCTGCCTGGCTTTGGTATCAGGATGATGCTGGCCTCATAAAATGAGTAAGTGGGGAGTCTCTCTTTTCTATTGTTTTGAATAGTTTCAGAAGGAGTGGTACCAACTCCTCTTTGTACCTCTGGTAGATTTCAGCTGTGAGTCCGTCTGGTCTTGGGCTTTTTTTTTTTGGTTGGTAGGCTATTAATTACTGCCTCAATTTCAGAACTTGTTACTGGTCTATTCAGGGATTCTACTTCTTCTTGGTTTAGTCTTGGGAAGCTGTATGTGTCCAGGAATTAATTTATTTCTTCTAGATTTTCCAGTTTATTTGCATAGAGGTGTTTATAGTATTCTCTGATGGTAGTTTGTATTTCTGTGAAATCAGTGGTGATATCCCCTTTACCTTTTTTATTGTGTCTATTTGATTCTTCTCTCTTTTCCTTTTATTATTCTGGCTATCAGGCTATCTATTTTGTTTATATTTTCAAAAAAACCAGCTCCTGGATTCATTGATTTTTTGAAGGGTTTTTTGTGCCTCTATCTCTTTCAGTTTTGCTCTGATCTTAGTTTTTTCTTGTCTTATGCTAGCTTTTAAATTTGTTTGCTCTTGCTTCTCTAGTTCTTTCAATTGTGATGTTAGGGTGTCAATTTTAGATCTTTCCTGCTTTCTGATGTGGGCATTTAGTGCTATAAATTTCCCTCTAAACACCGCTTTAGCTCTGTTCCAGATATTCTGGTATGTTTTCTCTTTGTTTTTATTGGTTTCAAAGAACTTATTTATTTCTGCCTTAATTTCATTATTTACCCAGTAGTCATTCAGGAGCAGGTTGTTCAGTTTTCATGTGGTGGTACGGTTTTGAGTGAGTTTATTAATCCTGAGTTCTAATTTGATTGCACTGTGGTCTGAGAGGCTGTTAGTTACGTTTTCTGTTCTTCTACATTTGCTGAGGAATGTTTTACTTCCAATTATGTGGTCAATTTTAGAATAAGTGTGATGTGCTACTGAGAAGAATGTATATTCTATTGATTTGGGGTGGAGAGTTCTGTAGATATCTATTAGGTCCGCTTGGTCCAGAGCTGTGTTCAAGTCCTGAATATCCTTGGTAATCTTCTGTCTTGTTGATCAGTCTAATATTGACAGTGGGGTATTAAAGTCTGCCACTATTATTCTGTGGGAGTCTAAGTCTCTTTGTAGGTCTCTAAGAACTTGCTTTATGAATCTGGGTGCTCCTGTATTGGATGCACATATATTTAGGAGAGTTAGCTCTTCCTGTTTTGTTGATTCCTTTACCATTATGCAATGCCCTTCTTCATCTTTATTGATATTTGATGGTTTAAAGTCTGTTTTATCAGAGACTAGGATTGCAACCCCTGCCTTTTTTTGCTTTCCATTTGCTTGGTAAATATTCCTTCATCCCTTTATTTTGAGACTGTGTGTGTCTTTGCATGTGAGACGGGTCTCCTGAATACAGCACATCAATGAGTTTTGACTCTTTACCCAATATGCCAGCCTGTGTCTTTTAATTGGGGCATTTAGCCCATTTACATTTAAGGTTAATATTTTTATGTGTGAATTTGATCCTGTCATCATAATGCTAGCTGGTTATTTTGCACATTAGTTGATGTAGATTTTCATAGTGTCATTGGTCTTTAGATTTTGGTGTGTTTTTGCAGTAGCTGGTACCAGTTTTTCCTTTCCATATTTAGCGTTTCCTTCAGGAGCTCTTTTAAGACAGGCCTGGTGGTGACAAAATCCCTCAGCATTTGCTTATCTGTAAAGAATTTTATTTCATCTTCACTTCTGAAACTTAGTTTGACTGGACATGAAATTCTGGGTTGAAAATTCTTTTCTTTAAGAATGTTGAATATTGGCCCCCACTCTCTTCTGGCTTACAGCGTTTCTGCAAAGAGATCTGCTGTTAGTTTGATGGACTTCCCTTTGTAGATAACCTGACCTTTCTCTCTGGCTACCCTTAGTAATTTTTCCTTTGTTTCAACCTTGGAGAATCTGATGATTGTGTGTCTTTGGGTTGCTCTTCTTGAGGAGTATATTAGTTCTGTGTATTTCCTGAATTTAAATGTTAGCGTGTCTTGCTAGGTTGGGGAAGTTCTCCTGGATAATACCCTGAAGAGTGTTTTCCAACTTGGTTCCATTCTCTCCATCACTTTCAGGAAACCCAATCATAGGATTGGTCTTTTCACATAGTCCCATATTTCTTGAAGGCTTTGTTCATTCCTTTTCAATTTTTTTCTCTAATCGTGTCTTCACACCTTATTTCATCAAGTTGATCTTCAATCTCTGATATTCTTTCTTGTGCTTGATCAATGCAGCTATTGTTACTTGTGTATGCTTCATGAAACTCTTGTGCTGTGTTTTTCAGCTCCATCAGGTCATTTATGTTCTTCTCTAAACTGGTTATTCTAGTTAGCAGTTCCTGTAACTTTTTGTCAAGGTTCTTAACTTCCTTGCACTAAAGAGTTAGAACATGCTCCTTTAGCTCAGAGGAGTTGTTATTACCCACCTTCTGAAGCCTCCTTCTGTCAATCCGTCAAACTCATTCTCGGTCCAGTTTTGTGCCCTTGCTGGAGAGGAGTTGCAATCATTTGGAGGAGAAGAATTCTGGTTTTTGGAATTTTCAGTCTTTTGCACTGGTTTTCCTCCTCTTTGTGGATTTATCTACCTTCAATTTTGAGGCTGAAGACCTTTGGATGGGGTTTCTGTCAGGGTGGGGAGGGTCTTTTTGTTGATGTTGATGTTACTGTTTTCTGTTTGTTAGTTTTTCTTCTAACAGTCAGGTCCCTCTTCTGCAGGTCTGCTGTAGTTTCCTGGAGGTCCACTCCAGACGCTATTTGCCTGGGTATCACCAGCGGAGGCTGCAGAACAGCAAAGATTGATGCCTTCTCCTTCCTCTGGAAGCTTCGTCTCAGAGGGGCACTGGCCTGAGGCCAATCAGAGCGTTCCTGTATGAGGTGTCTGTCAATCCCTGTTGGGAGGTGTCTCCCAGTCGGGAAGCACGGGAGTCAGGGACCCACTTGAGGAGGCAGTCTGTCCCTTAGCAGAGCTCGAGCACGATGCTGGTAGAACCCTCCCTAGTCAGGATCCACTGCTCTCTTCAGAGCCAGCAGGCAGGAATGTTTAAGTCTGCTGAAGTTGCACCCACAGCCACCCCTTCTCCCAGGTGCTCTGTCCCAGTGAGATGGGAGTTTTATCCGTAAGCCCCTGACTGGGGCTGCTCCCTTTCTTTCAGAGATGCCCTGCTCAGTGAAGAGAAATCTAGAGAGGCAGTCTGGCCACAGCCGCTTTGCTGTGCTGTGTTGAGTTCTGCCCAGTCCGAACTTCCAGGCCTTTTTAGCATCACCAGGGGAAAACCACCTACTCAAGCCTCAGTGATGGCAGACACCCCTACCCCCACCAAGCTCAATCATCCCAGGTCGTCTTCAGACTGCTGTGCTGGCATGGAAAATTTCAATCAGTGGTTCTTAGTTTGCAGGGCTCTGTAGGAGTGGGACCTGCTGAGCAAGACCACTTTTCTCTCTGGCTCAGCCCCTTTCTAGGGGAGTGAATGGTTCTGTCTCACTGGGGTTCCAGGCACCACTGGGGTAGGAAAAAAAAAAGAACTCCTGCAGCTAGCTCAGTGCCTACCCAAACAATTGCCCAGACAGGGCCCAGGGACCTGGAGGTGTAGGCTCATGAGGGAATCTCCTGGTCTGCAGTTGCAAAAACCATGGGTAAAGCATAGAATATGGGCTGGATAGCACAGTTCCTCAAGGATTCCCTTGGCTGGGAAAGGGAGGCCCCTGCTTCCTGCACTTCCCAGGTGAGGTGACACCCCACCTTGCTTCTGCTCACCCTCCGTGGGCTGCACCCACTGCCTAACCAGTCCCAATGTGACGAACAGGGTATCTCAGTTGGAAATGCAGAAATCACCTGCCTTCTGCGTTGGTCTCACTGGGAGCTGCAGACCGGAGCTGTTCCTATTTGGCCATCTTGACAGCCAACCCCCCAGACCATAATTTTTTAATCACAAAATCAGAAACCATTATCTGAGTGCATTTAAGGAGAATAATAGTAAAAGTAAATACTTGAAAAACCTGTAAAAATCACCAATTTATATATGACTCAAGTATTTTTGTACATGAAAGTCATTCTAGATTAGTTATACTTGTCATACATTATAAAACTCTTGCTCATCAGAAAGCTGGAAGTTACACTGGTGGAAAAAAACTAAGTTAAGTGAATCCAGGATTAAACATTGTGTCAAATTATCTTCCTCACACTGGGAAGATGAGGAATTTTTTAAGACAACTATAATACAGCAATGAGAGAGATGTCCTTGTTTTCATTGGACACCTAATTTCCAGGATTATGTTTTCCATCCATGAGGAAACAATGTGAAATCATAGCAAAATTAAAGCTACTTCAAGTTAAAATATGCTGGTTGTCAATCATTTCACCTTTTATGTAAATTTGAGCCTTGGGCTTAACAGACAAACAAACACAAAGAATATTGGCACACTCTAATAGGATTTTGCCGATGTTTGTGAAGACAAATGACAAGTCACGCTAGATTTGTTACAAAATACTTTTGTCCACCATCTCCTGGGGTCCAGTGAAAGCAAAATGCAGCATTGAGTGATCCTTAGGAGTTTTGAGCAGGAGAGAAATAAACAGAAAAGCAGTCATGGTCTTGGACAGAGAGAAAGTTTTGTTTCCTGAATTCTCACCAAATTACTGATGCTCTATTTTTCACTTACAAGTGCCCTGGGGGGTTCCAGTAGCACAATCTCATGGCCACCGAGGAAAAATACTCTCCTTGTTCTTTAGGAAAGCCCTTTCCAGCTTAGAGTGTGGATTTTTCCATTAGAAAGGTTAGAAATTCATTTCTCCAGCTCCTTCCACTGAGTCTCCTAATGGACTAAGTCTCATCGGATGGAGTTAAATAAGACAAAGGCCCCCTGAGCAGAAAGCTAAAAGTTCACCCACGGGGAAAAATGGGACTGTGACCCACAGAACAGCTCCTCAAGATTTGCTTTATCCATCAGATTCCAGTTTGCTGCCTAAAACCTTGATTAATATATTTTTGAGAAGAAAAATGACACCAGTAAGGAATACAGTATTTATCAAGAATTTTCATAAAAACACATATTTTGGCTAACTGCGTAACAATAATCAGAAATAACAAAGATCCAGGAATCATTGCACCTGCCAGTGAGGGTCGGGCCAGGAACTTTTGTGGCTTCTGACTTCTTGAACAGCCCACAGATGTTACCAACAAGGTATATTTTCCATGAAATGGGAGAGCATTAAGCATTTCACTACAGAGCCTGGCACTATCGAAGGCTCAGGCTGACTAATATCTCCCTGTGACTCAGCAAGTGAACGCACATAAAGTTTGTGGCTGCCTCCAATCTGTTAATGACCAATCCAATTCAGTGAACACTTTCTCTTGTTACCGCTCATAAAATAAAATGCCTGTCTGTGGCCTGCACCATGGATGGGAAGCTTGAACATCTGAACATGGCTGGGGCACTGTTCAGGACCAGCTTCTTTCCTCAAGATGTACAGTTTGAGCAGCAGTCTTTTTCTTTTTTCATCAGACGTCATTATCGGTAGAGAGACTAAATACCTCCCCCAAACCATCAGCCAAAATCAAAGAGCACACACAATTTACAGCCATTTGGAGGACAGAGCTATAAAAGATTCATGCATGCTATGTTGGTTCAGGTCCTCTGTGAAGCAGACACCAGGAAATAATTCTACAGGAAAGGATCGTTCAGGGAGATGCCATGAAGGATAACAGGGAGGGATCAGGAGTAGTGAGGAGAGCTTCCAGATTGCAATGCAGCCCTGGCACCTGTGAAAGAAGAGAGAGCAGGAAGGATTGGGTAGAAAGAGCCTCAGACTCTAGGGCAGTACTGAAAGAGTCTTGCCCAGGCAACATGGCCGAACTAACATTGCCCAATAGAGGAATCCTGCATCAGGCAGAAATGGCCCAATTCTAGTATTCTGCCTCGCTTAGTCAGTGGCTGGGAGTGGCCCAAATGAGTGGAGAGGGGTCCAAAGAATGGCATCTGGAGACTGCCAACCAGTCACCTTCCAGAAGTGGGTACTCTGAGCAGGACCCCACGACAGCCCTTCTCACTTCTCTCTCTTTCGTTCCAAGCCTGTATGGTGAGGGCATCTGTGGGTTTTGCAGCTCAGCATTCATTTCCTTGCCTTATGATCACAGCACTTAGATTTTCTTTGGGAAAATCACAACTGTGTTCTAGTCCATTTGTTTTTGGTGAAACAGATTCTCTGTTTCCCTGCAGATGTGGTCATATGACCCTAGACAATAAGAATGTGCTGTGCTCCAACCTCCAGGGATGGATATTACACATCCAGAGCCACTGAAATCACCCCTGGGTTTTTTCTGTGGATGTTGAAAGCAGGGACTCTATCTTTCCACTGCAATTGTTGAGAAAATAAGAATAAGCCGGAAGCTACTGGGAGCAATCTTGACCTCACAAGGAAGAGCCTACCTGAGAATGGAGCCAGAAGAGAGAAAAGCAAGGCAGGCAATGGAGAAAACCAGGCTTAGATATTACGATGGACATAGAGTGCTTTGTCCCAGCTGTATTTGAAGGCAGGCCTTATCCCCTGTCCTCTGGGCCCTCAAATACATTAGGTCAGTAAAGGTGGCAATATTATTAGACCATCTGAAGCAATAGCTTTTTCTGTCAATGACTAATTTTCATAGTCAAATGTCTTTACAAAGACAATGAACTCCAGCTCTAAGCTGTCCTCCCTTGATAACTAAAGGGCCCAGGTTTTGCTATGTCATTCAGTCAACAAGCCAACATTCCCCCCTTTTTACTTAAGTTAAATTTTGTGTCACTTGCCACCATGAGTTTTGGTTGACATAACTATGTGTCACGAATAACTTGGGTGGTTTAAAACCCATATTCTGGTCCTTTTGTAAGAGATTAGGAATGCAATTTTAGGCACCTTTAAAACAATCTTCAGATCACATTTGTGTTGGCAATGAAATTGCTGATGTGGGAATTTTACTTAACATCGTTAGTGATGTCATCTATATTACTCAGGGCCTGGGAACCATACCTGTTAGTGTAACAAAGAATTTAGTATAAAGAACCATTAGTTAGGTGGAAAGAACTGTTAACTAGGTAACTAAAAAGAGAACACTAAGGTGTCCCATAGGAGCACTCAACTATCACAGCCATCACCACTAGGGCTGAGAGAAAAACAGGAAAACACTGGAATCATTAAAACTTGAAAGCTGGAAACCATCATTCTCAGCAAACTAACACAAGAACAGAAAACCAAACACTGCATGTTCTCACTCATAAGTGGGAGTTGAACAATGAGAACACGTGGACACAGGGAGGGGAACATCACACACCGAGACCTGTCAGGGGTTGGGGGGCTAGGGGAGGGACAGCATTAGGAGAAATACCTAACGTAGGTGACAGGTTGATGTGTGCAGCAAACCACATGGCACATGTATACCTATGTAACAAACCTGCACATGTACCCCAGAACTCAAAATATTAAAAAAAAACCTTGAAGGCTTAGAGGAAGGGACATGTGGTACTGAGCCTTAGACCTCACACGAGGGTGTCTGTGAGCTCAGAGGGGCCCCATGGGCCTAGGGGCCAGACTTCTCAAGAGGGGCACCTGCTGGCTGGCACTACTGTATCTGTGAAGGGTGTGATAAGCCTCCTTCAACAAGTATTAAAAGAAAACCACCTCCCAGAACTTTGGGAGGCCGAGGCAGGTAGATCATAAGGTCAGGAGATTGAGATCATCCTGGCTAACATGGTGAAACCCTGTCTCTACTAAAATTACAAAAAATTAGCCGGGCTAGGTGGTGGGCGCCTGTAGTCCCAGCTACTCAGGAGGCTGAGGCAGGAGAATGGCGTGAACCCGGGAGGTGGAGCTTGAGGTGAGCCGACATCACACCACTGCTCTCCAGCCTGGGTGATAGAGCAAGACTCCATCTCAAAAAAAAAAGAAAGAGAAAAGAAAAAGAAGAAAAGAAAACCACCAACCAAATTCCACTCTTTCTATGGGAGGTCAAAGGAATGTGCTGGGTCAAAGAGCATAGGCAAGAAACCCAAAGAGAGAGTGAGCTGCATCTTCCCCCTCTGTCTCCAGTCTGTCTCTGGCACCCCACATTGGCAAAGCCTGTGTTGATTCAGCAGGCAAAGGACTAACATGGCTTCCAGAACAGAGAGGTGGGCTAAAAACTGAGTCAGTAGCTTAATGGCTGGCACGGGGTCCAGCAACCCAGCAGGTCCAGCAATTATGAGACAAAGGTCATGGTTAAGATGAAGGACAATAGGAACAACGAGGTATTGACATCCAGAGAAGTAACCTTGTGCTTGACTGTCCAGGAAATGCCGAGAAAGACTATTTCCAATGCAAAGAGGTTTTGTGAGTCCTGGGAGCAAGTTCGGCTGACATATCAGTGTAGCAGAAAATTCAATCACTAAGTAAGCAAAGACATCAAAAACACAAGTGCTGTGACGGGGCCCAAATCTCTACTGCCTTCAGCGCTTCAGGCGGTGACTGCAACCTGTACATGGGACCTCTACTTTTTCTTAGTGTAATCTAAGAATTATTTGCCACCAGGTTTAAAATTAAAGATGAAAGGCAGTCTTATCTTTTTAAATAAAAGTCATATATATTAAACTAATGTCTTTTCATCTATTAACTCAGGCAGAACACTGTAAAATGCCAGACCTCTGAATGAACTGTTTTTCTACACAGCACAGTTTAGGAGGAATAATTATATTCTAAAGCCCTACCTGAAGGTGGGGTTTTTATTTTTCTCGCCTTAAAAGATGCATGTATAATTTTTCTGGGAGGCAGTCCTGGTGCAGCACAGCTCTGTTTGCCTGTGGGTTGTTCAGATATCTAAGGCTGGGTTGTTTAGATAAGGATGAGTGGGTTTTTTTAAATTCAACCTAACAGTGATTTAATGCCATCTTCTTCCTGGGAGATTTCAGTGGTGAAAGACGATGGGGCAATATATCCAGAGCATTTTTGTTGTCTCCAATACCCAGACAGTCAGGGCATAATCTGCCATTTCTGCTGACAAACCAGGCACTGTGTGGGGACATTACGCCAATGTGCATGTGGCTGGGTGGGTCCCTGGTAGAAGAAGATCTGATTAAAGTCCATTCACATAGCAGTCCCTGTCCCCGAGTCTCCAAATGCATTGGATCACTGAAGGTGGAAACATGATTAGGCCATCTGAAGCAATAACTTTTTTCTGTCAATGACCAATTTTCATGTTCAAATGTCTTTACAGGGACAATGAGCTCCAGTTCTAGACTGTTCTCC
Source organism: Rhinopithecus bieti (assembly GCF_001698545.2). NCBI lineage: Eukaryota > Metazoa > Chordata > Mammalia > Primates > Cercopithecidae > Rhinopithecus > Rhinopithecus bieti. The sequence goes on from NW_016807891.1 coordinate 2,200,741, forward strand.
CTGCTAACTCAGACACCCAGCTTTTGCTAAGATTTCAGTGACCTTAAGCAATTATCTGGAGAGTTTTGTTGACCTTCATTTCAATCGTAGTAGGTGTCAAAAAATTGCTTTTCCTGGTATTCAATAATTTTGGTCTCTAAACACTGCAATTTTTTTCAAAGAACTTATAGGGTTATGAACTTTGCTCTAATCTTCTATGTGCAGAAGAGCTGATAACACACTGCTTATTTCCTATAGTGCTGACACTGCTTGTTCAATGCTAGGGATATTTTTAAGTTCTTTGACTCTCTGTATTTCAAAACACTTGGAGTTTTCATCCTGATTTCCTCTAAGTTCAAATGTCTATTCATTTTAACATCATAAGATTCCTTAGGATTACCTGGAGATGCAATCATGTTGATCATAAATATATTCCAAAACAAAGAAATAGCACCTTTGGATAGTTTCCTGAATGCCAGTCACAGTCAGGTCTGTTATGCACATACTCCAGGTAGCAAACTGGAGTAAGCTCTGGGATCCAAGGTACATGACTCAGTTGCCATGCTAAAGACAGGACTGTCCAATTGATAACCTGAGATAAAACAACTCAATATTTAAAAAGCATTAACTCTAGAAATAGGAGCTATTGCACTAACCAAGGGATGACTTCCAGAGAAATACATTTTGTAATCTCATCTACTTGCTGCCTTTGGAATATGCAAATTAGCTACTTTCTGGAGTTAATTTCAAACAAGATACATTTCTTGAAAAGACATTATCTTTATTTTTCAAATAAGCACAAAATATCACTTTCTCATAAACTCCTGAAGCAGATAAATACCAGAGTGGTGAGGGAGGGCAGGAGGCATGAGGAGAAGAGCTGTTGGATGAGGGTCGTTGCATGCAATTTGTCCTCTGTGCCCCTTATCCTATGATCCCCAGATCCCTACATCAGCGGGATCTCACATTTTCCCACTTAGAGGAAAATCTTCACCTAGACCCATCAGTCCTGTGAATAGTTGATCCTGTTCATTGTGGGCTCCCTGAGGGGGAAATAGATCTCAAAGAGAAGAAAGTTTAGCAAATCAATACAGATGAACCACTTTACTGCCTCACAAGGTTGCCCATCATTCTCCTACCTTCTCCCGATGTCCTGTCTCCACAACCTGGGAACTTCCTAAAGACAAGGACATCATCATAGATTTCTTGTGGTACAATCTGAACATCCATGAATACCATATGTGCACACTGGATTAAATTAAAGTAAGTTATAATCTAAAAACGAGGCTTCTGAAAAACTGAGGGGAATACTACGCTGGAACCTCTTTCTTGTCTGAAATCTTACATGAAAGAAATTAACATTGCTAGCTTAAAATTTGGAGCTAAGTCAGCTTCCTTCTTTGTGACAGCAGCAGGCAGGCACACTGGGAGAGCGATTCTTTGAGTGGATTGTCAACATACTTATGTTTTCCCTTCCTTGGCATTATAAAACTGGATGAACCAATGTGGAAAATCATGCTCTGTCCAATATAGCAAGTCAAGAGCAATTTTCTCAGCATGTAGCCTCGTTAGTAACCTAGAAAGGGGACAACCTGCTCCCTGGAGGATGCCTAGATGGCCAGGGCAGGGGCAGTGAGTCCTGGTGGATCTTAATGCACCTGGCAAGCAAAGTTGCTTAGTCATGCTTAGTCCAGCCTCCCCTCTACCCTCATCAAAAAGGAAGCTCCAAGAGCCATAATTAAAAATCAGCCTGAAAGGGCCTGTGAAAAACAGCCTCTACTCCCGGCCCTAAAGCCAGAATCAAGCAGCCATTGTCCCCATTTCTGAGGGGAAGAGAGAGTTGAATAGCACAGGTCCCTGAGAGCTTATGGGCCAGAGCTGCCTTCTCATCCTCCATGGGTATTGCGGGAAGTTAGGGACCCTGAACGGAGGGATCTGTTGAAGCCACGGCAGAAGAACATAAATTGTGAAGATTTCATGGACATTTATCACTTCCCCAATCAATACTCTTATAATTTCCTATGCCTGTCTTTATTTAATCTCTTAATCCCATCATCTTCGTAAACTGAGGATGTATGCAGCCTCAGGACCTTGTGATGATTGCGTTATCTGTACAAATTGTTTGTAGAACATGTGTTTTTGAATAATACGAAATCTGGGCACCCTGAAAAAGAACAGGATAACGGCTATGTTCAGGGAACAAGGGAGATAACCATAAGGTCTGACTGCCTGCGGGGCTAGCAGAACAGAGTCATATTTCTCTTCTTGCAGAAAGGGAATAGGAGAAATATCGGTGAATTCTTTTCTCAGCAAGGAATAGCCCTGGGAAAGCAATGCATTGCTGGGGGTGATCTCTAAAAATGGCCACTCTGGGAGTGTCTGTCTCATGCGGTTGAAGATGAGGGATGAAATATGCCCTGGTCTCCTGCAGCGCCCTCAGGCTTGCTAGGATTAGGAAATTCCAGCCTGGCGAATTCTAGTCAAACCGATCTGCTCTTGAACCCTGTTTCCTGTTAAGATGTTTATCAATGACAATGTGTGCCCAGTGGGACATGGAACCTCATCAGTAATTCTAATTTCACCCTGGCCTTGTGATCTTTTATTGCCCTATGAAGCATGTGATCTCTGTGACCCACTCCCTATTCATGCCCCCCTCCCCTTTTGAAATCCCTAATAAAAACTTGCTGGTTTTGTGGCTCAAGGGGCATCACAGAACTTGTCAACATGTGATGTCACCCTGAGAGGCCCAGCTGTAAAATTTCTCTCTCTGTACTCTTTCTCTTTATTTCTCAGACCAGCAGACACTTAGGGAAAATAGAAAAGAACCAATGCTGAAATATTGGGGGGTGGTTCCCCAATACATGGGTAACAATGCCATGAGACACTTCTGTCTCTGGGAATGTGGGAAAAGAATTTGGTAAGTTCAAATTTCTGGCCTTCACCAGTCCAAGCAATATATATATTGGCTCTTCTCAGTCACTGTTGATGCAGAGAATTGGGGAGATTCCCTGCTGATATAGTATGAAAGAACTCAAATTAAAACGTGAAGACATTCACATTTTGCAAAAACGTTTTCACATCCACCTTCCACAAACGTTATTTCATTAGTTTCCAAGGTGACCCAATGCAAGAGACCTCTTCCTTTTGGCAGAGGAAAAGGAAGAAAGGAAACACTAAAAACAAGAGACATCAATTGGGTGACTGGAGAGGCCCAAGAAAGTCAAGAGTTATCAGGATAAGTGATTATTGCAGAAACTGCCTCTAAGATTCATTGGGTTGTGTCCAGTGGGTGCTGACTCAGCACACTAGGATGCCCTGAGACTTGGAGCGAAAGCCGTGAAGCAATATTGTGTAGATGCATTCCTGCTCTGTTCTCTGGATACTGCTATTCAACTGTCTGGACCAGGATTACGTGGCTCCAAGGGCTCCCTGACAACAAGTGCCTCCTGAGAATTAAATGAGTTCTGAGAACGTGGCCTTAAAGCACAGAATAGTGATCTGTCAACAAGGTCATCCTCTTTTTGGACTGCAGAGAGAGTAATGGAATTGATTAGCAGCCATGAGGTAATGTGGGTCACCAAGGTGACAATACTCAATACGAGATATTGCCAGGGACGTACTGCCAGCCTTCAGCACAAACTGCAGCCTGATACTTAAAAACAGAGGTTCACCCGCAGCCCCCAGGAGCTAGGCCCTACCAATGCAGAAAGGACTGAGGGGCTCTCATTCAGCTAGGTGGAGCTGAGTGGGAGTGTAAAGATGGTGAGGAAAGGTGCTAGCTGGTCAGCCAAGCATAATTACCATGATGAGAGGAAACAGCAGTTCAGAGTTCAAACAAACTGTCAGCAGAGGGGGCCATTCTGACAGAAAGAGTGGTCAGAAGGCTGCAGTGATGGGGAAAGTCACTGAGAAATACCTGGACACAGAGGCCTCAAGGCAGCCTGCAGTAAAAGATCAAGGTCCTCTGGGAATGGGGGCAGGACTATAGCCTCTGGAAGGGAGAAATCCAGAAAGCATTCAGCTTGTGGGGGGCTTCACTTGCAGTCTCCCATGCAGTGCAATAAGATGCTGGCTGAGCTGCAGTTATCCAAGGGCTCAGCTGTGCTGGATGTCAAGGTGCTCATCAGGTGACCATCAGACAGGAAAATCAGTTCCATTCCATTTGAGCCTCCACATTGGATTTCTTGAGCTTTCTTAAGGCATGATGACTATATTCCAAGAGGGAGCCTCCCAAAAGGGAAGATGTTGATGGTGGACACCCAGGGGAATGGAAATGGAGCCACATAGTCTCTTGTCACCTAGTTTTAGCTGTCCCAAGATATCACTTCCACTGCATTCCCTCGGTCAAAAAAGCCATGAGTTCAGCCCAGATTCAAGAATAGGAACAATATATGCCATCTCTCAAATGGAAGAGTAGCAAAGAATGTGTGGTCATCTCTATTCTCCATACCATCTTTACTGAAGAGCATCCGATTATGGCTGCCTATGTCTACCTCAAAGTTAACCATTTTGCATAAATGACAATAGATTCAGGATCCTTCAAAATCTACAAGACACCAACTTTGTCCACGTAAATGAATTTCCACCAATCCCAGACAGTCCCTGCAGATGCAGAAGAGATAGCACCAGCTTCCTTGTGGCAAGTCCATTCCTTCTAGGATGGTGCCCCTCCCTTCTACAATCCCCACTGAGTACCACAAATACTTGTCATTTTCAATACCAGGCAGCTTGATAGATTCCCTTACTTGAGCCTACATTGAGTCTCCAAGGGAAGCTTCTAAGAAGAGTTTCAGAGAGTATTGTCCATCCTTCCATCTCATCCCCCAGGATGCCCATTTTATTTGGGAAAAGGAGTTTGAGAAATTAGAGATGCATAAAATATTAGGTATTAAATCGGTTTAGAATTTTTCGTAGATATTTATACTTTAAATACTGGACTTCGGGTTATCCAAACTTGGTCCAGATACGAGAAAGAGGCCACTGAAAAGACGCCATCCAAATTCGTTGACAAAAATGGAGCCATTGTTGTTAGTTCTGCTTCCTCCCACCTCAAGAGCCATGAGTTTCCACATTCAAAGCTGACAAACACAGGAATGCTTTGTTTGGGGCAGGTTATTTGGATTTTCCTTATTCTGCACTTCGATTACAGAACTTAGTTTTGGAATCTGTTCAATCCTGACACCATTCCCACTAAGAAAATCAGGATTAAGCTAATATGTGCCTGCCAGGGTTGTTGCAAGAACAAAGATTTCACACATTAAAGCACTTAGTGCCTAGCACACATGCAGGATGACTATGCCAGCCTGTTCTCCTGGCCATTGACTTGGCCCTGTCCCTGGCACCAGTGCCTTCGAAGCCAAGTTGATTCTTAAGTCCTGGGATACAGCTCTCAGGGCCAAATACAGTGTGAAAACTGCCAAAGATCAACACTCCTCACTTTTGAACACTTCCTTTGTGTGTACATTGTGTTTTCCCTTCTAGATATTTGAGTAAGATTTTAATAAAATAAAATGTTCCTTCTAAATTCATGGTCAGTATTGACAATATGCTTAGATAACAGTATATTTACAAAGTTTCCTTAGAAATTAATGCTACATTAATAGAAAATGTAGCTATGAGGCACTTCTAGGATTAGTCAGGCTTATTATGGAATGTTCTAGTTTTGCTATTCACATCAGCCTCTTCAACAGGCATGCACAATTTGCACTTTTACAAGAGACTAGTTCTTTAAAATATATTTATCATTATCCTAAGCACCCTCTGAATTTCTCTATATAACTATGTTATTTCAATAAAGGCCAGAAATACATCTGGTCATTTGGCTGTTACAGTGCTTCCAAAGCTTTTAAACATTTTTAAAATTTTCATGGTAGCCAGAGAAAATTATACAGTTCAGATCATTGACATAAATGTTGGGACTGCTAACAGCAAGAGCTAACAGGCCTGGGATCCAGCAGATCCATGGACTGAGGGAATCTATGAGTGCCTCCCAGCACGAAGGTGGGGAAGCTCCATTTTTGTTGACTGCCATTGGTGATCACTGACCAAATGAGAGAGGCGAGTACCTTCCAAACCTTACCAGCTGCAATGGACACAGACACCTCATAAGGATGATAGCCACCTTCAAAGAGCTCACAATCGCACTGGGGACACTGGGATGGTCACAATCATATGAAATAAATGAAAGGATTAAAGTCATCAGAGCAAAATACACAGAACAGACCACAGTAAAACTGTGTGTTAAACTGCAGGTAACTTCTCCATGATGCTGTGATGGAGCTGGGTAAGGAAGGCTCAGCAAAGGAGGCAGGACTTGACAGGACCTTAGAGAAAATGAGAGCAATGTGGATAAATAAAGGAGAGGAGGATTCCAGATGAGGATAACAGTGCTAGCAAAGCATCAGTGGGTGCTGGAATGGCTGTGATGTCTTTGTAGAATGGTGAAGACACATCTGGCTAGACATTCAATGGGATTATGTTTGCAAAATTCCTCTGCAAATTATAAAGCACCTATCAATCAAGGCATTATTGGGGGTGTTTTTATTATTGTGTCAGAGACAACAAGGCATTGTGGATGTTGCCATTATCCTGAGAAAAGTTATTATCTCATCTTTCCCTTTACACTGGGTATATCATTGTAACAAGTTATTCAAACTATCACAGCTTCAATTTCATTGGATATATAAGGTTCCTGGGGTGGGGGGGGGTGGGGATTAGAGATTCTACATGTAATGTGTTTTCCACAGTGCTTAGAGATGCTCATTAATGGCATCCAACACCAATGCCACAACTTGTGCCATTGTTGTACATTTTATCTTCCATTGTATCAGGCAGGTGTTTCAAGTCAGGGCTGGAAGGAACCATTTGAAGGGGTCATTTGAAACTTATGGATTCAGTTGCTCTCGATTGTCCTAAGTGTTTTTATTATCCATCCCTTTGATCAACATTTAGCTAAATTGATTAATCTGTAATTGGAACTAAGCCAAGTAGTGAGTTGGTCATGCTATTGCCCATCTACAGTTCCTGGAGAACATCCTTAAACTGTGCTTCTGAACTTTTTTGATGATAAGATCCACTAGGCTTCCTGCTGGGTCCTCCCCTGCAGCTTCTTAATCAGTGGGTCTGGGATAAGTTCTTCCATTTTATCTTGATGATCAGGTAAGCTTGAGAAGATGTATGTAAGACCTGCAATATACTCATGCACACAGGAAATAAAGAGTCTGGATAACTCAGATCACAAACCCCTAACATGCTTTTGTGAGATTTGTGGGGCAACAGTGATGCTGTGTATAAAATTTTACTAGCCGAGCACAATGGCTCACACCTGTAATCCCAGCACTTTGGGAGTCTGAGGCGAGTGGATCACAAGGTCAGGAGTTCAAGACCAGTCTGGACAAAATGGTGAAACCCCGTCTCTACTAAAAATACAAAAATTAGCCGGGTGTGGTAGCGGGCACCTGTAATCCCAGCTACTCGGGAGGATGAGGCAGAGAACTGCTTAAACCCAGGAGGCAGAGGTTGCAGTGAACCGAGATCATGCCACTGCACTCCAGCCTGGGTGACAAAGCAAGACTTTATCAAAAAAAAAAAAAAAAAAAAAAAAAAAAAAAAAAAAAAAAAAAAAAAAAAAAAAAAAAAAAAAAAAAACTTTACTAATTTGTATAAAGAATAAAAGTGGCAGAAGACTACCATGACTTAGTACAAATATATAAAATTTCAAGTCTACCGTTTGTCACAGGATGCATTTCTTTCTTGTGACGCTTAATAGATAAGGTCGTCAAAATTAAGTGCACTTCAAAGACTTTAGAAAAGGCTCATTTAAAATCTTGAGGAAATACTGATTTTCATGTCTTTTAATATGATTTTACTTTATATCTTGAGTTTTCTCAAAGTATAACTCACTTGAATTTTTAAAATACAGTCTTTATTATTTTCAATCATAATGCAAATTCTTCCTCAGATTTAGTCCCAAGAAAAAGCCTGTGCCTTCTGATAGATTAATGAGACTTTCTTTTGTAAGATAATAAAGCAACTTTACACCCGACTTTGACATAATCACAAAACACTCAACTCCTAAATACAATCAACATGTAAATATATCTATGTAAAACAGCACTATCTGTAAACTCATCAAAACTGGCTGACCTATCATTTATATTTTTCTGACCCACAGTCAAAATACTTAGGAAAGAAAATTATTCATGAGCTCATTCCTGCAAAAACTAAGAATTTGCCCCTGGCAAATTGGTCCAGATATGAGAAAGAAGCCACTGAAAAGACACCATCCAGATTCATTGACAAAAATGGAGCCATCGTTGTTAGTTCTCCTTCCTCCCACCTCAAGAGCCATGAGTTTCCACGCTCAAAGCTGAGTTCATAAACACAGGAATGCTTTGTCTGGGGCAGGTTAGTTGGATTTTCCAAATTGCCAGGGGCAAATTGCTCAGTAGTTGCTCAATAGTTATACACATCTGAAAGCACCATAGGCCTATTGAACTAAGCGGTGGGGAAAACCTTATCTACTTCACAAATAATTCAACACAAAGTTTACAAACAAATCTAGAATCCTGGGATTTTGTAGATAGGTCACCATGGAGGGCAAACCTGAATGTCAGAGAAGTTATGGGATTTTTTGCTGGCTCAACTAGAGATGGGAGCATGGGGACTGCCTGGTCTGGAAGCCCGGGACAGAGACAGGGCCTGGGAACCTGCAGCCTGGAGGGGCCAAGGACAGCATCTGCTGACTCCATGCTCCGAGTCTGGCACCCAGCAGGGCCCTCATTAAGTTGGATTGAATTCAATCACTCGTCTCAAAATCATCAAAATTTTTGAGGAAAAATACCATAAAGCATAAAATTCACTCTCTAGGAAAAGCATTTTATGGGTATTTCAAAAGTAGAACGAACAGAGTAAATGGCAAACTGTTTTTTGTTCTGGAAAAGACAAGGGAGGAGGAGGCAGCACCGTGTCAGCTCAAGCTCTGCAGATGTTGGTTAATTTTGGATCTCATTTATTCACAGAGAAAACAAAATATGGCCTCATTACAGTCAAGAAGGGGGTTATTTGAGGCCAGCAGCAGATTCAAACTTAGTAAACACATACACACAGCATAGAGTGTACATACATTTGGAGATCTATGCCAAAAATAAAAGTCAATACTCTCCCCTCAACTGTCCATATTCAGAGCAGAAGTGGGTGATCCCTGAGTTCCCGCAAACTACTGCCCATCATAGCAGGCACAGACACAAAGGAGCAGCCATTCTACAGATTCAGGGACTGTGAGATGTTCCTTGTAATTACTCTTACCCCAGGATCATAACAAGAGAATGACTGGCAAAAACAACTGTATAATACACATGTGCATAGAAAATATTAAGCACGGGGACCAGGGAGGAAGACTGATACCGTTCACTTTGATCTCAGCAACTGATAGAGGGGTTGTCAAGTCCTTCCAGCAGTGCCTCAGAGTCCTAAAATGTAGATACAGCTACCTTGACTGAGACCATAGCATCCCAAAAGACCTGCATGCCCTGTTTTGGGGAGCCACACTTTTGCAATTAATCTCTGCATGGAACACAGACTACAGAGACAAGCTTGGATATGCATTCCTGCTCAGTTCTTCATTAGCTACATGACCTTGAGCAGGTTAGCTAATGTCTCAGTTTCCTGGTAGGGATAATGATGTCACCTGCTTTATAAGATTATGGTGAGGAGTAAATGAGAAGATGCATGTGCAGTGCTGGGTGCACATTACCAGTGAAATCAACGGCAGTTACTATTTTTATTACACAAATACATAACCTTGGGAAATAAACACAGCACAGCATTGGAGGCGTTGGGGACAAGGGAAACACTCGTCTCCCATATCCTGCACACCACGCGTCCCCATCTGCAACTCCCTTCCTTACGTGCTGGTTTCTTCATTTACCCATCCCACCTTCCTTGAATCTCATGCCTTCTCCACCATTATGTCCCCAGCAGATGGTTAAGGCCAAATTAAATGCTTGTTGAATTAATGACTTCTCTCTGTCATTGTCTGACCTTTTTCTCTATCTTTGTCCATCTTCTGAAGAAAAGCGTTAGTGGGAAGAACAAACAGCTGAAAAAAATCCCAAAAGGAACCCAAACCTGGCTTGCAACGTCCTGGAGATAAAGCCTTGTGATGCCACTGCACTCGCCCTAGGTCACCCCAGTAAATAAGAGATTAACAATGAAAGCAGGAAGGACAGCTAAAACAGAGATCCCAAACCACCCATTTCCTAAAGAAATGAAAATCCCTTGAGAATAAGTGTCCCAAGTCCCAATGGCCTGGCTCCCCCAGCACATTCCGGCTCCACAGCCCCCATACCTTCAGGCTGCTACCCTACCCCCAGCCGTTGGTGCCTGTCCTCATATCCCTTGTGAAGCTGGTGAGACCCACGCTGACCACCTCCTTTCATTCACCCTACCCTTTGCCTGCGGGACGCCCGGTCCTGCCGTTGCAGGTAAGAGTGGGATACAGGTGTTCACTGGTATTCTTTCACGTCAAATATCAGATTGCAAAGGACTGATTAAGGGAAGAATTTTAAAGGTATGTAATAACAGTGGCAGTTATCAGGAAGGTTTCCTTTCCTTTCTTTCTTTCTTTCTTTCACTTCTTTCTCTCCTTATTGCTACAACTAGTTGATTTCTTCTTCCAAAGTAGCATCTTGCCAGCCTACTTAACTCAGAGCTCAGGATGAAAATGCCAAATTGACCCTGATGCCCTCCTTCTGGTCCCTTAGACCTAAGGATCCTGCCTGCAGATAGGCAGCCTCTTTCCTAAATGTTTTTATTACAGAAGGAACCATAAATAGGAATACAGCTTGTATCTAACAAAGGAAAGAAGGAAGGGAGGAAGGGAGAGATTAAAAACAAAACCCTATATATGGCCTGTACAAGATTTTTGTTGTGCTCTTAAAAAATTCTAACATATGGTTAAGAATTTGAAAACAAGAAAACATGGGATATGACTAGCACCAAAACAAGGGCAATCTCCGCAGGGCCCTGGGACACAAGAGTCGAGCCTTCCTCAGTGTTCCCTGCTTGGTGTTTGAGAGAATGCCTGGTACATGCTGTCTGTTAAATGAATAACCACCTTACACAACAGTTCAGTCTTTCACAAATTATTTTAAGAAAAGAAGAAGATAAATCTCAGACGTCCTTTAAAAATTTCTTGTAGCTAGTTCGTCTTCATCCTTCCTATCTGCAGAAGCCAATAAGCACAGTTGGAACAAATAGGTTAATAAAACCAAGCCAGATGGCCAGCCATGAATTTTGCTGCTTCTCTGCAGCCGTTACAGATTTATCTTTTAAAGTCTTACACTAATCAGAGTGTAAATTCCCCTGAAGCCATTTGGTGCCTTGGTAAGTAAGCCAGACCCATGAATTTCTTAGAATATTGAACCCACATTTCTCCCTATAGACTTCTCTTCATCCTTTTAGGGATCATAAAAAAATCCACTGCCTTCAAAACACCATTTTCAAACCAGGAATTTAGGATTACATGATGATGCTATACTCTTTTCATTAATTTTGATTTATCTCACTTGAAATCTGGGACCTTTAGAATAGTGTTTCAGTTTACATTTGAAGTCTTTTGGAAAGGGAAAGAATGAACTTACCGTCTGGATGGTGTGATGAGTTCATATTTCAAATCTCCCCTCCCTCATTCATCACCACCATCACCACCAAACACAGAAGTGACAGAGAAAATGCAGTTGAGAAAATTTGCGTAATATCATAGTGCAAAAGTGAGACAAGCATCTCGGTGGCCAGAAAAGGGAAGAAACACAAAGGAGAAACTGAGGCTGACCTCACATCTGCTGTGTTCTGGCTCTGAAGGCAGATAGAAGCAACCAGGAGGGATCACAGCTAAACTCCCAGGTTGAACTCATTTGGATCAGATCCCACTTCCCATTAGGGAAAGATAAAAGTAGGAACAAGTGTGCTGTGGCTGATATTAGCTACTTAGCAAAGAAGGCAATGGGAAGCTGACCCAGGCTTGAAGGTAGAATCTGAGCCTGGGCAACTCCAGACTGCTTTGTGATAACATTGGAGATATCCCAAGTATTACCATGGAAGCAACAGAATAAAACTTGGTCCTGGGAACGGGTTCTGGGGAAACATGGTGAAGGCTACCACAACACGACTAGACAGCTGGGCAGGTTAGAAGGGGAGGAAGGGATTGAAACAAAGGGAGAGAATGAATCTCAAGGTGAGTCCACAAATCAAAGCTGAGAAACACTGACCCTGAGAACAATCCCTAATAAAGAGACCCCTGGTGACAAAAATAAAATTTTAAAATGTAAAAAGTGGCTTTAATATAAGGATATTTTTGATACTCAGAGATTAAAGCAAAACATAGCATTTCATGAAAAAAAGACACATTCTGAAACTAAAACAAAGAATAATAGCTATGAAAAGTCAGTTAAAATTCTCAACGTAAAAAATGTTTTTTAATTAGAAAATATGCAGTAAAAGCATAAACAGACGTCATTATTTTAATTACAGAATCAGGAACTGTTTTGAAATGTGTTGATAATATAGGACACAGACATAAAGAGTATAAAATATTAGAAAGACATACAGAATCCCACCAAACACCATTATGCAAATATAAAGCATCACTAGTATTTTAAAAGTAATGAAAGTTACCAGACTGAAAATACTGATTATCTACAAAGAAACCAGCAATTAGTTTGAAAGCTAATATTTCCTCAATGACAACAGATGACAACAGATGCCAGAAAACAATATCTTCACAGAACTCGGTGAAAAGTAACATCAGGTAAGAAACTATCAGGTAAGAAGCTATCATTCTAAAGTGAAAGGAAAGTGAAGACATTTTCAAATTACAAAAATCAGAAAGGTTACCACCACTCCCTTGGCCATTTCTACATAATAATTTAAAACTATTAAAGTATGTATTTTAAAAGCGTAAAAATAAACCTGGGATACATTAATGGTATTCAAGAAACAATGAGAAGCATAGAAATTGATTAAATAAGTTGGCTGATCAAATTAGCTTTTAAGCATTTTTTAAATTATAATAAGAAATTATTGACAAAAATTAAAAGGAATATGAAGAGAAGAATAATTCAGAAATCGGAGGAGGGAAAGTTAAAGCATACTGAAGTCATTGTATTTTTTAATAAAACAAAATAAATAACAGTAAATTTAGACTGTATTAGAAATTTTATATTGATGTGTGTATCTTAAAAGCTAAAGAAACTTTTGAAGGAATAGAAAGGTAATCTATAGTTGCCAAGCCAAAAGAATGAATGAACCAGAGAAAACTAAATCAATCCAGTAAAAGACAGAAGCAACCGGAAGAATTTTTTTAAAAACAAGGTTAACAGAAAACACAAAAAAGAGTTAATACTTATAATCAAACAATGTTAGTGTGGACTCCCAAGCAGACCAGAGACAAGGACTTGGGCACAGGTAGTTTATTTGGGTGATGATTCCAACAAGCATGGTGAGAAAGGGGAAATGTGATCAACCTAATTAAGGTGCAGCGATGAGCTGGTTAGCACTTGGGGAATCTGTGACTCAGTCCCCAGGGGGTCCCTCTGAAACCGTGAGAAACAAGCTGCAGAATCGCCCATCAGATTGGGGAGGAATTCATGCGCTGACTCACCACGGTTGCCTCCGTGTGGCTCCCTGTGAAATCTCCTGATTTCACAATAAACTTGTCCATGGCAGAGCAAGTTTCTGCAGCACCTGAGAATGTCCCCTAGCAAAAAGGAGGGCTGACCCCACCACTGTAGAAAGAGATGTCAGAACCTGAGTGCAGGAGAACTCAGGTGGGCAGAAGGGATGGACAGCAGCAGCAGTACCTGCTACAGCCCATACCAGGACTGAAGCTGCCTAGTGAAAGACAGATTGCCAGGCTGATTTAAAAGAAATAGCCATATGCTGTTCACAAGACACTCCTAACAAAATGACACGAAGTTTCAAATGATGAGACTGGCAAAAAAAAAAAAAAAAAAAAAAAATACACTGGAGAAAAATCCTCACATCTGGACGTAGGAATATGCACAATGGTGCTTGCTGGAGCAATGACTGTAATGCAGCAAATCAAATATCATTATCTTCATCAAAAGTGGAAGAGCTAAAGGCGTTGCAGGATAGTCATATAATGGACACTACACACCATCTATACCCAGAGTATAAAAATTAATTGGGAAAATCAAGTGGAAACACTGTGCCCATCTCATCTGGTCAAGAGGACTGAGAAATGGTAGAACTGAACAGGTACATAGATAATTTATATTTGAACCTGACTTACAATATCATTCAACATTTTTGAACTCTGTGTATACTAAATATTTATGACTAAATATATTACTAAGAAATTTTCCCTTCAATTGATTTGCCATCAAAATGTTTTCAATAAGAAACAGAAAACTTTTGAAAAGATATTAGTAGTCTTTTATTTAAAATTATATACACAAAGATGTTCACTGTCTTTACTATAGTTAAAGCTTAAAAGTTCTACAGAACTGAATGGTTGCATGTTTTCAAGGGATGGCAGCTGTGAAGATAAAGCTTTTTGTAAGGAGAAAGTTTATGAAATAATGTGCACAATATGATTCTAATCACATTTACAGAGAGAGAAAGATGGAAATTTAAAGTAGGAAAGTCAACCTAGGATGAAGGAAAAGAATTCAACGATAGGCATAGAAGCAAATTAAACATATTGATTAACCTAAAAGCCCACCATTTACCGTAGCACCAAAAAAGAAATATTAGTTTTACATAAGCAGAAGATTTGCAAGATTTCTATGCTGAAAACCACAAAACACCAAGGGAGGAAAAGTTCCTGAATAACTGGAAAGATACATCAAATTCATTGATTAGAAGTTTCAATATTCTTGTAAGTTCTTTCCCAAATTTATCTTTAGATTCAATGCAATCTCAATCAAAATGCAGCAGCAGAATTTTGTTGAAATTGATAAGTTGATTATGAAATTGATAGGTTGATTATAAAATTTATACATAAAGACAAAATAACTAGAATAATAAAACAATTTTGAAAATAAAGAAGAACCACTTTTAAAAACTCACCATGTCCTGATTTCAAGACTTATTATAAAGCCACTTTAATCATGATAATGTGGTATTAATGAAAGAGTAGACAAATAAATCAATGGAAAAGAATAGAGGGTACTAAGAGAGACCCCACACATACATAAACAATGATTTTCAACAAAGTTGCAAAGATAATTTGATGAGGAAAGAATAGTCTCTGCAACAAATAGTGTTAGAACAATTGGGCATCTATATGCAAATAAATAAACAAAGCTGACCTATGCATTGCACCATTTATAAACACTACCTCAAAATTTAAACCTAAAACTATACAATTCTTACAAGAAAATGCAGGAAAGAAAATATTTGTGACTTAAGGCAAAGATTTCTTAGACAATTACAGGGAAATTAAACAACTTGCTTCTGAATCACTTTCAGGTAAATAATGAAATTAAGGTAGAAATCAAGAAGTCCTTTGAAACTATTGAGAACAAAGATACAACATACTACAACCTCTGGGACACAGCTAAGATAATAAGGCAGTGTTAAGAGGAAAATTTATAGCACTAAATGCCCACATCAAAAAGTTAGACAAATAGGCTGCTAGCTAGACTAATGAAGAAAAGAGAAGATTCAAATAAATACAATTAGAAATGGCAAAGGAGATGATACCACTGACCCCACAGAAATATAAATAACCATCAGAGACTACGACAAATACCTATATGCAAAAAAACTAGAAAATCTATAGGAAATGGATAAATTCCTGGATACATACACCCTCCCAAGACTGAAGCAGAAAGAAACTGATTCCCTGAACAGACCAGTACGGAACTCTGATATTGAATCAGTAATAAATAACCTACCAACCAAAGAAAAACCCTAGGACCAGGTAGATTCACAGCCAACTTCCACCAGATGTACAAAGAAGAGCTAATACCGTTCCTACAGAAACTATTCCAAAAATTCGACAAGAAATTTGTATAGTCAGGTTCTCTAAAGGGGCAGAACCAAGGGATCAGATATTTATATAAAGGAGATTTATTAAATATTAACCCACACGATCACAAGATCCCACAATAGGATGTCTACAGGCTGAGGAGAAAAGAGAGCTGGTCCAAGTTCCAAAACTGAAGAACTTGGAGTCCGATGTTCGAGGGCAGGAAGCATTGAGCAAGGGAGAAAGATGTAGGCTTGGAGGCTAGGCCATTCTCTATTTTCACATTTTTCTGCCTGCTTATATTCTAGCCACACTGTCAGCTGATTAGATTGTGCCTACCTAGATTAAGGGTGGATCTGCTTTTCCCAGCCCACTGACTCAAATGTTAATCTCTTTTGGCAACACCCTCACGGACACATCCAGGATCAATACTTTGTATTGATCAATCCAGTCAAGTTGGCACTCACTATTAACCACCACAGGATTCCTCCCCAACTCGCTTTATGAAGCTAACATCATCCTGATACCAAAATCTGTCAGACACACACACACACACACACACACACAAACAACTTTGGGCCAATATCCTTGATGAACATTGATGCAAAAATTCTCAACAAAATACTTGCAAACCAAATCTAGCAGCACATTCAAAAGCTAACCCACCATGACCAAGTAGGCTTTATCCCTGGGATGCAAGGTTGGTTCGACATACACAAATCAATAAACATGATTTATCACATAAGCAGAACTGAAGACAAAAACTATATGATTATCTCAACAGATGCAGAAAAGGCTTTCAATAAAATTTAACATTCCTTCATGTTAAAAACTCTTAATAAACTAGGCATTGAAGGAACATATCTCAAAATAACAAGAGTTACTTAGGACAAACCCACTGCCAACATCATACTGAATGGGCAAAAGCTGGAAGCATTCCCGTTGACAACGGGCACAAAAAAAGAATGCCCCCCCCCACCACCCCTATTCAACACAGTGTTGAAAGTCCTGACCAGAGCAATCAAGCAAGAGAAAGAAATAAATTGGAATCCAAATAGAAAGAGAGAAATCAAGCTATCCCTGTTTGCAGACGACATGATTCTATACCCAGGAAACCCCATAGTCTTGGCCCAAAAGCTCCCTATGCTGATAAACAACACACAAAATTAATACACAAAAATCACTAGCCTTCATATACATCAACAACAGTCAAGCTGAGAGCTAAATCAGGAACATAGTCCTATTCACAATAACCACAAAAATAATAAAATACCTAGGAATATACCTAACAAGGGAGATGAAAGATCTCCACAATAAGAATTACAAAACACTGCTCAAAGCAATCAGAGATGACACAAACAAATGGAAAAGCATTCCATGCTCATCGATAGGAAGAATCAGTATCATTAAAATGGTCATACTACCCATGACATTCTTCAAAGAAATAGAAAGAACTATTTTGAAACATATATGAAACCAAGATAGAGCCCAAATAGCCAAGGCAATGCTAATCATAAAGAACAAATCCAGAGTCATCACACGACCCCAATTCAAATAATACTACAGTTGTTCTGTAGTATCATTTGAAGTACTGATAGGCCAGAAATAAGGCCATACACCTACAACTATCTGATCTTCAACAAACCTGACAAAACCAAGCAATGGGGAAAGGATTCCCATTCAATAAATGGCGCTGGGATAACTGGCTAGCCATATACCAAAGATTGAAACAGGACCCCTTCGTTACACCATATACACAAATCAACTCAAGGTGGATTAAAGACTTAAATATAAAACCCAAAACTATAAAATATCTGGAAGACAACCTAGGCAATACTACTCTGGACATAGGAACTGGTAAAGATTCATGATGAAGACACCAAAAGCAATCTCTGCAAAAGCTAAAATTGACAAATGGGATCTAATTAAACTAAAGAGCTTCTACCCAGCAAAATAAACTATCAACAGAGTAAACAGACAACGTACAAAATGGGAGAAAATATTTGCAATGTATGCATCTGACAAAGGTCTAATACCCAGCATCTATAAGAAACTTAAAATTTACAAAAAAAAAAAAATTAGAAAGTCGGCAAAGGACATAAACAGACACTTTTCAAAAGAAGGGATACATGCAGCCAACAAGCATAGGAAAAAAGTTCAATATCAGCAATCATTACAGAAATGCAAATCAAAACCACAATGAGATACCACCTCATACCAGCCAGAAAAGCTATATTTAAAAAGTTAAAAAATAACAGATGCTGGTGAGGTTGCAGAGAAAAGGGAAAACTTATATACTGTTGGTGGGCATAGAAATTCGTTCAACCATTGTGGAAACCAGTGGGGTGATTCCTCAAAGAACTAACAAAGAACTACCATTTGACCCAGCAATCCTATTACTGGGTATATACCCAAAGGAATATAAATTATTTCATCATAAAGACACATGCATGAATATGTTCATTGCAACACTATTCACAATAGCAACGACATGGGATCAACCAAAATGCCCATCAGTGGCAGATTGGATAAAGAAAATGTGGTACATATACACCATGGAATACTATGCAGCCATAAAAAACAATGAGATTATGTTCTTTGCAGGGACATGGATGGAGCTGGAGGCCACTCTCCTTAGCAAACTAATGTAGGAACAGAAAACCAAATACCACTTGTTCTCACTTATAAGTGGGAGCTAAATAATGAGAACACATGGACACAAAAAAAGAGAACAATAGACACTGAGGCCTACGTGGGGAAAAGGGAGAGGATCAGAAGAAATAACCATTAGGTACTAGGCTTAATAACTGGATAATGAAATAATCTGTACAACAAACCCCCATAACACAAATTTACCTATAGATCAAACCTGCACATGTACCCGTGAATCTAAAATAAAAGTTTTTTTAAATGAGAATAAATTTTAAGAAGCTTTCTTAGACAAACACAAAAACATAAACAATGTAAGAAACAAATCAAACAATTGGTCTGCAATAAAAGTAAAATCTCCTTCTCTTTGAAGGGCACTTAGTAACATGTTTAAAAAGTAAGCTGCAACTGGGAAGAAAATACTCTCAAACAACATATTTGATAAAGAACTTGCAAAGGGAAGGCATAAAGAACTTTCAAAACTCAATACAAATGAAAAACAGAAAAAGATTTGTATAGACACTTTACCAAAGAAGATACGTGGATGGAAAACAAGCACACGAAAAAATGTTCACATCATTTAGCATTAGACAAAAGCAAATTAAAACCACATGAGAAACCATTCAACACTAGGAGAGCTAAAATTTAAACAAAAAATTTTTAAACTAATCATACAAAGTACTAGAGACATACACAGCAACTAGAGCTCTCATATACAGCTGGTAGAAATGCAAAATTTTGTGAATACTTTAGAAAATCGTTTGGCAGTGTGTTACAACGTTAAATATGCACTTACCATATAACCCAACAATCCCACTTCTAGGTATTTACCTAAGCAAAATGAAATAACAAATTGTGCATGTGATTGTTTATAGTGGCTTAATTTATAATCATCAGACCTGGAAATGACCCAAATGGTCTTCAGGTGGTGAACAGATTAAACAAACTTTGGTACATTCACAAAATGGAGTACTACTCAGAAAGTTTTAAAAAAGAAAAGAACCACTCTTCTTTTTTTAAAAAAAAGGAAGAACCACTGATACATACAACCACAGAGGTGAATCGCAAATGCATTCTGATAAGTGAAAGAAACAAAATCCCAAAGGCTGTTAACCACATAACTCAATGTATATGACGACCAATGTATACGACACAAAAGAAAAAACTATAGGGGAAGAAAACATACCAGTGATTGTTGAGGGTGGGTTGGGTGGAGGGTTGAAGATGAAGTAGCACGACAACCTTTCCAGGAAACGGACCCTCCTCTGGCTTGCGAGATAGTTTTAAAGCAGGCAATTTCAGGTTAAGAGGCTGATTTCCACTGGAAGGCTGAGAGAAGCATACCCTAAGTAACAACGTTTGGAAAGGGTCAAGGGCAGAAGTTCTTCCTCAGTGGCACACTAAAAGAAAGGTATAAAGATGACATGGACTCATTAGGAGATCCTGTGTTTTATCAGAAAATCCAGAGTGATACAGAGGTGATACGGTTTGGTTCTGCGTCCCCACCAAAATCTCACCTTGAATTGTAATAATCCCCACCTGTTGTGGGAGGGACCCAGTGAGAGGTAATTGAATCATGGGAGTGAGTTTTTCTGTTGCTGTTCTCATCATAGTGAATGAGTCTCACAAGATCTGATGGCTTTATAAAGGGGAGTTCACCTGCCCATGCTCTTGCCTGCCACCATGTAAGACAAGTCTTTGCTTTTCCTTCGTCTTCTGCCTCGTGTGAGGCTTCCCCACCCATGTGGAATTTTAAGTTCATTAAACCTCTTTTTCTTTATAAATTACCCAGTATTGGGTTTGTATTTATTAGAAGTGTGAGAACAGACTAATACAATAGAAATAAAGTTTGTTCACTGAATATAAGAGATTCCAAAGCATTTGTGCTGGTTTCTTTCAATAAAAAGCTAAAATAAATTAAATTGTACAAATATTGTCAGAGTCTGAGCTAGCTCTGGAAAGCCAGCTCTGAGAATACCACTTGTTAGAGAACAGCTCCCTTCAGCTGCCCAGTTCAGCGAGTGCACTCAACAGACCAGCGTCTTTCGGAGGGCTGCCCCATGGTCTCTCTGTTCCCAGCAATGCCAGAGAGAAACTGCATCTTTTAGAAGATAAATAAGCTTGAGATTCACAGTGCACCTTGGATACATGTGCCTTGTGCATGCTGGCAGCGGCCCAAATTCTTCCTGTAAACCTTTTAATTAGCTTGAACTGCATACATTTCTTAGAAAATGGAAGAGTACAGATGGTCAATATCTCCTCTGGGGTAAAATATAAGGATGCCTCCAAATGATGTCAGGTTGCCCTGAGAATCTCAGCAAATGTGAAAGGAATCCCAGCAAAGCTTGTTTGTACCATGTGAAAAGATGAGACTTAAAAAAGCAGAGGGCCCCTTTCATCATCTCTCCCCCACTCTATCAGGCCCATCCTCTTTGCTGATTAGAATAAGTTGAGAAGTTCATTCAGTACTTCCTAAAAAATATCAAGGGCGTGTGTTTTATCGGAAAATCCGGAGTGATACAGAGGTGATATGGTTTGGCTCTGCCTCCCCACCAAAATCTCACCTTGAATTGTTATAATCCCCACCTGTTGTGGGAGGGACCCAGTGAGAGGTAATCGAATCATGGGAGTGGGTTTTTCTGTTGCTAATCTCATCATAGTGAATGAATCTGCACACAGATGTTTATAGCAGCTTTATTCATAATTTACAAAATTTGGAAGAAGCCACCAAGCTTTCCTTCAGTAGGTGAGCAGATAAGTAAACTGTGGTGCATCAGGAAAATAAAATATTACTCAGGGCTAAAAAGATTTGAGCTACCAAGCCGTGAAGGAACATGGAGGAACCTTCAATGCATACTGTAAGTGAAAGAAGCCAGTCTGAAAAGGCGGCGTAATGTCTGATTCCAACTACATGACCTTCTGAAAAAGGCAAAACAGTGGAGACAGTAAAAAGACCAGTGCTTGCCAGTGGTTGAGGGGAGGGAGGGATAAATAGGCAGAGCACAGAGAATTTTTATGACAGTGAAACTATTCTGTATGATATCATAATGCTGGATATATGTCATACACATTTGTTCAAATCCATAGAATGTGCAAAAACAAAAGGAAACCCTAATGTAAACTATGGACTTTGGGTGATAATTAAGCTAGTATAGGTTGATAATTGAGATAACTGGGTCAGTGGAGGTTGGTCAATTGTAACAAACATTCCATTCTGGACGGGGTTGACCCCAGCAGAGGAGGCCTGTGCCTGTGTGAAGCAGGGAGAAATCTCTGAATCTTTCACTCAATTTTGCTGTGAACCTAAAACTTTTCTAAAAAATAAAGTCTTTAAAATGATATAGGCCACAAATGCACAGAAGACCCAAGTACTGGGCCACAGAAATAGAACAATGTATAAGGTATAGTAAAATGATCATCAGTAAAAAGTAAGAAAAAAACCCTGAAACATTGGATACTACGCTTTTTAACAAGGCTCACATCTCTAAGTCTACACACAGAAAATGGCAATTCTAATATACAATAGCTGGCTTTTGCCACTAAAAGTCTGTTCATGTTAACGAAAAAGTTAAAGCATTTCTTTGTAAAATAAGTTTGGAAATGAACCTATTACTAAAATATTCACAAAACAGTATTCTGTAAAAGTGGAGAACATTAAAGAATTTTAAAAGTCTCCATTATAAATAAAATGAGAAAGTCACTTTATAACCAACATGGGTACTGATTTTTAGCAAGGTCAGAAAATAAAGCAGGAGAACAAAAGTCTTAACAGTAAAGTATTCATCATTAATTGGAAACTTGAAGAATTGTAATGATATAATTTAATTCACTCCTTCCCTTTTTGTCCTTATTTCACATTTAGATTAACATGAACTAGAAGACCATCAAACTGGATGACTTCTTAAATGACCCATAAAATACTGGATGATGAGAATACATCATGGATGTCAGGGCAGAGCTGAAGGTCATGGTTTGGGGGGGTGGGGTGCGGATTTTACAGCCAGGTTATCAGCACAGAAAAATCGACCAAAGAATTGCGTATGTCATGGCCTGGTGATGATTTTTTTCATAGAGAAACTTATTGACATTCTTGGTCACTGTTAGTCACTGTATGAACCCTGATAAAAGTGGCTTGACTTATAATTGACAAAACTGAAAGGAACTCAAATATCCTTCAATTGATGAAAAATAAACATTCATACATTGGAAAACTACTCAGAATGAAAGCAGTGAAAATTAACAAACGCCTGATACACGCATCTAAATCGGAATAAAGCACATTTCGCATAACTCATTGTGCTGTTCTCCTGTCCCTGCCAAAACATGGACTATATCTCCTGGCAAATAATGATAAAAGTAATTTAAACGAAGAATAGGTCATACTAATAAGGTGCTTACTGTGTGTCAAGCATTGTTCTAAATGCTTTACTTATACTCATTCAATCCTCACGACACCTCTACGAAGTAGGTCCCATGATTACCTTCATTTTATAGATGAGACGATCCAAGTACAGAACGGTGATTAACTTGCTTGATGTCACACAGCCAACAAGTGGCCCAGCCAGGATTCAAGCCCAAGAGTTAATGTGAGCATCATCTGATCTCCCCATTGTCTGAAAGGATATGTCATTTACAAGAGCTTGGTTTTTTACTTAAGTCTGAGAAATTCTCCTTTGTTGCACCACAATTCCTTTGGGATAAACCCTCCTCTGAAATGCAAAATCATGTCTCAACGATACAATATCCTCCAGGTTGGACAGGAAAATGTAGGCTGTCATGACATGAGTTGCTTCTGGGTTTGCATGAATTAAAGTTTACTAATTATATATTGTCATTATGGTTTAAAAAAAAAAAAAGGAAAGCTGTTTATTTCAGAAATGCTAGCCTTCCATTAAAGCATGCCTAACATATTTTCATACGAATATGCCACTGTCCTAAAAATCACCCAATAAGTAAAAACTTAGTTGGAGCAGAAGTGGGGTGTGGCATCTAAACTTGTTTCATTCTCATTTTCAAGCAGAATTTTCAGTAGAACTGGGAAAAAGAAATGGAGCATGTCACAAACCAGCAAGTGCTGCACATTGTCCCTTGGAGCTAGTGGTGAGGGAGAAATGCATGCCCATGTGCCCACATCCCAGCTCCCCAAAGACAAGAGGAGGCCGTGGCCAAGGCAGCACAACTGCCAGGCAGCCACAGGAGCTCTAAGAGCCTTACTACCATTTCCACAGCTGTGTGCATCAGTTCCCAAGTGCCGAAAGTAAGATAAGAGAACTTATTCAAGTAAGAGAAGATTGCAATCCCATTTGAAGATTCTTTTCTGAATATTTGGGCCTTCCATTCTTACTGTTGTTACATTAACTAATAATGGTATGGAAACAATAGGAGACTGAAGCACTCTGAAAGAGTCTGCAGGCTAGAAGATAAAGAAATAGGCAGATTTTAGTATCTCCAAGATTACCTTCATAGATTCATAGAATGAAGCTGAGCCCAACCTCATCTTTTTTCTTGTTTTCTTTTATTATTATTTTAAATGACACATGATAATTGCACACATGTACTAAGTACGTTGTGATTATTCTGATACATATTTACAATGTGTAATGATCAAATCAGGGTAATTTGTATGTCCATCACTGCAAACATTTATCATTTCTTTGTGTTGGGAACATTCAAAATATGCTCTTCAAGGAAGTCAGACCATCTCTGTTGCAGATGACATGATTCTGTATTTGGAAAACCCCCATCATCTCAGCCCAAAAACTCCTTAAGCTGATAAGCAACTTTAGCAAAGTCTCAGGATATAAAATCAATGTGCAAAAATCACAAGCATTCTTATACACCAACAATAGACAAGCAGAGAGCCAAATCATGAATCAATTCTTATTCACTATTGCTACAAATAGAATAAAATACCTAGGAATACAGCTAACAAGGGATATGAAGGACCTCTTCAAGGAGAACTACAAATCACTGCTCAAGGAAATAAGAGAGGACACAAACAAATGGAAAAACATTCCATGCTCATGGATAAGAAGAACCAATATTGTGAAAATGGCCATACTGCACAAAGTAATTTATAGATTCAATGCTATTCCCATCAAGCTACCATTGACTTTCTTTGCAGAATTAGAAAAAACTACTTTCAATTTCATATGGAACCAAAAAGATCCCATATAGCCAAAACAATCCTAAGCAAAGATCAAAGCTGGAGGCATCATGCTACCTGACTTCAAACTATACTACAAGGTTACAGTAACCAAAACAGATTGGTACTGGTACCAAAACAGATACATAGACCAATTGAACAGGGCAGAGACGTCAGAAAAAACACCACACATCTACAACCATCTGATCTTTGAGAAACCTGACAAAAACAAGCAATAGGGAAAGGATTCCCTATTTAATAAATGGTGCTGAGATAGCTGGCTAGCCATATGCAGCAAAATGAAACTAGACTCCTTCTTTACATCTTATACAAAAATTAACCAAGATAGATTAAAGACTTAAATATATAACTGAAAATCGTAAAACCCCCAGAAGAAAACCTAGGCTATGCCATCAGGACATAGGCATGAGCCAAGACTTCATGACTAAAACACCAAAAGCAATTGCAACAAAAGCCAAAAATTGAAATGGGATCTAATTAAACTAAAGAGCTTCTGCACAGCAAAAGAAACTATCATCAGAGTGAACAGGCAACCGACAGAATAGAAGAAAAATTTTGCAGACTACCCATCTGACAAAGGTCTAATATCCAGAATCTACAAGGAACATAAACAAATTTACAAGCAAAAACAAGCCCATCAAAAAGTGGGTGAAGGATATGAACAGACATTTCTCAAAAGAAGACATTTATATGGCCAAAAAAACATGAAAAAAAGCTCATCATCACTGATCATTAGAGAAATTCACCTCAAAACCACAATGAAATACCATTTCACGCCAGTCAGAATGGTGATTATTAAAAAGTCAGGAAACAATAGATGCTGGCGAAGCTGTGGGGAAATAGGAACACTTTTACACTGTTGATGGGAGTGTAAATTAGTTCAACCATTGTGGAAGACAGTGTGGTGATTCCTCAAGGATCTAGAACCAATAGTACAATTTGACCCAGCAATTCCATTACTGAGTATATACCCAAAGGATTATAAATCATTCTACTATAAAGACACATGCACGTGTATGTTTACTGCAGCACTATTTACAAGGGCAAAGACTTGGAACCAACCCAAATGCCATCAATGATAGACTGGATTTTTTAAAAAATGTGGCACATATACACCATGGAATACTATGCAGCCATAAAAAAGAATGAGTTCATGTCCTTACAGGGACATGGATGAAGCTGGAAGCCGTCATTCTCAGAAAACTGACACAGGAACAGAAAGCCAAACACCACATGTTCTCACTCATAAGTGGCAGCTGAACATGGACACAGGGAGGGGAACAATACACACCAGGGCCTGTCACTTGTCCTCCCACCCAGTGACAGGAGAGCATTAGGACAAATACCTAACGCATGCAGGGCTTAAAACCTAGATGACGGGTTGATAGGTGCAGCAAACCACCATGACACATGTATACCTATGTAATAAACCTGCACATTCTACATATGTATCGAAGAACTTAAAATAAATAAATTGTATTAAATATGCTCTTCCAGCTATTTGAAAATATACAATAAATTGTTGTTAATTGTAGTCACCCTATAATGCCATAGAACACACTAGAACTTATTCCTCCTGTCTAACTGGACTTTCATACCCATTAACTAATCTTTATCTTTCCCCACTCCCCACTATGCAGACCCATCTCTGGAAACCACTGTCCTACTTTCTACTTCTATGAGATCAACTTTTTAAGTTTCCATATATGAGTGACAACCTGCAGTGTTTACCTTTCTGTGTCTGGCTTATTTCACTCAACACATGTCCTCCAAGCTCATCCATGTTGCTGCAAATAACAAAACTTCACTCTTTGTATGGCTAAATAGTACTTACATGCCCATGTTTATTGCAGCACTACTCGTAATAGCTATTTATTAAGTATTTTCCCAAACTACCTGCCATAGATATATCTTTATATGTTCATTTATGTATATAGTAGTGTTGTTGTGTTTTAACTTATTTACATGGTGATTATGCAGTACATCTCTGCATGGCATCACATTCTCTACACACACTCCACCCTATTTATCCGTTCCCCTACTGCTGAGCACCAAGATTCCTCCAATTCTTGGCTACAGAGACCACTTCTTGGATGTCTGAGCAGATTTCTTGGCAAATATAAAAGGAGAAGAGTTACTTTGTGTATATCTATATACCCAGCTTCACTAAGTACTGCCAGATTGCTTTCCAAAGTGGCTGTGCCAGTGTTTACTACTAGCAGGTGTGCAGGAGAACCTTACTACCAATTTTGCCATAGCCCACCAGCATTATTGGAAATTATTTCTCCTTAGTCAATCAGCCCTTTTTTTTTTTTTTTTTTGAGACGGAGTCTAGCGAGCGGAGTCCTAACGCCTCTGTCGCCCAGCCCCGCTGGAGTGCAGGTGGGCGCGATCTCGGCTCAGCTGCAAGCTCCGCCTGCCGCGGGTTTCACGCATTCTCGTCTGCCTCAGCCTCCGCGAGTAGCTGGGACTACAGGCGGCCGCCATCTCGCGGCCTAGCTTTTTGTATTTTTTTTTAGTAGAGACGGGGTTTCACGTGTAGACAGGATGGTCTCGATCTCCTCGACTCCGTGATCGCACCCGTCTCGGCTCCAAAGTGCGTGGGATTACAGGCTTGAAGCCACCGCGCCCGGCCCAGCACATTTTTTATTTGTACATTTTCTTATTACTTCATCAAGTAATAAGCTCATTTTGCCAGAGCTTTGTCTATGTTAATCTTTTCAGGTTTTAATTTTATTAGCCTAATTTTTTTTTCTTGTTGCTGTTTTTTTGTTTTTTTTTTAATCTGGTGATGAGGGATTCTAGTATAGCTGACTAAATCGTATTGATCTACCAAGTTAAAATAAGGGCTAGTTCTAATGACAATTGCATATTTCTCTATTCCTCCATATAACCCTGACAGCTCTTAAATATTTTGAGACCACATTATCAGGTTTCATAGCTTCGTGACCTTGGTTTTTTTTTTTTTTTTTTTTTTTTTGTCTTGATTCTTTACATCAAGCAGGAACAAATACCAGTTTTGAGTAGTTTCTTAGCTCTAGATGCAAAATCTCTATCTTTTCTTCATTAAGTGTTTCGCCTTAAAATTTTGCCTCTGTCTGATATTGAGGTTGCTGCATTGGCTTTGAGTTCAAATGTATATTATTTGCATCCCTTTACTGAACCTTTCTATATTTTTTGTTGTTGTTGAGTCTCTTCTGTCTCTATCTGAAAATAAACCTTGATTTCTTATAATACAAACTGAAATTTTTTCCAAAATTCAATCTACACACTTTAAATACTGTAAGTATTTAACCCACTTAAATGTGTTGTTCTTATTGTTATATCAGGACATATTTTAGCCATCTTATTTTATGTTTTCCACCTACCATGCTTAATTGTTTTGTTTCTTATCCTCTCTTTTCTAACCTTGCTTTTTTTTAATAAAGTTATCTTCTGCTGGTCTGAAAATTACATGCCCCATTTGTATTTTTCTGGTGCTCATCCTGAAGCGATTGAGGCCATACTTCCAGTTATTTCTCTACACAAATGTCTGCAGCTCATTAAAATCCATGGTTTTCCTGTACAAAAAAATGGCTCCAAAGATTCACTCCCCTCCCACCAGATGTCGCATCCCACCTACCCCTGACTAACATACTGGTATTATTTGAATTTTGCTCCAAATGGCAAGAGAGTATTTATTTATTCTTGCATCCATTGCTTATTTACACAACAGTAACGTATACCAATTACTTTACTTGTCTGTATCCTCTATTTTTCATTGTTTTCTTCTAGATTTATTTCTCTTTCTGCTAGAATAGATCTTCTAAAAGGTTTTACAGACAGGATCTATACAGAATAAAATGCATGAGTCTTTATATGTCTAGCAAAATTTTTATATTATATCATTAATTTAAATGACAGCTTTTTCTTTAACACTTGAAGATTCCATTTTCTTCTTGCATCCAGTGATGCTAATGAGATTTTAGATCTATCTGGTTTTTTTTTTTTTTTTTTTTTTTTTTTTTGAGGCGGAGTCTCGCTCTGTCGCCCAGGCTGGGGTGCAGTGGCGCAATGTCGGCTCACTGCAAGCTCCGCCTCCCGGGTTCACGCCATTCTCCTGCCTCAGCCTCCGGAGTAGCTGGGACTACAGGCGCCGCCACCTCGCCCGGCTAGTTTTGTATTTTAGTAGAGACGGGGTTTCACCATGTTAGCCAGGATGGTCTCGATTTCCTGACCTCGTGATCCGCCCGTCTCGGCCTCCCAAAGTGCTGGGATTACAGGCTTGAGCCACCGCTCCCGGCCAATCTATCTGGTTTTTATCTATTCCTAGACTATCTGATTTTTTTCTCTCTGAAAAACTTTATAATCATCCCTTTATTTTGATTACAATTTTACATTAATATGCCGAAGAGTGTGTGCAAGTTGTATTTCATTGCCGTTACTTTATGTTGGAGTTTTTAATTTATCTTTGTCACTGGCTCCTCCATGAGTTTTTATACTGATATATTTATCTTTTTGAAAATTTTGTATATTTTATTTCAATAGGTTTTGGATAAACAGGTGGTGTTTGGTTACATGAATAAGTAAGTTACTTAGTGGTGATTTCTGAGACTTCGGTGCACCCACCACCCAAGCAGTGTACACTGTACCCAATGGGTAGTCTTTTATCCCTTTCCACCCCCAACCCTTCCCCCAAGTCCCCAAAGTCCAATGTATCATTCTTATGCCTTTGTGTTCTCATAGCTTAGCTGCCATCTATGAGTGAGAACATATGATACTCGGTTTTCCATTCCTGAGTTACTTCACTTAGAATGATAGTTTCCAATTCCACCCAAGTTGCTGCAGATGCCATTATTTCATTCCTTTTTATGGCTGAGTGGTATTCCATCGTATTTATATACCACATTTTCTTTATACACTTGTTAATTGATGGAAATTTAGGATGGTTTCATATTTTTGCAATTGCAAATTTTGTTGCTATAAACATGTCTTTGCAAGTATCTTTTCCGTATAACGACTTCTTTTCTTCTGAGTAAGTACCTGGAAGTGGGATTGCTAGATCAAATAATAGAGCTACTTTTAGTTCTTTAAGGAATTTCCACACTGTTTTGCATAGTGGTTGTGTGAGTTCACATTCCCACCGAGAGTGTAAAAGTGTTCCCTTTTCACCCCATCCCCACTAACATCTATTTTTTCTTTTTTTTTTTTTTTTTGTGATGGCCATTCTTGCAGGAGTGAGGTGGTAATGCATTGCAGTTTTGATTTGCATTTCCCTGATAATTAGTAATGTTGAGAACTTTTCCATATGCTTGTTGGTTATCTCTTTTGAGAATTGTCTATTCATGTCCTTAGCCCACTTTTTGATGGGATTGTTTGTTTTTTCTTGCTGATTTGTTTGAGTTCTTTGTAGATTCTGGATATTATTCTTTTTTCAGATGTATAAATTGTGAAGATTTTCTCCCACTCTGTGGGTTGCCTGTTAACTCTGCTGATTATTTCTTTTGCTCTGCAGAAGCTGTTTAGTTTAATTAAGTCCCATCAATTTATCTTTCTCTTTTGTTGCATTTGCTTTGGGGTTCTCGGTCATAAAGTTTTTGCCTAAGCCAATGTCTAGAAGGGTTTTTCTGATGTTATCTTCTAGAATCTGTATGGTTTCAGGTCTTAGATTTAAGTCTTGGATCCATCATGGGTTGATTTTTGTATAAGGTGAGAGATGAGGATCCAGTTTCATTCTTCTACATGTGGCTGGCCAGTTATCCCAGCACCATTTGTTGAGTAGAGTATCCTTTCTCCACTTTATGTTTTTGTTTGCTTTGTTGAAGATCAGTTGGCTGTAAGTATTTGACTTTATTTCTGGGTTCTCTGTTCTATTTCATTGGTCTATGTGCCTATGTTTATGCCAGTACCATGCTGTTTTGGTGACTATGGCCTTACAGTATAGCTTAAAGTCAGGTAATGTGATGCCTCTAGATTTGATCTTCTTACTTAGTTTTGCGTTGGTTACGTGGGCTCTTTTTCCATATGAATTTTAGGATTGTTTTTCTTAAAAAAGACATCATGTCATTCTGTGAAGAATGATGGTAGTATTTTGCTGGAAATTGCACTGAATTTATAGATTGCTTTTGGCAGTATGGTCATTTTCACAATATTTATTCTACTCATCCATGAGCATGGATGTGTTTCCATTTGTTGGTGTTGTTTGTGATTTCTTTCAGCACTGTTTTGTAGTTTTCCTTGGGTCTTTCACATCCTTGGTTAGGTATAGTCCTAAGGTGGTTTTTTTTGGTGGGGGGGGGGGGGGGATTTTGTTTGTTTGTTTTTTCAGATATTGTGAAAAGGGTTAAGTTCTTGATTTTGATTCTCTGCCTGGTTGCTGTTGGTATATAGCAAAGCTAATGATTTGTGTGTATTAATTTTGTATCCTGAAACTTTGCTGAATTCATTTTCTAGTTCCAGGAGCTTTTTGAATGAATCTCTAGGGTTTTTTAGGTATACAATCATATCATCAGTGCACAGTGACAATTTGACTTCCTCTTTACAGATTTGGATGCCCTTTATTTCTTTCTCTTTCTTAATTGCTCTGGCTAGAACTTCCAGTACTATGTTGAATATAAGTGGTGAAAGTGGGCATCCTTGTGTTCCTCCGGTTCTCAGGGGGAATGCTTTCAACTTTTCTCCATTCTATACTGATATATTTTTCTTTACATCTGGGAATACTGGGTTGTTAGTGCTTCCAATATGATCTCCCATCCATGTTTTATTTTCTTCCAAGACACCTAGTAGACAGATGTACTCTTCTGTTTTTGTTGCTCTCATCACTTTGAAGGCTCCATCCCAGTTTCCCAGTCATCCAGCTCATTAGTGATTCTGCAGTGACTCCCTTTGATCACTGAATCAGTCCATTTAAGTTTTTCTTATTATTTTAATGCATATGCTTTGATTATTCAATGTATCCACTTGACTCTTCCTTATGAACACTTGTTCATAATTCATATTGCCAATATTCTCCCTTATCTTTTTGCAGATAATTATAACATTTATTTTAAATTTATGTTCTTAGGTTTGGGATGATTTTTTCTGACCGCCTAGAGGCTGCTTCATTGGTTGCCTGTCATCTGGCTCATCATGTTTCCCTGTCAGCTCCTCTTTGCTGCCACAGGATGGTCCACTGTCTCAGCTAGAGCTACTGACTGGGAGAAGGCCCAAGAACTTGATGGGTACCAGGAGCAGCTCTCAAGGCAGAGAACCACTCATACTTCTGACCCCACCAAGGTATAAGGTGCACCTAGCCCACAAAGCACCTTCCAGTCCCAACATCCTCCGCTCAGACAGGATTCATGTCCAAGCCATTCCCTCTTGTCATTTCTCAGAATGTTTTGCAAGGCAAAGTTGGAATGCAAGACACAGAAAGGCAGCCCTCCTTCCACTTCCTCTCATTGCATTTTGCTCCCTAATCCTCCTGGACCATTCCTTGAACATTACTCTTCTCTTTAACTGGCATGATTGTTTCCAGAGCCCACCATCATAGTGGGAAATCTGTCTTCTGGGAAGTGGATGGAAGCTCATGCAGCTCCTTGGGAAAACAGATTGATTGCCTCATTGGCAGGGCTTTGCCCACCTAATCATGGGTATCTCCTAAACTTGCAAGTTGAAGGTGGGGGCATCTACCAGGCTAGACCAGATTGGCCCGCCTAGATTACAACTCCAGCCTCACACTCTCACCCAGAGTCATGTGGAAAGGAGTAAAAAAGGATCATCCTCCATGTGTGGGTTCCCTGGTGATCTTCTGCTCCTCACCATTATTTCTTCCTTACAGAGGAGCACAGATACCTGCCTTCCCAGGTTTCTCACAGATTTTGTTTTATTTTTTCAACTGGGTTTTCTTTTCTTTCAATCTCTTCCCGTCTCTTGCTGTTGCTCCTGAGATGGGTATCTGAGAAGCCCATGCCCATGCATCATTACCTAGTCTTTTTCCACAATTAAAATAAACAAAACTCCCCTGGAAAATTAGGTAAGTATTGATTTTCATGGCCAAAAACTAAAAGTAGTGCTTATGATGTAATGCCAATATATTTAAGCTGTAGGGCTACTGTTTGATTTGTGTAAGCATAAACACATCCACCTCGCAATCTTTGTGCAGTGGCCATTTATGATGGTATCTCTGTGGATGACTGCCTCTGCATTTGCACAAGGGCGTCTGTATAGACCAGGTTTTGTCACCCAAAGAGTGAGAATATAAAAGGTGTGCTTCATTCTATCAAGTTTCTGAACATCTGATTGGTATATTCCTATCAACAACAGCTTTATTTCTCTTAAATAAAGAAACTCTTTCAACTCTTCAACTCTTCTTTTAAAATGAGAGTAAAAATTTTACAAGAGATCAAAGCACTGAAAAATCAAAACCTTGCAAAGGGCCATGCCTGGAGGTTTCCTTCCCTGTGTGCTCTCTAGGGATTGTGCCTGATTCCTCGGTGGGCTTTTGGGCTTTCCTTCGCTTAGTCTCAGATGTGCATGAATCACTTCCTACTCTACTGCTGTTGTCATTGGCATGAACATCATTGTAACGGCATTAATGGAGTAATTCTGCAATTGCAATCAATTGCTTTTCAATTTCCTATAGCTATGAATACAGCAGAAGCAAAGTCATATATCCTTTTATAACTTACTCTTGTATCATCACACATATTCCCACATGCTACTATTTAGACTTCATAATTATCTTTTCCATATGGTTTAATATCCTACCAAATGTATTTATTATATTCTATTTTCTACTCCCACATTTTGCCTTCACAATTTTAACAGTTTCAAATATTGCTTTTACAATAATTTTCTCCGATTTTTGAATTAATCCCTGAGGCAGATTTTGGTTAGACCACCCTGTTTCCTTCCATAAGACCTAACCCATTTACACTGTCTGTGGCAATGAACGGAGAGTAGGTGCACTAGCATTTCATCGGAACTAGTCATCAGTTATTTTTAATTTTCACAAAGTACTATGGGCAAAATGGTCTGGCAACTGCTTCCCAAGTATGGAAATAATTACTCCAGCCTGAGTCAGAAGCAGAAAGAGATTCTAATACAGAATTGTCTCCACTTGAGCCTCTACAGATGTTTCTGTAGAAGTTGACCCAAATAAGTCAGATCAGCGCACCTTGTTCCAAAAATATGGACCCAGTTCAGAAGTCAAATTGCCTTCTTGACCTAAGTTAGAATTCAAAGCAGAAACTTCTTATTTTATTTTATTTTGCTTATTTTGCCTTTCCTCAGAGAATTTTAGCTTTAAAATTCTGTCACCCAGCCTTTGTAGATGCCACACCTAGTGCGTGTCAATGTCCCTCCACAGCCTCTGTCACCCGGCCTTCATAAATATCACGCTGAGTGGATGGCCCTGTCCTTCCACAGCCCCTGTCCCCCAGCCTTCATAGATGCCACGCCGAGTGCATGGCCATGTCCTTCTACGGGGCCTTTTATCTCTAAGGAGCCAAGGAGCCCATGTCTCTTGTAATATTAACACCAAACTGCTTTTAAAAATCTTTGTGAACCTTTATCATTCTAGAATAGGAGATGATTTAAAAACCAAATGCATTCGACTGGGGAGATCATCATGACATTGCTACCTAGAAAGAAAAAATTACCTCCTTAGCCGAGAGATGCTCCAACATCCACAAAACAGATGAATCACAGGGAGGGTCATGGCATTCATTATAAAGAGATCGTGATGGTTATGATTTTAATATCGTTGTAACTTTTAAATAGAAAACACAATGGTGCATGTGAATGTCTCTAAAACTCAACTTACCCCCAAAATGTTAGGAATACATGATGTAAAAGGTAGAACCATTATGTTTTGCTTTGTTGCACTTTTAAAATCATTGTAATATAGACATGAGAACCACCTGGCTTTCCTCCCTAACAGTGAGGTCTTAGCATATTTCACCATCCCAATTATCAGCCTAGGGATTAGAAGCCTCCCACGGAATTGCCTCCCACATGATCAATCCTGGACAACCCTGGGAAGTGTAAGTGAAGTGAAGACCTCCAGTCCTCTGCACTTGACCTTCCTTTGACCCTTGGCCCTCCTTCCTCAGACTCATCCCCTTCCAGTCGTGACCCACTTCCCCAGGAGCCAGGCATCATCTCTCATGTAAGCATCCATTAAACATATTTACTCACAGAATGCAGACTGAGGTATAACTGTGTGTGAAAAGAAGTTCGAAATCTAACGATCTGAACTGGGGCCCAGTTCAATGGCAGCTTAGCTATATGAAGCTTCATTAGCTGTTTAACATCTCTGAGTATCTGTAGGGGAACTGTTTGCTATACCTTGCTGTTTGGAGTAAATAAGAAAACATATAAAAGTGCTTTGTAAATTGAAAGACTCCATCATTTTCATAACCTTCATGGTTAACATATCCTAAGAGCCACACTCCCAGAAATTGTGTGATTTTCCTCACCGGGCTGAAGCATGGCTTTTAGCTAAGAAGACTGCCTGGGTTCACATTCTGCCTCTGTTACTCCGTAGCTCCACCCCTTCAGGACCTGAGTTAACCTTGTGAGCCTCTGTTTTTCCTTCTAACAGGTGGGCATAACAAACAATCCCTACTTCTTCTGGGGTTGTTGCCAAGATTAAATAATTTAAATAAACTAGCAAAAACAGTATAGTGCCTGGTATAAATCTCATTATCTATACGTGTTGGTTATCATTATTAGTATAACTATATTCCTGAATTTTAGGCATTTCTGCAGGAGAGATTTTTGGATATTGGTCCTTCTTTAGACTTTCAAATCCTATCACATACAATTTCCTACTCTGCTCCATTAACATAAAAAAGGCAAGAAAATGCATATCCTACTAAATTAGTAGTTATTATGAAAATAGTTCTTTTAGAATAGAAGAAATTTGCTGTATTAACAATACTAACCAAGAATACCAGCCTATCTATATCATTCATTGTCTCTCCGAACCAAGATATTTTTGAGAGGAAGAATTAGCAATGGTGATAATAGAAGTGTGGGGAGATCAGGTGTAAATAGGGCTATCTTGGGTAAAGAAGGCATATGCTCACCACATTGTCAGCTTATCCTTCTAGGTTCTCACCCAGGGTCTCCAAGGAGAGGACTTTGCCTGAAACCAATACAGGCCATCCACTACCTCCTGAACCTCCACACTGCCTTTCCTCAGAGGTGGCCCTAGAATGTTCTTTCTGGCTGCAACATCTCTCCACAGTCAGTCTATGAAAACCCCACACTGTCCCAGCTGTCTGTCTGCAAGTGACCCTTTAGGAAGACATGGTCTCACATCCCCATTCAGAATGTGCCCCACTGTTGCGAATTTCCCCATCTCTCCCTTCCTCTCTCATGACGTTTTCCGTGTTCTTCTTGGTATTATGAAGGTCTTCAAACCTGTCAATGCCTTCACATGCTGGTAAATTTCTCAAAAGCACAGTCTGTGTCTTATTTAACTCTAGACCTTGGCATTACATGTGGCAGGTAGCAGATGCTCAATGAGTCTTTAACAAATAAATTAAACCAAGGGCATCTGGCTTGAAACAATACCAAACATGAATGTGGCTTTTTCCTGATGTTCTACCCCTGAACGTCAACATTCCATCTGGGCACACCACAAAGTTTGTCATATATTTGATTGTGCCTGCGTTCTTCCCTTTTTAACACAAAATCTTTAAAAACAAGCTTTCTGAGCCCTGGGTGGTGTCTGTTGTTCTGAGAGTAACAGCTGTTTGGATGGAAGAAAACACTTTCTGGAAGAGAAGTGATCTAGGCTGAGTGTGATACACTTCCTTGGAATCGGGGGTTTCACACAGTTAACAAGCTGCTCAATTTAATAACAGTTCCAGGAAGAACCAGGGCACTGGAGAGATAGTAGCAAAGTTGTCCATCACAAACATTATATAGACAATATGTGCTTTTTTAGGATAGGAATGTTACAATTATGACCATTGTAACTTTGCAGGCAAAATCTGAATATGAGAGACACTGCTCATCCAGCGTGCTTCAAATTCTTAAAGATTACTT
The DNA here is from genome assembly GCF_001698545.2 of Rhinopithecus bieti. NCBI lineage: Eukaryota > Metazoa > Chordata > Mammalia > Primates > Cercopithecidae > Rhinopithecus > Rhinopithecus bieti. The sequence continues at coordinate 2,237,547 of NW_016807891.1, forward strand.
AGGATGATCAATGGCTATGCCTAGGACAAGCCAGGGTGGAAAATTTAATTTTGGTTTTATGTAGTTGATCTATAAGAGACTGCCTATCCCATCCCTCATCCCAACCCACACCAAGGGCCATTCCCAGCATACATCAAGTTAATAATCTAGTTCTCCAGAAAGATGATTCTGGGCTCACATATCACTTTATAGTTTAAGGACTGTAGAAGTTAAATGAGATATTTTCTAATCTGAGTCATAATGTTTCTGGAACAAAACGGCTGCATCAAAACAGCCAACTAAAAATGCCACATGCCAGACTCAAAGAGGGTAATCTTCCCCCCAAGAATGTGCTCATCTTTCTTTACTCTTAATCCAAAAAGAATGTGAATGCAATACAGACAGAGGTGCAGCAGTGAATGGAATACTACATGCCACGGCCTTGCCAGAATCCAGGAATTCACACTACACAGAGGTTGCTTTGCTGGGTGAGTTTTCTGCAATATTGTAATACTTCTCAAACAAGCCCATCTTGACTAACCTTGGTAATTTGACAATACAAATGCCCCTACATCACTTTTGGGAAAGCAAGGATATTTTCACTGTTATTGAAGAGAAGCAGATCTTTGTCCTGTTGGCTTGTTACGAGTGTTCAAGTAGTAGCCTTAGTTTCACAAATACACTGTGAGGGAGAACCAGTTCTCCTGAAGAGAGTTTACGGAACTTTCAACTCTGTTGATTCCCCATTCTGCATAAATTATCTCCTGCTATGGGAGGCAGAGTTATTTATCTAGGAACTGGTCAATGAATTTGTATTTTAAAATCTGGGGCTCCTGAGGGCTCTAAGGAGAAAACTGATACCCCAACCTCTGCTCCCCTAAATTTGACATTAACAAGCCCAGTAAACCAGACAAGTTCCAAACAAGGACAAGTAGGAGGAAACACAGCAGACCCCTGCAATGAATCGACCCTGAGCAACAGTGAGCTTAGCCCAGTGCCCAAACCCAAGACCCAGGGCTCATTGTCTCCGAGGAGCCAGCTCCCAACCTTGGTCTCATGCTGACTTGCCATTGCATCTTGACATTACTGTATTGTTTCAGAAAGGACATCGAAGCAGAGAAGGGGTCCTCATCTCAATCAGGGTGTGTGAGCACAGATTTACAAGTCTGTGCATTTCTCCCAGGCAAATGGTAATAGGTTTCATGGGATTTTCAAATATCCCATGATCCAAAATAATTTCAGAATTGCTGCACTAAATGCAATGTCGATCAAGATAAATTTTAAAATATTAAACTGATTTAGGCACAGCAGGCAAAAGCAGCAAGCAGAACCCTTTAGGGAGGAGGAGGCCATGCACAGTCTTTCTGAGAGTTGAGCCAGGGATAAAGTCTGCAGGCTGCAGAGGACGGAGCCAGGAGAGGGCTCTTCCATCTGGCAGCACGGAACCAGCAACACTAATGCAGCTTTCCTTGTCTCAACCCACAGCAAGGCATGGTGCATCTCTGCATCTTAATCATTCAGAAAACAATGTTAGCAGAATAACCAAACTCTATAAAATATTTTAAAGAGGTCCATTCTGAGCCAATATGAGTGACCACAGCCTGGAGAACCACAGTCTCAAGGAGTCCTGAAAAAGTGCACCTGAGGTGGTGGGGTTACAGTTTGGTTTTACACCTTTTAGGGAAGCAGGAGTTACAAAGGTATAAACCAAGACATGGAAGGTATACATTGATTCAGCCTGAAAATATGGGGTATCTTGAACTAGGGGCTTATCAGTTACAGGCAGATTCAGAGATTCTTTAATTTGCAATTGATTAAAGGAATCAGGCTCTATCTAAAACTTAGTGTCAGCAGAAAAGAATGTTTTAAGTTAAGCTAAGGATGCCTTGTAGCGAGACTGATGGCCTGCCAGATTGATTTAACCCTTGCTTTGCATGGCCTTAGGCTTGTTGATAATTTGGTATCTGATTGCCACAGAGTCTGTTCTGTCCGTCTTACCATCTCTATGTTAACCTTAGTGCTGGTTGGCTTTTGTGCCTAAATTTCAAAAGGGAGGGCATGTAATGAGATGCGGCAGACCTCCCTTCCCATCGCGATCGGGAATTCAGGTTTTCAAGTTTTTCAGAGGCCCCTGTTGGCCAAGAGGGGTCCATTCAATTGGCGGGAGGTGGTTTAGTATTTTATTTTCTTTTGTTTGTTTGTTTGTTTGTTTTTTGAGATGGGATCTTGCTCTGTCTCCCAGGGTGGGGGACGGTGGCGTGATCTTGGCTCACTGCAGCCTCTGCTTCCCGAGTTCAAGCAATTCTCATGCTTCAGCCTCCTGAGTAGCTTGGATTACAGGTGTCCACCACCAGCTAAGTTTTGTATTTTCAGTAGAGACAGGGTTTTTGCCATGTTGGCCAGGCTGGTCTCAAACTCCTGACCTCAAGTGATCTTCCTTCCTCGGCCTCCCAGAGTGCTGGGATTATAGACGTGAGACACCACACCCTGCCTAGTATTTTATTTTCAGTTTACAACAATATTGCAGGTAAATGGGCACACCTAGATACAATATTATTGCAGGTAAATCGGCACACCTGGAGAACACGGCCATGTGTTTGCCTTTTCTCTCTGCCCTACCCAGATTCTCTGCTTAAGGTCAAGTTTTAATCAGTGACAGTGCCTAGTTCCATGAGTAGTGTATTTTCATTATTTTTATATAAACTTTCTATAATACCATACATTTCAAACATTTTCTGTTTTGGGGCAAATGTGATTGAAAATCATTTTCACAAGCCTCCAAAATCACTTCCTCCTGCTTGTTATTTAAGAAAGAGGAAAGAAACAAAAGCAAAGAAAATAAAGGGAAAGCTAACCAAATTTAAAATTCACTGGAAAAGACAGAAAGATCTCAGGTGGTGAGTTTCTAACAGGGACCAAGGTAGATGCTGACACATCCAAAATTCAGCTCATCAGCCCCCTGGAGCTTCTCCAAACCCAGGCTTCTCCCAACCACACTGTCAGAGCCTCTACAGTGTGTAAGAGTGAATGGAACCTGAGTTACAAAACAGAAAGGTGCCATGGGGGTCCCCAACACAATGACTTTCCTGTGTTTCATTGGGAAGTGTAGAGTGTAGAAGTACTAAGAGGATCTGGTACAGGCTTAAGTGAGCCCAGAAATCAGAAACTGCTTCTCCGTGGAAACTGTGCAGAAGAATCTAGCAGAGAACTTGTAAACTCCTACCCACACTCTGCCTCTGTGGCCCCAAGAGTCTGTGGGACCAGCATGGAACAAGTAGGAGGTTGGCAGTGCCCAGCGTTTTATCAGATGGGCCATTACTTTGCTCTTGGAGAAAACCAAATGATTGCACATGAGCCCAGGGCTCGGCAGGTGGGTGTGAGACAGCATCTCCCCCATGGCCATGGGGACCCAGGGCTCTGCCAGCCGACCCCCTGACCTCCCCACCGTGATGTGATTGTGGGGAAAGCCAGCTGCTTCACTTTCATCCACTCTGTCTTTGCATCTTGTCCAGGCTCCACAACTGATGATCTTACAGCCTCTTCAAGAAAAGTCACTTTAAATCACTGGTTAGCCTCCCATGATGCTGTTAAAAGAATATTTGTAGGTCTAACCTAACAGGTAGACTGATGGCATCACTGGGAGATGCCTAAGCATCTCGAACTCAGTTAAGCACATACTTCATCCTCTTCGAACTTCTTCCACCCTCCAAACCTCCCAACCAAACAGAGTGACTCGGCTCCTGGGATGATCGTCTCGCCAGAACTGAGCTAAGAGTTTTTGCGTTCACAGATACTCAATTTGATTCACAGATAATTCAAAACTGCTTCAGTTTTGACATTTTTCAGAAGAAAAGAGTAAATCTAGTAAAACCTCAACTACATAAACATACAGATTATGCTGAGAGATACTTCAAGCCTTTTCTCCACATGGCAGAGGACACACAACCTGACACAGCAGGAAGGCTCTAACATGCAAGCTGGTGACTCCGCTCAATTCAATACTCACTTAGGAACATGCAGTGTGGACCCATGGGGACACAACCACAAACTCACCCATCCATTGGAGTAGCAGGAGAGACAGACCTCAAAATAAGTATTTGTGAAAATCGTGTAAGTTCCTACAAGAAAGGGAACCAGCAGAGAAGTAGAGGCGATAAATTTGGGGCAAATGGAAAATGTTTGTTTCTGAGTATGGGACATCTGGTTTTAAAGGAACACCTGTATTGCAGACAAAGCTCCTAACTGAACTGGGGAGAGAAAAATATGGACAATATGGAAACGGTCTAGAAGAAATAAAATCTCTCCCTAAGAACAAAGCACGTCAAGCTCTACAGTGAAGTCCCTTAGCATATCTCTTTTGTTGTTGTTGTTGTTTTGTTTTTTGAAATAGAGTCTCACTCTGTCACCCAGGTTGGAGTGCAGTGACATGATCTCAGCTCACTACAATCTCCATCTCCCAGGTTCAACCGATTCCCATGCCTCAGCCTCCCAAATAGCTGGGATTACAGCTGTGTACCACCACACACAGCTAATTTTTTTATTTTTAGTACAGATGGTGTTTCACCAATTTGGCAAGGCTGGTCTTGAACTCCTGACCTCAAGTGATCCACCTCCAAAGTGCTGGGATTGCAGGCATGAGCCACCGCGCCTAGACTCCCTTTCCATATCTACTGCCTGTTCCCCAGGCTCCAAAGTGCTCAATGAGAAAGAGAAAAATGGAAACCGCCTGAGTGTCAGAGGACTGACTGAATCTTGGCAGCCACACCCCGCCCTGCACCTTGCTGGCAGTGTGCGCCTGGAGGTCTTCCCCTGGCTCTCTGGCCACTAAAAGTGCCGGCCTCACGGGGTGGTCGTCAGGATGGATGGGGGCAATGTTCGTGAAGTGCTCAACTCGTGGAAATCCTCAGCAGACGTTAGCTATTATTACAGTAGTGGCTGCTGTTGTTATTGTTGTTATTTCAATATATTGTTGTTATTGTTATTATTACAGTAGTGGCTGCTGTTGTTATTTCAAAATGGATAGCAATATATTCCCCCCTGTGTTCCTCTCACCATGGTGGGTCCCTAGGATACCTATGGAACCTGAGCATGTGTCCCCCAAAACAATGTTTACACTGTGGACAGTGTGAGACTATAAAACAACCCTAAGAGCGTGTTCTGATGTGAGAACTTGGGGTTCACGAAGAGACTGACCCCAGTGAGTAATGACTGCTCAACCCTCACCTGAGGTCTGCCTGTCACCCAGAGGGCAAGAGGCAAGAACACGGAGTGCACTGTGGCCTCAGACAGCAAGCGTGGAATTCCCTTTAACGACAGGATTCTCTCCTCCCTCTGTCAATACTGTGGCTGAACTTCCCAGTTAGATTTCAGATTATGACGAAATGCCGCAACAGGAAGCAGCCTCCGGGGCAGGGTTTGATGGAATTCTTATGACAGAATGCTGCAATTCCTCCTCCAAGAGCCCCTTCTGCCCAGCTGCCCTGAGACATTCAAGAAACCAGTTTCCTTGGCTGTGATTGTTGGGTTGTGTCTCTTGCGTATCATGAGGAGAAGGTTGTCCTCCTCAGAGATCAAGGGTAAATGCTGTGCAAAATCCAGTCCAGACCAGAAAAAAAAGGAAAAAGGGCATCACAGTTAGGACTTGTTTCTTGGCTCATTCCAGAAAAGAACGAATGTTGCTGATGAGTTCTGTGGACCTGGACACGTGTCCTGCTTGAGAGTCAGTGACGGGCCACCGTGCAGTGCTGATGAGACAAAACCATCCCCTGCACGCTTAGTGGGCCGCTGAGAGTATTGTCACAACACCCACCAAGTTTCCAGGATGCACCCTTGAGACACCCGCCTGGCCGGAAGGCAAGGCTTAGGCAAAGAAATTAAACCAAAGTCGAGCCAACACAGCTTAGCGTCTGGTAGAAATATATCCCTCAGGGCTCTCTGGTGACCCAGTTCCCACGAGCCTGTGATGCCCGTCTTGACCACATCCCACTGGAGACAGGTGGAGAATGGGAAGATTAGGGTAGATAAATCTATTGGGTTTGGAAACCCTCTCATGGGTTTTTAAATCCCTAAACTATTAAATTCCCATTGAATTAAAGTGTCTGTGTTTGGAGAAACAAAACCAATTACATCGTCACTCTCAGTTATGAAATTTTAGCTTTATATTTATGAAATGTCTTTTTGTTGAAATATTTTCTTTGGCAATTGATAAGCCTTTATGAGAAGGGAAACTATTATTGCCTGTTAATTTTTACCCCATGTTCTTTCTTAAAGACTTTGGATAGGCCTTGGCTTAGTAACTCTACCCAAAAATATTAAGTGTTCAGGTTTGTAAGAATAAAGTATTGTTAATTATTAACTCCACTAAAACATTCTTATCCCCCAGAACTATTCACTCCTTAACCCACACACATGCACCAGAAGCAAAAGCAAGCTCAAATGTTCCACGTCATCAAACCAGCTCACTTCAACTTGGCTTCTATAGTCAGATATCGTGGTCTTCAGTAGCAACTGAAAGAGGCTGTCTTGCTAATTCTGAGAGTCTTTGTTAACAAAGATGCTGGCTGGGCGCGGCAGCTCATGCCTGTAATCCCAGCACTTCGGGAGGCCAAGATGGGTAGATCGCTTGAGGTTAGGAGGTCGAGACCAGCCTGGTCAACATGGTGAAACCCCGTCTCTATGAAATAAAATACAAAAATGAACTGAACGTGGTGGTGTGTGCCTGTCATCCCAGCTACTTGGGAGGCTGAGGCAGGAGAATCACTTGAGCCCAGGAGGTGGAGTTTGCAGTGAGCCGAGATCACATCGCTATACTCCAGCTTGGGTGACAGAGCAAGACCTCATCTCAAAAAAAAAAACAAAAAAAAAACAAAAAAAAAACCAACCAAGAAAACATGCTGTGTTATGACTACCTGGCTAAAAAATTCCATCTCAGGTACAATATGTGCCATACGTAAGGAATCTGAGAATGGCTGATGGTATCAATAAAGACATTGAGTATTTCTTACTTTGGTGCTTTGAAGGATTAAGTGTATCTCTCTAAATGATCTCGTATTTAAAAACCCACAATACTGCAAACCATGATGAGACCTAGAGGACCCCAGTCGTGCGCTTCCCTTTCATACAAGACAGAGGCGCTCAGGCCATGCCAGCTGGGATGTGATCAGTGCATAGTGGGGCCAATCACAAAACTGCTGCCCCCCAGGGTAACTGTTGGAGCCCCAGTTCCCAGTCTCTCCTGTGCTCTAGGAAGCCCAGGTGATTTCCTGTCTGGTTGGCAGCTGTTCTCATCCTGCCCAACACTGCCCAAGTTCAATTCTCTTGTACCTCCAGCTTCCAGTCTTGTCTTCAAAAGGCCCCAAGCCATGGCACTCCATCCAGACCCCATGTCCCCAACTGACTGCCCCATACTGGGCTCCTGATACTGTGGCCAGGCCTCTCTTGGCTTCAGAGATGGCTCTTCCCCATGATATCACCACCAAGCGTCACAGATAGAGGCTGGGTCTCGCCTTTACTTTCCAAGGTAGACCTGATCAATCTTTGGCCACAGAGGCTACATTGGAGCAGGAAAGGACCCTCTTAGACTTTGTCAGGCCACAAAACAGTGTGACTTCAGGCCCACTGGTCTCTCCACCACCCCATTGTCACGACTCGCTCTACCTCTCTCTTCCTTCAAATACAAACCCAGTTCGGAAAAAATATTCCACATGTGTAAGGAGTGCTTCCTATACTTGACCACCTGAAGCAGTGCTCCTGGCCCCAGATCATGCCTGTGTGCTTCCTTGTCTGCTGTCCTCAGCCCCTTTGTCCCCATCTAAGGAGGTGACTGCGTTTCCCTGAATCCCCTTCCCTGCATGGCTCCAGGTTCAAGCTTGCTAATGAGAGGCACTCACGTGACAGCTGAAAGGCCCAGGTGAGGCAGTGGCCATCCGTCTGGATGGTGAGGACAAGGGGAAGGGTGACAGATAACTCAGAGGTGCGCATCCACCCCAGTGGTCCCTGTTGCCATCTGCTCCACAGCCAGTTTGTCCTCCTGATCACCATTGGCCTACAATGGCCCAAGCCCCAACTAGGCACTGAGATCCAGCCTGCAGGGTGGCTGCAGATGTCCTTGTGTCTCCATGGCCTCTCTCCTCACACCCGAGAAATGGATTTGGACTTTCCCACAAGCTTGGACTCTAGTCCAAGGGTTGCAGGCTGCAGTGGTTTTCTTCAATTCAGACCCTTGACTGCCCCTTTCCAGATCTTCCCTTCCTCACCTCCCCCAACATTTATTCCCATAATGCTTACAACCTCTCTGTTTTCCCAACTGACACCTGACACACCTGGAGGTCAAAGAACAACCATTATCTCTCCTTGTGATTGGGATTTCAGCCTGGGAAGTCACCCTCTTCTCCAATGTGCCTTCCAGTGTGCTCCCCCAAAGGCCCAATGAGGTCCCTGCAAATAGACTTTCCAGCACCCCATGCTGACATTCTCTCCTGCTTCTAGTGGAACTAGAAAGACCTCCATCCGAGGCCTCCGTGTGTGTGTGTGTGTGTGTATGTTTGTGTGTGTGTGTGTGTATGTGACTTTGCACCACTGATGTGTGCTGAGTGACAGTGTGAACCAGCTCATCCCACCAAGCTCCCTGACATGGGGACCAGGATGCACTGGGGCACCAGCTCTGCTCCTCCGAGGTATAAAAGCCCTAGACAATGAGCTTGGCAACATCCCCATCGCTGCCTAAGACAGACAGGCAAGGAGAAGTGCTCAGGGCCAGCCAGCTGGCTGTGTTAGCAGATGGAGCAGTTGTTGTGTTTCATCCAGAACACTGCATTTAACCAAGTCTGCAGATTGGCCTGCACAGCCAATGACCACCTGCAGAGCCTTGAGTGCCGATGTTATGATGGCAGTCATGGGTGTGTCCTTTAGCTCACCGTTCAGCATTATTTCTATTTTGACTAACATTTGCAGTGATAAAAATAATACTAAGCTGGGAGCTAAAGAAAACCCAAAATTGGTTTTTTCTGTGATAAAAATCTCATTGATTTTTTAAAATTCCTAGAATTGTATTCTTTGAAGAAGTTCTGCTTCCAGTGGTGGTGTCTCTGCTCTCCTGGGGCCCAAGGCCTATTCTCACCTCAGCCCTTCCCATTTCTTCATCACCTAAGCAGGTGATGGGCAAGACAGGTCAGGATGAAGGATCAGCCACAGGAAGGGCCCAGCCAGGTGGCTATTGTTCACAGGGTGGTATGGATACACCTGGGGACCACGGGACTGACACACGCTGGGGACCAGCCCAGGCGGCAATCTGTGTCCACCTGTGGCCCCACTCTTCTCCTTTCCCATCCAGGCCACCCCAGTCCCACGCACCATGCCCTCCTTGCTCTTCTCCTCTTGCTATGCTGTCAAGACCTTCTCTACATCCCTGAGCCTACAGTGAGATTTGTACACCCCTGCCCCTTTTTGGCCTTTCCAAGTGGTATAGGAAGGCACAAAAATAACAACAAAAGCCAAAACAACTCAGAAATTTCATGTCTATCTCTTCTCTGTGTATAGTTTATAATTCTGAAGTTCACATGACATTTCACATTATTCAAATTGAGTGCCACAGCAATAAGAGCTTGTGAATATGGCCTTCCGTGGCCTCATGTACATGTTTGACAAGTTTCTTCCTGGTGTAATGTTGCAGATATTACCCATATTGATGGGTATAGCCTAAAACATGAGTTCCTTGAGAGGAGGAGAACATCTTTCTTAGCTTTTTTTTTTTTACAAAATCTATTTTAATAAAATTTCCAAGATTGAGTTAAGCAAATGGCACTATATAAATATTAATTAATATTATATAAATTAATTACTATAATATAAATGGCATATATAAATATATCAATTATATATATAAATTCACTATATTATAGTCAACGTATAACTATTACTTAAGTAATGTATCACATTTAACTTAAGTATAATCATTACTATAATATTAAGTAATATATTACTTAAGTATAATTACTATAACTAAATATACAATGATATGTTATATATTAATATATATCAATAATATAAATAAATATTAATATTATAAATTTCTAAATGGTAAGCTGATTCTAGGAAGAAAAGACTTCTAGGAAGACATGATAACTCAGTTCCTATTAGCACCCAAGGAGCTTATCCAAGTTGAATATCACTTCCATCCAATAAGTCACTGAAGCCTTGTTTTTGTTTTTAAATAAATTCAAATGGACCAAATAGGTTAAATTATTTTAAATCATTAAATATTCAGTGTTCTTTTCAAATTCTGCAGGCTCGTGTGGGAGAAGTGCACTTTTAATAGGTTTGTTTACTGACGAAATAAAAAACAGATTGGTCTCCTACAATTTCTGTTAGAAACTTCATAAAGCTCCACGAAGAATGGGCCAGGTTATAATTTAACCACGTTTGGATGAAAAGCAAATAATCGGCCTTAAAGAGCAAGGTCTGTTCTTTCAGCTTCCCCTTCGTCACTCACTGTGAACACACGAGATTCAAAACCCGGAGTTTCCCATGCGATCTCTTAAAAGGATTGCAGAAGCTGTAAGCGAGAACACAGGGAGGGGCTTCGTTACTCAGCTCCCTCGCTCCAGCTGCCAAAACCAACAAGCGGGAGCCGTGCTTTGTTTTCTGTGTTTGACTGTCGGGAGGAGGGAGGGGCCATGTGATGGAGAAAAGGTTATCGTTGGTTAAGAAAGTTGATTTGATTCTTTAAAAACTTAATAAAGGAAAGGCACCATTCTATGAGGGCTTACATTGCAGAAAAATGGCTACTTAACCCGTGCTCATCCCAAACCCCCTGACCAATGGAGCTAAAATCTATGGACATCCGCCCAGCAACAATGGCCCTCCGCACTCCAGCTCTGCAGCCATGGCAGGGACAAGGGCAGCCTCTTCTCCTCAGAGGTCGCCTCCACTGGAAACACCCAGAGGGGTCCCTCATACTCAGAATCATGCTCAAGTCTTCCTAATACAAAAGGCCACAGTTGGAGTGATTAAAATGTTTTGAAAATAGATCATGGTGATGGTTGTAGCACATGGTGAATTCAACTAATGCCACTGAATTCTACACCCAAAAATGGTTACCATGGCAAATTGTATGTTATATATATACATATATGTGTATGTACAACCACAATTAAAAGCATTTTTATTAGACCACAGAGATAGAATGGCATCTTGAGTAAGAAAACTAAAAATTGAAAAATTAAAATTCTTAGAAATGAGTTGCTCCCTTCTGAGGAAGTCGTGCATCCTTTCTGAGAATAGTCAAATATCCGCCTTGCCCCATCAAAAAGACACACCAAATAAGCAGCAATAAAAACAAAAGAGACAGTTTTCTAACAAGATTTTGTTCCCCTGAGAGTCATTAGAGTTGTCAGCAGTCTTTAAGATGACAAATCTTCTTCCCCTTAATTAGCTGTTCCACAGACAAACTGCCCCAAACAGACAGCTATAAGGCCAGCTGCATATAGTATTTTTTAAACAAAATGAAGAAAACAACAGCAGCAGGATTTGAGCTTATTAAATTGCTTTAAATTCTATTTCCAGCCTAACTGATATTTTATTCTCTAACCTCAAAATAGTGACATCAGCCTCCACATCAGAAAGAAACAGCCTATAATTGGGCTTGATTGCAACTAGTGCTTGCTGCCTTGAGTCCTCACATTCCAAAAGCAATCGGGTCAATACTCTGTATTTTATTTCCTAACTTATTTATAACCTAATTCCACTGAAGTGGACTAGTGCTTGTCTTCGTAACACACATACAATAGTTCCTCACCATTTGTTAGCCAACAACATATCCAGGACAGTCATACGATGTCAGTCAATGCTTATTTCAAGTTATATCAAAAATCCAAGTGCAATAATGTATTTCCAGCCAGAAGGTTATAAACCGGAGGTGGATTTCAATAAGTGACTTCTTTGGACAGCTTTGTCTCTAAGCATGTGGCCAGCATCCCCAGAACTGGTTTATGTAGCCTCGAGGCTGACAGTCATGAGAGCTGACCGGTTGCCAGCCACGGCTCTGCAGGCCTCGTGTGTGTGTTAACTCACTGGATCCTCATACCAGTACTGTTAGGTTGGCAACATTATAATCTCCACTTCACCCACAACAAAATGAGCCTCAAGGTCATCAGGCTAGTAAGTGTAGGAGGCCGAACAGGAAGCCAGGAATGTGGACCTCAGTGTTCTCTGTGTTGCTTGTCTTAGGGAAAGAAAAGCTTTGCGAGGATGTTTTCTTAGCATGCTCTGATCACGTGCAGGTCTAGAACCTCCCATGACTTACTTAGGGTCCTTCAGATCTACAGGGGTGTTTACTTCCTGAAAGGATTTATTTTTATCATATTACACTTCGTAATACAATATTATAATATCTAATATTATAATAAAATATATATTACTACATTAACATGTATTGTTGTATCTTACTAACTTTTATTTTAGGCTCAGTGGTACACGTACAGGCTTGTTATATAGGTAAATTCATGTCACAGAGGTTTATTGTACATGTTGTTTCATTACCAGGGTACTAAGCCTAGTACTTAATAGTTATTTTTTCTGATTCTCTTCCTCCTACCCTCCACCCTCAAGTAGAACCCAGTGTCGGTTGTTTCCTTCTTTGTGTTCATAATTTTTTTTTTTGAGACAGAGTCTCACTCCCTCACCCATGGTGGAGTTCAATGGCACTATCTCAGTTCACTGCAACCTCCGCCTCCAGGATTAAAGTGATTCTCGAGCCTCAGCCTCATGAGTAGCTGGTATCACAGGTATGTGCCACCATGCCTGGCTAATTTTTGTGTTTTTAGTAAAGATAAAAGTTTCACCATGTTGGCCAGGCTGGCCTTGAACGCCTAGCCTCAAGTGATCCCCCGGCTCAGCCTCCCAAAGTTCTGGGATTACAGAAGAAAGCCACCACACCCAGCCTTGTGTTTATAAGTTCTTATCATTTAGCTCCCACTTATAAATGAGAACATGCAGTATTTGGTTTTCTGTTCCTGTGTTAGTTTGCTAAAGATGATGGCTTCCAGCTCCATGTTCCCACAAAGGACATGATTGTCTTCTTCTTTATGGCTGCATAGTATTCTCTGGTATGTATGTACAACATTTTCTTTATCCAGTCTATCACTAATGGGCATTTAGGTTGATTCCATGTCTTTGCTATTGTGAATAGTGCTGTGATGAACATACGCATCCATGTGTCTTTATGGTAGAATGATTTATGTTTTGGGGAGTATATATCCAGTAATGGAATTGCTAGATTGAATGGTAGTTCTATTTTTAGCTCTTTGAAGAATTGCCACACAGCTTTCCACAATGGTTGAACTAATTTACACTCCCATCAACAGCATATAAGTGATCCCTTTTCTCTGTAACCTCACCAACACCTGTTATTTTTTTACTTTTTAGTAATACCTTTTCTGACTGGTGTAAGACGGTATCTCATTGTGGTTTTGATTTGCATTTCTCTAATGATCAGTAATATTGAGCTTTTTCTCATATGCTTGTTGGCCACATATATGTCTTTTGAAAAGTGTTTGTTCATGTCCTTTGCCCACTTTTTAATGGAGTTGTTTCACTTTTTCTTGTAAATGTGTCTAAGTTCCTTATAAATGCTGGATATCAGACCTTTGCCAGATGCACAATTTGCAAATATTTTCTCCTATTCTGTAGGTTGTCTGTTTACTGTGTTGATAGTTTATTTTGCTGTGCAGAAGTTCTTTAGTATAATTAGATCCCATTTGTCAATGTTTGCTTTTGTCATGACTGCTTTTAGTGTCTTTCTTATGAAAGATTTGCCCATGACTATGTCCTGAATGGTATTGCCTAAGTTGTCTTGTGTTTTTATAGGTTCAGATTTTACATTTAAGTCTTTAATCCATCTTGAGTTGATTTGTGTATGTGATGTAAAGAAGGAGTCCATTTTCAGTCTTCTACATACGGTTATCCCAGCATCATTTATCAAATGGGGAGTACTTTCCCCATTGTTTGTTTTTGTCAGCATTGTCAAAGATCAGATGGTTATAGGCATGCAGTCTTATTTCTGGGCTCTCTATTCTGTTCCATTGGTCGATGTGTCTGTTTTTGTACCAGTACCATGCTGTTTCAGTTACTATAGCCCTGTAGTATAGTTTGAAGTCAGGTAGCATGATGCCTCCAGCTTTGGTTTTTTTTGTTTTTTGTTTTTTGGTTTTTTTGTTTGTTTGTTTTTGTTTTTTTGGCCTAGGATTGCCTTAGCTATTCAGGCTCATTTTGGCTCCCTATGAATTTTAAAATAGTTTTTTCTAGTTCTGTGAAGAATGTCCTTGAGAGGCCCCAGGACACTTACAGTCATGGTGGAAGGGGAAGCAAGCACGTTTTACATGGTGGCAGGTGAGACAGCATGTGAAGGAGAAACTGTCAAACATTTATAACATCATCAGAGCTGGAGAGAACTCACTCACTATTATAAGAACAATGTGAGGAAACCACCCCCATGATCCAGTCACTTCCCACCAGGTCCCTCCCTCGACATGTGGGGATTATGGGGATTATAATTTGAGATGAGCTTTGAGTGGAGACACAGCCAAACTGTATCAAAATATAAAGTGTATATTATATACAAATATAGTTTATGTTTAGTTTCAGTTGTGTTTCAACATGATCAAAGGAAATTTCCATATACTTGCTATTTCAAAAGTTCCTGCTGAGATATTTTTCATTATTTATTCCATTTTGCCTCAGTCATAAAGATTGGATTATTAAGCTTATGTCTCTTCCAAATTGTGTACAATTTTGTTTAGCTTTGTTTCAGATCGTTCTCTGTATTTGAAGGAAAATCACTTAACTGTCCTTGGGATGTATAACATTAAAATATTTTTACCTTTTCTGGGTGTCTCACACAGAAATGCCACTTTTGCCTATGCACAACCGTATGCACCTCCTTTCTCCCCAACTTCTTCACCCCTGTCAAGTGTGTCAGGTGGCTTGATCCTCTGTTGGGAGGGTGGGAGTGTGTCTGCTTAATTTACATAACAATGAAAACACCATTACTGACACTTCTAAAATTCCAGCCCTAGGATACCTTTCAGTTTACAACACAGAACATCTCGCCTCTAAGCTCCTAATTAGCTACTGCCCAGCTCCTGTCAAAGGCCCATTGTGACTGTCAATAGCCAATGTGAGAGAGACAGAGGGATGCACCAGGACATGCTCCTTACTCATCCCACAAGGTTTTCTAAGCTGTTTTGCCACTGAGCTAGGAGGTCAGGAAGCAGCACTCCTGATGACTTGAGCTCATCTCCCCAAACATCAGCCCTCACTAGACCACAGGTGGGTAATACACTCTCAGCTTTTAAGTAAAACTAAACAGTGCCTCCCTGTGCCAAGCCCCACTCTCTCTCTTTCTACATGGGCTTCCCTGGAATGAGTGAGAGAAGATTGGCCTGGCTGAGCTTCCAGAGCACTAGCTGGGAAAGACCCCCTAGAGTGATGCAGACCTGCTCTACTCAAGGCCCAGGGCAAATGCCTCCTGCTCTAACTCTCCAAGGCTGGCCCTGTCTTTCCAAGTGGAATCCAGGAGCCTGGGGTTCAGGGTGCCTGGTGAAAGTAGCCTGGATGGTCCTGGGCTCCTTACTTGACCCTGGGCTCTTTGGGTGGCCCTGGACTGTGGCACCCACCTAGCCTCAGTGAAGGAGGCCCCTACCTTGACAGACTCATTCTCAGGAATTCCAGTTAGTAGCTGGGGCTGAAGCATCAGGTGGAAAATGATCCCTTTGTCAGCCCACGTGCTGGAGACCCCAGGATCCTTGCGGAGAGGTGCAGCTTCTCTAGACAGGTTGGGATGCCCAGTTCATCCATGATACATCTGCGGTGCGGCCTTCTCCACCACTCAGAACATGATCTGACCATCAGAAGCCTATAGAACAGTGTCTCCCCTGTCTCTGCTTTAGCTTCAAGAAGTTCTGCACCAAATTTGGCCAGGTACTGTGGCTCAAGCCTGTAATCTCAGCACTTTGAGAGGCCAAAGCGAGTGGATCACTTGAGCTCAGGAGTTCAAGACCAGCCTCGGCAACATGGTAAAACCCCATCTCCACTATAAATACAAAAATTCACCAGGCATGGTGGTACATGCCTGTGATCCCGGCACTTGGGTGGCAGAGGCAGGAGAATCTCTTGAACCTGGGAGGCAGATGGCGCCATAGCACTCCAGCCTGGGCAACAGAACAAGACCCTATCTCAAAAAAAAAAAAAAAAAAAAGAAGTTCTTCATCAAGTCCAGTGTTCAAATGCAGGAATTATATTACCCTGAACCTGTGTGCAGTGCCCTTGTCTTCCGCTGCCTGTTAATAATGTTGAGGTTTTGTGTCCATCCGAATGACTCAGCTCATGTTTCTTTTCTTACCAACAGCCTCAAATAGTTTTGGGGAAAAAAGCAAAAGACCAATTTTAAAGCAAATATTAAGTCATGTACATTTTTAAGGTTGAGGAGTAAATCATAATTTTCACACCACGCATTTTCCAATCTCTTTTGTTATGGAGCAGAGCCTTAACAAGTTCATGAATTAAGTGACTGCAGTACATCTGAACTCTTATAATACTTTCTTCAGTGTGAAAGGAACCCGGAGGCTCTCATTCCCATACAGGGGTACTGAGGACAGAGTTCCTTCTAGTTTATTCCATTGGATATGACTCTTCAAAGTTCACCATTTCTTTATTTATTTGTTCACTCCTTCACTCAACAACCTTATGTAGAATATATGCTAAGCATGGAAAGATAAGTGTGCTGATGGACATTGAAAGAGTCCTGGGGAAGCTTGAGGAGCTGACATGGAAATGGATTTTGATTCTACAATAGAAGCTGAGCAGGAACAATGAGGAGACAGGAAGTGGTGTATTCAAAATGGAGAGGGGAGTAAAAGCACAGAATGCATGCGGACTGAGAGCCAAGGGCTAAGAACTGGCTTCCTGGGATATGACTCCTGTACTCCCACAGGGCCACCCTGCACTTAGGAGGCCCCACACTTGGCTTAATGCTCTGCTGTCACCATCTTGAAACTCATCATTTGTGAGCAAGGCTCCCTGTCTTTTAATTTTGCACCAGGCCTTGAAAATTATGTAGCCCATCCTGATGAAGAATGAGTGAAGAGAAGCTAAAAGCTGGGGAGTGGGGGGTCATGGGTGGTTTTCCACGCTGTTCCACACTGGGGGTAGGTAATAGCGTCAGGGTTTGCTTCTGAAAGTTTCCTTTCCACTGCATCTGCTGCAGTACTCCTGGACACTAGAATGAACCATATCTGGGCTCAATCCCTTCCCCCACGCTGGATCAGAGGCTTAATTGCCAGGACTGGTCTAAACCAGCACAGTAGCCCTCTGCTCAGGCACCTGCTGGGCCTTCTGCCCATTTCCTCAGCTTCTAGCCCATAGAAGTTCAGTGCTGATGGGGAAAATGCAGACATATGGGAACTGAGGTCACATCAAAGTCAGCTTTCTTATCTCAACAGCACTACCCTCCTTCCACCCCTAGCCTGCTCCCTCCTCATGACCTGCTGTGACACATCAGTCTTTTCCTCTCTTCAGAACACACATGCAGCCCCTACTGCCCCATGCTTGGATAATTTCCCTTCCTGTTTATCCAAAAAAAGTTCTCCAATTTCTTTTGTTTCCCCACCAACCAATAACTTCACCCTGGTCATCCAAGTGATTTGGAGACAAGCCCATCTGTACTCATGATGGCATCTCTGCCGGTACCTCAGATCTGCCTGTGGTCTTTCTCTCTTCTGAGCTTCAGCCTCTCCTTCTCTTCTGGAATCTTTCACATGAACCAATAAACAAGCTCTATTTTCTCTTATCTACCTAATATGTAAATACACAAGCCCTCCTCCCTGCCAACTCCTTCAGACGTCGCTCCTTCCTTAAACTGCTGGGCCACCACTTTCCAAAATACACTGCTCTGTCTTGGTCTCTACCATTCTCTTCCAGTGGAATTCTCTTGCCCCATGACTTCATCTGGCTATTCAACCTGCCTCTCTCAGTTACAGTTCAAAAATCACCTTGTCTGACTCATGGGTCTGTGGTCAGGATTCAAACCCAGTTCTATTCAACTCCAGAGCAAGAAAGAAGATACCAAACCAAAGAAATGGGTACTGCATGAAGTCCTGGCCACTCCCATGTTTTCCTGCCCCACTTTATCTTTTGTCAGGTAGATTGTATTGCTGTTCAGCAAATATCACCCTCCCCTCCCCATAATGTTGGGCCTGAACACATGTGTTGCAATGGCTGGTTGAAAATGAGCAGGCATGATGCAAGCAGAAGCCTCAGATGCCACCTAATGACTTTACTCAGTTCTTGTGATTCTGTCTTCAGACATGAGAAAGGTCCCCTGTACCCATGGTCCACAATGGGAAGACACACGGAGGAAACCTGAACCCAACACAGTCTGGAGCCTGATGCAGCCAAGCCCTGCCAAGGTGCAGAACTTCAAGCTAGAAAAAAATGATCTGCTCTTTTAAGCCACTGATATTTGGGCTTGTTTGATACACAGCATGATCACAGAAAAGCCAGACTCATACACTCTACTGTGTGTTAGTGGACCTAGTACAGAACAAAATAAATCCGTGAGACCTAAAGGAGAAACAGAGAGAGAAAGAGAAAATGCAGAGATCTTAGGAAATCCACAGACTAGATTAAGCATTTAGTGAAAGCTGTGTTTATAAACAAAAGCTTCCAAATCTGCCTTCTGGAAAATGCACAATAACTGGCTGGTTCACTCATCCTCTCCAGAAGGCTGTCAGAAAGGTCATTTTTGTACTTTTCATTGTGTTGCACACAGAAGGAGCTACATAGGAATGTCACTCCCAGCCCTTTGTCCCACCCCTTACTCATCCCAGCCAGGGCAGTTGAAATGGCTTCTCCCATTGGTGAGTTTGGGAGAAGAAACTGGGCATGCCTGAGCAGTCCCCTCTTCTCCCCGGCATATTCTACCTGCCTGCACGGAACACGCGAGCTACTCTGTTCTTGATCATGTTGTGAGAGGCTATCTTCTAGAGGAAGACTAACTCCTCCTCTAGATAGTGACCAGGTGTGCAGATAAGTAGAATTTAGGGGTGTGGAAGCAAGCCTACCTGCTTATGGGCCTAATTATATTTTACAAAAAATAAAAAATAAAAAGGCTAGCAGTAATCAAGTTTCATCCCCAACTACCTGACACTTGTCAAAGTATTAATATCTTATCCCCTAACACTTCAAACTAACATA
Source organism: Rhinopithecus bieti (assembly GCF_001698545.2). Taxonomy (NCBI): domain Eukaryota; kingdom Metazoa; phylum Chordata; class Mammalia; order Primates; family Cercopithecidae; genus Rhinopithecus; species Rhinopithecus bieti. The sequence goes on from NW_016807891.1 coordinate 2,256,774, forward strand.
ATTTACCGTAATTTAGAGTAGTATAAAAATTTTGTATGGTGAGAAGCAATTACTGAGTTGAAACTTTGAGATCCATCAAGGGATGAGAGTGCCCTTCTATGCTCCTGTGCTTGAACCAGTGTGCAGCACCCACCTCAAAGACCCTTGGTAAAGTCGGCTTCCATGTTAGGCTGTGAACAATGTGAAACAGGCTAGCTATAGAAAATCACATTAGATCAATTAAATCATTTCATGTTCGCACAATGATCAATTTTAGCATAAGTAATGGTTTGGACCTTAAAGAGAACTATTGATAAATCTTAAATATTAACAAGGCTGAATTCCTGCTAGGGAGAAAAGGAATTCAGTACTTGAATTTATCAAGTACGTCTGCCGTTCAGACATTCCTTTTTGTCGAGATGACTAATAGCAATGAACCGTGGAAGCTTCTGAAACAGGCACAGGGATGCAGTTAATTGAAGTGGTAATGTTTTAGGACTTTCTCCTTAGTTCAACTAAAAGCCGGGTTCTTGTCACACGACCATGAAAGATTTGACTCACAGATACTTTGAGGGTGAGAAGGGCAGAGTTTATTGGGTGGAAGGATAAAAAGGGGGAAACAAGGACTCTCAGCAAAGCAAGAGTCCTGCCAGTGGGCTTTCTGCTTCGCAGATTGATTCCCAGGTTACCACCCAGGATCAGGAGAGGCCAGGCTCCTCCCCTGCCCGACAAACAGCCTGAACTTCCCAAGACTCAACTCCAGTGCGCACTCGTCCTAGTACGCAGGCCAGTCAGAGGTTCTCTGGGGACCTCTTTATACTTGGCTGTTACTCATTGGAAATATCCAGCAAATTTTTCAGGAGATCTCTTCACCACCTTCTCAGACCCTAGGAGTCTGAGGACTAATTAGCATCCTCTGATTTACGGAACCCATCTACTGAAATCCAGTCCACAGTAGAGCTTAAAGGGCAAAAATTAAAACCTTTCATGTTGGGTAAGCCTCTGCCCATAGGACAAGATTACATGACAATTTAATGCTGTAGAATGTGACAAACAAAACAATAAACAAAAGCTTCCAAATCTGCCTTCTGGAAAACGCAAAATAACTGGCTGGTTCACTCATCCTCTCCAGAAGGCTGTCAGAAAGGTTATTTTGTCCTTTTCATTGTGTTGCTATGAAAACAAACCCACTAACCTATTTGGATAATAGCTACTTAATTCACCCAGTGGTCCCCTGGGATAATTACAAGCAGACAGATGAGAGAATATACCATGGACAGGTAGAGGTTCACGGAAACCAAAGCGAGGAAAGTGTTCAAGGATTGGACTCCTGTGGGATTCCATAAGGAACCTCCCTGTTTAAGTACCGGGTTGGCACAGGATCCTGGGAACCAGGGAAAAGCATGTTAGAAAGAAAAGCAGCTTCAATCTTTCCTTGGACCACTAGTGGGGATTTCAGAAATCATATCGTTTAAGTGAGTTCCATCTCTGATTATTCTACTAAAAGGCAGTTGCTTATTAATAGTCAAGCTGGTGTAGAATGGGTTTCTTTTCATACTCAAGTGGCTTTGTGTAGATGATGAAGTAGATGATGAAGAAATAGTTTTTCTTTGTTCATAGGAATAAAAAGCGATGAGGTTGAGATATCTTTTCTATCTTTATATTCTATTTTTGAAAACTTAACTACTAAAAAAGGAGGAGAGAGGGGTACAGGAAGGAAACAAGAAGGCAGAGAGAAAGACACCAGATTCTGCTGGTTTGAGAGCATAAATCCAGAGACATACATGTTTATAGCTTCCTAGCTAGTAATCCTATTTCTAGGAACCTTCCTTCAGAATAATCGTAAATATTAATAAAGCTTTGAGATCACTTAAACACCCAATATTAAGTTATTCATTTGTAAATGTTTACTCTACAGATGCTAACAATTACCATTACAAGGAGTGTACAATGACATGGAAAATTTTGAAATTCAAAAGGACACACACTATGAATACATTTTATTCTAGCTGTGAAAATAATATGGATGATAAAACTCAGAGGAAACATATTCAGAGTGACAAAATGTTAAGTGGTTTTATTTTCCTCTGTGTAGTTTTCATATTTTTTCAATTTTGTTTTGTTTTGTTTTTTTTTTTAGGCAGGGCAGGGTCTTGCTCTGTCACCCAGGCTGGAGTGCAGTGGTGCAATCTCAGCTCACTGTAACCTCCATCCCCCTCCTTGGTTCAAGCAATTCTCGTACCTCAGCCACCTGAGTAGCTGGGATTACAGGTGCATGCCATCATGTTGGCCAATTTTTATATTTTTGGTAGAGATGAGATTTTGCCATGTTGGCCAGGCAGGTCTCGAACTCCTGGCCTCAAATGATCTTGTCTGCCCACCTTGGCCTCCCAAAGCACTGAGCCATGCCTAGCCTCAAATGTTCTTCAATGATCAAACACTACTATATATATATATATAATTTTTCCATATCATCCTATATATATAATAATTCTTTCATATCTTCCATATATATATATATATATATATATATGGAATCCCAACATGGCCTGCCAATGCCCTAATTTAATCTACCCTAATCTCCAGGACTGTGAATGCAATGGGATATCATCCCATGACGACATCATGCACACAGCAAAAGAAAATTTGCAGCTGTAATTAAGGTTATTTAATGGATGACTTTGAGTTACTTGGAAGGGAGGTTATCCAGGTGGGTCTAATCTAAACACATGAGCCCTGAAAACAGAGTTTTCTCTGGATGGGGGCAGAATGAGAAGTCAGAGAGAACCAAGGCATAAGAAGAATTCCGAGCACTGTTGCTGGCTTTGAAAATGGAGGTGACTGTATTACTCATGTCTTTCGTTTTCTGTATTCTAATGCTTTAACATCAGGGGCCTGGCTGACTCTGGAGAGACTGCCCTTCCCAGGACTAACCAGTTCTAAATATAGCAAACAGCTCACCTGAAATACGCCTTTTAAATGCAAATCAACCAATCTAGAGCACATACCCTCAATATCCCCCTTTTTTCACACAAGACCACTATGCACCCCTGCCCTAATCATCCCAGAGCCAGATATCAGACAACTGCTGCCAAAAACTAGGGGTTCAGCTTAGGTCCAGTTGCTCACCACACAGAAAGTCAATCACTGAGACAAGTGTTACCAGGAAAGAAAGATTTTATGCTGGTGACATCAGCCAGAAACAGAAGATCAATCTCAAATTCATCTCTAACTGATTAAAGTAAAGGGTTTACATAGCAGTGAATTAAGGAGGCACAAGAAAGAGGAGTTTTTTAACAGGCAGCAGGTGCATCTTATTGTCCAGATACAGTAATCTGGGAAATTTCAGTTTCCTGATATTATACTATCTGGATGACCTATTAGTTTCCTGAGAAAGGAACTCAGATTAAACAAATGTAAGTTTCTAAAGCTTCAGTTCTACGGGAAAATTGCACTGGTCCCACAACTGGAGACAGCCCCTAAGCTTCAGAGCCTGCTGAAATTATTCAAACTCACCAATCTGGAGCATGCTCCCCTGCTTCACCTGTTCCCTCCTGATGGCAACCACAGTGAAGGCTCTTGCTCACACTTCTCCTGCTCCCTCTTCCTCCTGATCCACCTGGTGGCCACCTGTGATGTGGTGTAACCTGCTCTTCTGGGAACTGTGACCAACAAACTGTATTTTTAATGGCAATTATCTCCCAATCTGTTGGCTTTACTGAGCCTCAAATTTTCTATTAATACACTGTATTTTACAACAGGGCCACATTCAGAGATAAGACAGAGGCTTTTAGGAGCCAAGGGAATCCCCAGCAGCTGAGAGCAACCCCTGGCCAACATCCAACAAGGACACAGGTGCTTCAGTCTTACAATTGTGAGAAATTGGATTTGGTCAACCACCTGAAGAAACTTGAAAGGGAGTCATCCTCCAAGCATCCAGGGAAGAGCCTCATTGGGCCGACTTCTTGATTTCAGCCTTGTGAGACACTGAGTAGAGAGCCCAGCTGAACCTCCACAGACTTCTGAGTCAGGGAACTGTGAGAGAATAATTAGGTGATGATTTAAACCATTAAGTGTGTGGTAACTTACTACAGAGCAAAGAAAGCAAATACAACAGGTGATGACAATGATGATGAAGCTAGATAGATGATAGATAGATAGATAGATAGATAGATAGATAGATAGATAGATAGACAGACAGAGAGATAGCTAGATAGCTCATTTCTATGTTATAAGTAAGCTGCCTTTAAATGTATATAAAATTTAAACTGGATGTATTTCCCCAACTCTGGATAAATCATATCGTCTTGTTTATGTTTTTAAGAGAAAAGCATTTTACAAGAAGCATTTTCATTCTGGTTTTTAATAGAATTTAAAGCTATGAAAAGCAGTCATCACAGCCCTGGGCAGAGTTCAGCTGTATTCAGTTTGTGCATCACCAAGTGACTTGTTAAAGCCACAGGGACAACAGGCCAGGACACACTTATCTGGGGATCTTTGATTAGATGTGAATCTTTTACCTTCTTAATACTACAATTACTATGCCAGCTGGAAATATGTGGCGACTTCCCCTCTTCCCCCTCGCCCTGGGTGGGTGAGTATGTCTCACCATGGAGGGTCACATGTGAAATAATAGCAATCCCTGCCATTATCAGCTGTTAGTGCTGAGGTCAAGGGAGACACTCTGGGAATATTTAGAATATGATACACTTCTCATATCACAGAGTCCTTCAGTGTAACAACCTTGGCTTTTATAGCATCAGAATAACACAAAATAACACTTTCCTAAAAATATAGTTCATTTTGACAATCAGTTCTCTCAAATCCTAATCAGGAGGTTATGACGTGGATATAAAATTTTAAAGCACACTCTAAAATGGAATGCATATGAACTGCATCCCTATCATGTTCATATTGTTCATCTGGGCACTGGGATGGGGTAGAGCAAATAACTTTGTCATGGTGTCAACATCCTCAAACCAACTTGTCTTCGCACCTTGTTTCTCTGCTTATGTTGTCTTCAGAAAAATCTAAGTCCAAACGTCCTGCATCAGGCAAGGACCACAATGCGCCTCATTCTGGAATCCAATCTGAGTTCACATGACAGCCCTTCCACCCAAACTCACATCCCCTGCCATTCATTTGCTTCCTGTCTGTACCAGAGGCTTCTGTTCCACCACAAATGACCTTCCAGTGTTTTCCGATGAAATCTCACACTCTCTAACACTGAGAGGGCACATAATTAAATGCAGAATTCTTTGAGGCATTCCAAGAAAATGCTTTCCTTTCGAGCTTTTTCATTTGCTTCGTAATCAACACTGTCACTGTTGTTCTAATTTGCCTCCACACTAATTGCCATTACTCAACCAAGAACCGTATTGAGCGACCTCTAAATGGCTCTCTGTATGACTCATTGCTGCTGCTAGAAACCCTAGTTCTGCTCTTGTGTGCAAACTGCACAATGTCTGCACCCCTCCCGCAGGGACAGCCATCTTTGTGCAGGTCGACCTGGCAGCCAGGCCCAAGGTATTCCCACTGTACCATCATGACCCTCCAGTCCAGAGAACAGAAGGATTAAAGCCACAAAAAATTTACTCTTCAACCACAGGTCCTCACTTACAAGAGCCTGAACAGGCTTGCTGTGCTCTGCGACTGATACGAAATTGGTCTCAGATCCACCGGAGCAAAGCCAACATTGGATTTGATCACCTTGGGGTGATAGCCAATCTTACATTTTTATTCCACATCCTTTGTCCCACTTTCTTCTCAATCTTTGTATTTTGGTGAGGATGGAGCATTTGGGGGCAGGTAGTCTGAGTAGAGAAGACCCAAGGGCAAAGAACAGAGTCTAGGAAAGACGTGAGATCCATGAGTCCGTTATACTCTGAAAGTCTCAGTGGTATCAGTCTCAGTGTTCATTGCGTGTGCATACAGTTGCCTCGCTGTCTCTCCCTGTGGCTTCTTGCTTGGGACCAAACTTCCAGGTAATACACTCTGGTGGTCAAGGTCGTCTCAAACATTCAAAGTCTGAGTAAAGAAAAAGTAAATATTTTTATTTAAGAAGTATTCTAACTACTCAGCCATAAAAAAGAACAAAATCATGTCTTTTCTGGCAACTTGAATGGAACTAGAAGCCAGTATTTTAAGTGGAGTAACTCAATAATGGAAAACCAAATACTGCATGTTCTCACTTATAAGAGGGAGTTAAGCTATGAGTACACAAAGGCGTACGGAGTTGTGTAATAGAAAATGGAGACTCGGGGTGTGGGGTGGGGAATAAAAAACTGCCTATTGAGTACAATGTACACTACTTGGGTAACATGTGCATTAAACTCCCAGACTTCACTGTTTTACAGTTCATCCATGAAGCCAAAACCACTTGCATCCCTGAAGCTATTGAAATCAAAAATTTAAATTAAGAAGATTTAAATATTCTATTCTAGAATAATCAAATCAATTCTTCATCACTAATTGTGAAAATGCAAATCAATCTCAAAGTTTCTTTTAGACTGTATCAAATATTTCCATCTGGCAAGAACTACGCTAAACAGAAAGACAAAGCAAAAGATACGATCTGATCAGATAATGTCACACACACCTTCCCCAAAGGATATCGCACTTGAAGGCCTCATATCAGCCCCCAAAGCCCTGTGTGATTTGATCCCCATCACCTCCCAGAACTAATCTCCTACCTCCTGCCTCTCAGACTCTCTGTTTCAGCCACACCGGCCTCCTTCCTGTTTCCTGAATAAGTCAATCGAGTGCCCACCTCAGGGCCTTTGCACAGCTATTCATCCAAATGCTCATCCAGTCACCTGCAAGGCTCATTCTCTCCCTGCCTTGAGGCTCCCACTCAAATGTTACTTTCTCTGTAGACTTTCCATGGATGTTCCATCTAAAATTTCACCTCCATCCCATTGCCTTCTAACCCCTTTTCCTATTCAGGAAAAATAAGAAAGGATGGGGGAGAGGAGGATGTAGGGTCCAGAGCTGCAGAGGGATCCGGATCTGACTATATTGCAATTCAACCCCAATCACAAGGCCCATCTGCTCTCACCAGGGGTCCTGAATACGTTTTTTTCCATTCAGATCCCAAAGATTCTTGGCAGCTCTAATCTCACTTTTCCTCCAGGACTCATCCTACTTGGCCCATTACAGAACAATTTATTCATGTATGTATTGGATGTCTCTCTCCTCCCAGAATAGAAGTGCCATGGTCAGAAGGATGTTTTGTTCCCAGTGCCCCGAACAGTGCCAGCCCCAAAGAGGCTCATTTGCTTAACGAACAGTTGGATTTTACAGCCAGAGGATTTGACAGGTCCCTGAAGGATGAATAGAATATATGGAGATGAAAAAGTGTAGTGGGGTTTCCTCCATCACAGGTAACCGAGTGTCCAAGTCCTGAGGTGAGAAAGACCAGCCTAACAGGAGTACTTTGACCCAGGGCCAGAGGTGCAGAGTGCAGATGCAAACCACATAGCTCCCAGAACCTTTTAGGAACTGTGGACATTCAATCCATGGGAGCAAGGTATAGTTTTAATCAAAGATGATTTTTATTTGACCTGTAAAGAAGCAGAAACACTTTATAGTAGAGATGATGTTGTCTACCTCTTGTCACTTTTCTCTTTGTCTCTTGGTAACAGAATCCTGACTCTCTTTGGGGCAGCAATGTGCCCAGCCAGAAGATTGCATTTCCCATCCATCCTCTGACAAGGTGTGGCCATGTGACTAAGTTGTGGTCAACAAAACATAATTGAAATTTGTGAGAAATTTCTGAGAAGTCTTCTTAAAAGGGTTTGATACAAGTGGAAGGGACATCCTTTTTCTTACCTTCTCTATATTCCCATTTCTGCTGCATGAGATGCAGGTGTGATGGCTGGAGCTCCAGCAGCCTCTTGGACCATGAGTTGCACTTGGTGATGGAAGCCACGTGCTGAGAGTAGCCAAGCAGAAGACTGGTCTCTGAGGACATCTAGGTGCTGTCACACCAGTCTGGACTTCCCACCACCCAACTTTTCAGTGAGAGAATATACCCTTATGGTTTAAGTCAATATTATTTGTGATATTCTGTTAAGTGCTGTCAATATCCTCCAGCCAAGGGCCACCAGGAACACACCTGTAGCTGAACAAGTTGTGTTTATTACTCAGTGCAGTGAGCGGGAATGCACAGTATGGCAAACCAAGGGTCCCTTCGGTAAGAGGATTCAAGAAAGGGTATCATGGGATTTGGTCTTTGTGCCCTACAAGAAGTTGATGCTACAAAAAATGTGTATTGAATAAATAAAATTTAAGGCCAAACAACAACTAGAATGTAGTAATGTAGTTCTTTTTTATTTGACAAATAAAAATTTCAGTTTCTAGTTTAACACGAATTAACAGATTTCTAGTGTTGCTCAGATTTCTGGACAAATTCAAAGTCCAAGTATTTGGTCTATATTTGAATTTTATGTTTCCAAAGTCCTTCATTTGGACATAAACAAATTTCAGAGTTTGATAGGTTGCATTTTATGTGACTCAATTATTGCTAGCTGAGCTTATATTAAGAAGTTTATTCACTTCATTTTTCAGAATATTAGAATAATCCATACACAGGTTCTGAAGTACAGTAAGTAAAAGTTGGGTGGTATTTGAATTAATTTGGGGATGGTAATAATGGGCCTATTCTGAGCTCACCTTTTATAGGAAAAATATACTTGCTTTATGCCTAAGGCAAAATAAAAAATAAAATAAAATAAAATAAAAAACAAAAAAAGCTTCTATGTAATTGTCACCAAAAATACATGCTGTTAAAAGAAAAGAAATCTAATCGATCCAAAACATGAGGGAAAACAATATTCAAGCCTAAATTAGCTTAGCTATTAAAAGAAGCAAAGATGATCACAAAAGTTGGACAGAGAAAAATTGTTGTTCAGTAAATGGTTTTGAATGTGTGTCTGTGAAATTTTTAAAATCTGTTTTTAACATAATTATGTAATGTTGGAACATTTTAGTGCATGAGCTAGATAATGAAATGACTGCTCAGAAACAGTCACCCATACACACATCCATTCATTTATTCAACAAATATTTATTGAGCACACAGAATTGACTTGATTCTATGCAAGAAGGAAGAATGGAGACCCTGAAGTCAAGTAGCTTGTAATCTTCTGGAAAAGACTGAATAGGAATAATAAATAAAAAATTCCAAAAACGGTGCACAGAGGGGTGAGAGTGGTGTCGTGGGAATGGGAGTTATGAGCCTAATCCACCCTGGAAAGTGAGGCTATATTGGAAGCAGAGACATCAGTGCTGGATCTAGATAAATCAGTAGAGCTTTCAAGTCCAGGGTGGAGGGAAAGTCTTCCTAGGCACAAGAAAGTGTATGTTTAAAGTGCAGAGAGAAAAGCACAGGTGTCCAGGATGCAGAGAGTAGTTTGGTAGGATCTAGCATAGAAAAAGAAACTTGAGAACAGAGAGAGATGGATCTGGACGGGAAGACAGGTAGGACAAAGATTTATGCTATGTCCCCTGTGCTAGTAGAGTTGTCATTTGCAGTCCTTCATGCACTCCATGTGCTTGAGTTTTACATCCTTTCCCATTCCCTCTGTCTTTGCATGTCTCCCAGCGTGGGCAGAGTACATGCTCCTGCCCCCTTTATGTTAGACTTCACAACGTAGATTTTCTTTAGCAAGTGGAAGGTGGTTAGAAGTGAGTACGTGTCAGTTCCAGACCATAGCCTCAAGAAGCATCTGTTTCCACTCACCTTCTTTTATCCTAGTTATCTTCCACATGAAGCATATGTCCCAAGTGACAATTGCACCTTCAACCCATGTGTAGTAAGTAGGCCTGAACTCCACCCACAGTGCAGAGCCAAGCCCAGCTGACCCGTAACTTGAGACAGGGAGGCCCAGGCAAGCCCCAACTGGGACAACTGAACCAGTCAACCTGGAGACACATAAGCATTAGAACAAAGGGTTGTCATTGTAAACTACTACATTTGGGGATGTTCTGTTTTGCAGCATTATTGTGGCAAGAGCTGACTGATACACACAAGTTAAGAAACAGATTTCATTCTGAAGGTGATGGAAAGCCCCACTGAAAGATTTTAGTCAGAGCAAGGTCCAGACTGGATTCACATTTAGAATTTTCTACTCTGTCCTTTGTGGAGTGGTTGAGCTAGAAGTGAAAAAGAATTGAAGCAGAGAAACCAGTTAGGAGACTGCTAGATGAGAACCTGAACTAAGGCAAAAACCCCATAGGTGGAGAGGAAGGGACAAACACAGAGATAGTGGGAAGGCAACCTCCAGCACTTCCCTTGGAATAAGTGAGAGGAAAGAGCTTTGGATAACTTCTATTTTCTGGCTTCTTTACATTCACCACCAGAGGGAATCTGAAGAAAGAGAGTTTCAGAAGGGAACAAAATTAATTCCACTTGGACATGTTGAGTCCAAGCTGACTGTGGTCCATGCAAATGGAATGACTGCTCCTCTAGCTTGGAGCACAGCAGAGAGGACTGCACTAAAGCCAACGTTTGGGGAAACTCTGCTAGCACTTGAGTAGTATTGATATCAACCAAAGGAATGTGGATGACATGCAACTATGAGAATCAATGGAACCACAAATGAAAACTAGGAGCTTCCATATGATAAATGGAAACCAAACTGTGAGAAAGTAAAGGCTGCAAAAGGAGAAAAGCAGAACTAAATGCTGCAAAAATGCTGGAAAAGAAGAGAACTTCAAAGTTCCAATTGACAAACTTTGGGCTGATGGCAGAAAGAACATCTCGTAAAACCAGGAACACCGTCCTATGCTCAGCTTCTTCTGGCAGGAAAAGCAGGAAGTAAGAACAGTAAGGAGAACTGGGAGATGATGCATCTTGTATCCTGCTTCTGGAATACAGGAGTGTGGGGCTGAGAGTTGGGAAGCTCAGGACTAAAGACAGGACTAGAAATACAGAGTTTGAATCCTCTGTATTGAAGCAATGGTCAAAGCCATGAAAAGTTATGAAAGGACTCAGGGAGAGATGGAAAAAGAAGAGAGTTGATGAAGGGAGAAGCACAGACAACAGTTAAGTGGTAGCCATACGATATGGTTTAGATCTGTGTCCCCACCCAAATCTCATGTCAAATTGTAATCCTTAGTGTTGGAGGTGGGGCCTGGTGGGAGGTGATTGGATCATGGTGGGGGCTTCTCATGAATGGTTTAGCACCATCCCATTTGGTGTTGTTCTCATGCCAGTGAGTGAGTTCTCAAGGAATCTGTTTGTTTAAAAGTATGTGGCACCTCCCCCTTCACTTTCTTCTCCCTGCTCCAGCCATGTGACACGCTGGCTGCCACTTTGGCTTCCACCATAATTGTAAGTTTCCTGAGGCCTCCCCAGAAGCCAAGCAGATGCCAGCATCATGCTTCCCATACAGCCTGCAGAATCATTAGCCTTTAAAACCTCTTGTCTTTACATATTACCCATTCTCAGGCATTTCTTTATAGCAGTGTGAGAACAGACTAATACACCATGCAACCTGAACTCCCAAAGGAGATGGAGGGATGACAGTGAGAGCTGGGACATTATTCTGATTGTCATGGAAGCCTGGAGGAGTGGAATTTGATATGTGTTAGTTATGGCAGATGTCACAGGCAGCCCAAGCAGAGTTAGATTCATTAAACCTGACAATTAAGTTGAAGAATTCCAATAGTGTGGAGGAAACAAAGCCAGATTTTAGTATAAGAAATGAGAACCTGGAGGCAGAGCATGATTTCAACCTTTGGAGAACTTGAGTGAGAAGGGAGGTAAGTTAGCAGACTACAGAATTTCTTTGCAATAAAGAAGACACTAGTATCTTGTTGTTAAGAGAAAGGACTTGCAAAGGACAGAGAAAGACTGATTGCTGCCACAGGGAGGCCCAGAGAAAGGTGACAGAGGTGTTAGCCTCAGAGAAAAGAACAGATCTTGCCTCTAAGACAGTGAGGAGAAAGGAGACTATGCACAGACCCAGGTAAACTGGGAGCTGGAGAAAAGGACTTTGTAAACAAGCTGGACAGATGCTATTTGACATTCTGGTGGGATGTGTAGCAAAGAGATCTGTTTAGGGACTTTAGCAAGGGAAAAGTGTTCAGAATTAGAAGTTGTTTAAAAATGAATAAAGAAGAGTCATACTGCATTGGATCCCAATGAGATCAGATAGTTTTTTTCGTCTTTCAGCAGGACACATTATCAGGATTATTTTTATTTTTATATTTGCATAATATGAACAGAGAGCAAAAGGATGACTAAATTCACCAAGGGAAAATGAGAATGGCAACAAAAGGTCAATTTCTTGCCAATGACAGCATGGATGAAAGATGACTAAGGGACTGACTGAAAAGGAGATGAGCAAAGCTAGAAAGAGGCTGGTATCCCAGTGTTGCCTCACATCTGGACTCCAGGCCATGCTGTCCCTTCATCATCTCATGTCATCTTCAACACAACCTTTGGAAGGATGCGGAAGGAAGAAAATGGAAAGGCATAAAACTAGAGGTCAGAATGAGGAAACTGCATCAGGTTCAGAATGAGTGAAAGCACAGAAGTATAAGAGTAAGAGGATTTATTGAAGAAAAGTAGATCCAGAGACTATGGTCTTATACATGAAGCAGTTTCAAGTGACGGCCAACCCATGTGTAGGTGTTGATGAAATGCATTGGAGGAAAGGGTCATCAGAGGTGGGAAGATTTCTAACGCTTAGTTCATGAGGGGGCAAAGGACTGGGAGATAATACAAGGGAGCATGTTACCTGTGGGAGGTCATGACGAAAGTGAACTAAATGTCTACCTATTCACAAAATCCAGATTACAAATTGGATGTGGTATTATTTCCCAAAATGCATAACCGCAATCTAATCATAGGAAAGTATCAGATGACCACAAGTTGAAGGACATTTTGCAAAATACCTAACTAGCACACTTCAAAAGCATCAAGAACATAAAAAGCAAGAAAACCTAAGGGTCTATCACAGACTGAGAGAGGAGACATTGCAGCCGCGTACCAAGTGGATCCCACATGCAATCCTGGAACAGGATAGGACATTTGTAGAAAACCAGTGGTCTCCAACTAGAGCCTGCAGCTTAGCTGACAGTAATGTACCAATGTTAATTTCTTAGTTTTGATACTTGTTTATGGTTATGCAACAGGGAAAGTTAGGTGAGGGGTAGAAAGGAACTCTCTGTATTAGCTTGCAACTTTTCTGTAAGTTTAACATTATTTTAAAAATTGTAAGAGATAGCTGTGAAGTCTACATATCCTAGAGAAGCACAGGAGTCTCTGACCTTTCCATACGGAAACCATCTCATTCAGGTCCATGATGAAGCTTGTTACACATATTCCAATCCCAAGCAAAAATCACCATAGCTGGGAGCCTCTGTGCAGCATCTTAGTGCACTGCTGTTACTGGCACTCTATAGTACCAAATAATTGTTTGTCCCAGTTGAAAGTTGAATTAGGAAATTCTACATTTGTATGGTGACATGCTAGCTGTGATGGTTAATACTGAGTGTCAACCTGACTGGATTGAGGGATACAAAGTATTAATCCTGGGTGTGTCTGTGTGGGTGTTGCCAAAAGAGGGAGACCCACCCTTAACCTGGTGGGCACAATCTAATCAGCTTCCAGCAAATATAAAGCCGGCAGAAAAACATGAAAAGGAGAGATGGGCCTAGTCTCCCAGCCTACATTTTTCTCCTGTGCTGGATGCTTCCTGCACTCAAACATCAGACTCCAAGCTCTTCAGTTTTGAGACGTGGACTGGCTCTCCTTGCTCCTCAGCTTGCAGACAGCCTATTGTGGGACCGTGTGATCATGAGTTTCACTGCACAAGCTCTCTCTCTTTGCCTGCTGCCATCCATGTAAGACATGACTTGCTCCTCCTTGCCTTCTACCATGATGATGAGGCCCCTCCCCTGCCATGTGGAACTATAAGTCCATTAAACCTTTCTTTTGTAAATTGTCCAATATCAGGTATGTCTTTATCAGCAGCATGAAAACAAACTAATACGCTAGCCATGACTGACACACCTCCTCCCAAATTCAGCACAGCTGCCATGTTCCAAAACTGCATAAACCACTAAGTATGTGTTGGGTAGAATGCTGACCCTCAAAGATGTCCACATGTGAACTTGTGAACACATTAGATTACTTGACAAAGGCAGATGAAATTAAGATTACTAATCAGTTGACGTTGAGACGGGGATATTATCCTGGATTGTCTAGGAGGGCTCAGTGTAATCACAAGAGTCAAAGTGGATGAGAAAATTGGAGAGAGACCCAAAAGATGGCAGCTGAAAAGGACTCAGTTCAACATTACTGGCCTCGAAGGTGGAGCAATGTCGGTGGAAAACTGTGGATGGAAAAGGCAAGGAAATGGTTTTTCCAGAAAAGAACACAGCCCTGACAACACCTGAATTTTAGTCCAGTGAGATCCATATCAGACAGCTGACCTACAGATCAGTAAGATAATATATTTGTGTGAGTTTAAACCACTAAGTGTTGGCCATTTGTTGCGGCCACCATAGGAACCTCACACAGTGGTGCCTGGGACTTTGTGAGATGCTGGGCATGAGAAAAACAAAGAAAGCAAAACATGCAAAAACATCACAAACCACATTTTCCATCTGGGAAAATTCCCTCTACCTATAGCAAATATGGAAACAGATTTTAAATCATATTCTCAAAAAACATACCACATGTTCCACTCTCTGTACCAGAACAAGATGGACGGTTCCAAAGAGATGATCAAGCAATTTGTTCAGGAAATGAGGACATTTGCACCTACCAGAAATAGACAGCTGCCTCTCCTACTCTACCACACCCAGTGATGGTCCCAGAAAAATGCTCTCTGGAGTCTGCCAACTGTGATGCTTTGTAGAGAGACCCTTTGCCCACCAGGCTAAATCATAAACTCATTGAAGCCTGAAGACCCTAAATGAGCAGCATACCCTGGTTTGAATATTCAATTTGAGATGTAAATGTGTCACCAGCTGTCTTACTGCAGACTGTTATAACAAAGGGCCATAACCTCAATGTTTTATAAACATTAGGAATTCATTGTTCACAGTTCTGGAGGCTGGAAGTCTGAGATCATAGTAGGTTCTGCGGAGGGGCCTCTTCAGGTTGCAGTCTACCTACTTCTTGTAGCTTCACAGGGTGGAGAGAGTTCCAGAGCGCTCATGTATCTTCCTATAAGGGCACTAATTCCATTTATGAGGGTGCTACCCTCATGACCTAACCACCTTTCAAAAGCCCTCCTGCCCAATACCATCCCCTTGCTGGTGAGGATTTCAACTTAGGAATTTGATGGGACATGGACATTCAGTCCACCGCATGGCTTTTTGTATAATGTTGTTCAGGGACTGGTGGGTGATCAGTAGACAGCCTCTGTGAACAAACTGAGAAAGGCAGTCAAGGATGCAACCCAGGAAACCCAGGAAAGTAAGGCCCTTAGACTCCACCTCTAGGGCACCCTGTGGCATGCACACAATTGTTCCTGGTACTGCTGGTGCTGTTGCATCTGCCGAGATCCCTGGCACAGGGGCCACTAGCAGGAAGACTATGTCCTTCCCTGCACAGTCTACATGTTATGGCATTACAGGTTTTGAGAACTTAGCTCCTTGTTCCTGGTATCATTCAGGGTTTTGTTGAAAAGACCCCATGCCCCAAGAAGACACCCCACGCTGCCCAGCTGGGGTAAGAAGAGAGCCCACAGTGGCCAGTTTAAGTTGGAAGGAATTGCTAAAGATAACAGGTATCCAGCAAAAGAGTCCAGTGTGGGCGCTGGGCAGCCAGGAAGGACGTTGCAGGCTGCACGAGGGGTCGCGCCCTACGAAGATCTCTGTGCTGTGCCATCACACACGGGCTCCATGATGATGAGTACCTGCACCTCAGACCCAGACCCTCCATCACCCCTGCTGCCTAACAGGAGAGCTGGGCTGCTCCTCACCCCAGAGAGTGGACTTCATAAGGTCCCCTCTGCCCGCCAGGCACTCACCCTGTGCTCTTCAGGATCCAAGGCACCTGGGTGCATATGATGGGCAGAGCCAGCTGCGTGCCTGCATCTCGGGCTGAGGGTGGCTGGGAATGTGATTTTTTGGCTTCACCATGGAGAGCCCGAACTGAAAATATGGCCACTATCCATGACATTGCCTTAAGGGAGGACCTCCCCATAGAAGAAGAAGGAAGAGGGGGAAGAAAAGGAGGAGGAAGAAGATCTGAAGACAGTTTAAACATGCCCTTAGCAGCCATATATATATATATGATATATATTTTGTATTTGAAATATATATATATTTGAAATGGAGTTTTGCTCTTGTTCTCCAGGCTGGAGTACAATGGATCAAGATCTTGGCTCACTGCAACTTCCGCCTCCAGGGTTCAAGTGATTTTCCTGTCTCAGCCTCCCGAGTAGTTGGGATTACAGGCTCCTGCCACCATGCCCAGATAATTTTTTGTATTTTTAGTAGAGATGGGGTTTCACTATGTTGGCCAGGCTGGTCTCGAACTCCTGACCTCACACGATCCACCCCCGCTCAGCCTCCCAAAGTGCTGGGATTACAGGCGTGAGCCACCGCGCCCAGCCCAGCAGTAATATATTTAATCAGGCAAACCTCTACCTAACAGAAAGGACAGAGACACTCAAGCTGGACTAAAAAGCAATGTCAATCAATAGGCTGCTTACAGAAGACAGACTAAAATAACAACATACACAAGTTAAAAACAAAAAGATGAAGGAAGATGATAAAAAAGAAATCAGAGAACTGTTAACAGCAGACCAACTAGAATTCAAGACAAAACGAATTAAATGTGACAATGAAGCTCATTTACATCAAGTTAAGGGATAATTTATAAGACAAGGAAAATAATCATGAAATTTTCAAGAGCCAAATAGTGTCTCCTCAAAATCTGTGCAGAAAAGGAGATTGAAATAAAAAGAACATTTGATTAAAAATGAAAATGGAGCAGGACTTAGAACTCTCACTATTACAGATTACTGACACCAAGGCTATGGACAGTATAAAGCACATAAATACGTATTTATGAATGTACTCTACTCCTGCAGACACCACAAAGAGATACAGAATTGCTTAAAAATGACTTTATTTATAAGTAATAAATATATTATTTATTATAAGGTAGCAGAAAAAAATAGGCATTAGTAACAGCTTCAATGAAAACACTTTCTTCCAGATCTTTTTTTTTTTGTTTTTTTTTTTTTTTCTGAGACGCCGACGGCTCTCGCCTCTGCACCGCAGGCCTGGAGTGCAGTCCGGCCGCGGATGCTCCCAAGGCTCACTGGCAAGCGCCTCCGCCTCGCCGGGTTCACGCCATTCTCCCTGTCTCAGCTCCCGCCGAGTAGCCTGGGACTAACAGGCGCCCGCGGCGCCTCCGTCGCCGGCTAGTTCTCTTTTGTATTTTTTAGTAGGACCGGGTTTCAGGGTCACCGTACATTAGGGGCCCAGGATGGTCTCGATCTCCTGAGCCTCAAATGATTCCGCGGCCCGTGCTCGGTCCCAAAGTGCTAGGGATTAGAAAGGCTTGACGCCAGCCCGCGCCGGCTCTTCCAGCGATCTTTTAAAACATCCTGCACCCAAGTAACGCTAAAGGGTTGTCGCCTTAGTTACAGCTGAAGCCTGTCAAATTCCAGGGTATGGGGCCAAAGTTCTATTTAAAAGCAAATTTCATTTCTTTAAATGATTTCACTATTAAAAGAGAAACCATGGATAAAAACTAAGCATCTACACACACACACACACACACACACACACACACACAAATTATGAACATAACAAGTGGAAAAAATGTGGTCCCCGGGAAAGTAAGAGTAAAGATCAAAATGAAAGTTAATAAATTAAAAGAAGATATCAAATAGAATTGCTAAACTAATCCAAAAATTGTTTGAAATCATATAGAAATAACATTTTTTAAATAATAAAACATACTTCGTACAAGTGCATGCCAATTAAACTTAAAATCTCAGAAAAGTTGATTTCCCAGAAAAATCTCAATTGCCAAACTTGAGAAAAGCTTCAAAATACTCATCATCAAAAATTACCTCCATAGACTGAGCGCGGTGGCTCACACCTGTAATCCCAGAACTTTGGGAGGCTGAGACAGGCAGATCACTTGAGGGCAGGAGTCCAAGATCAGCCTAGCCAACATAGAGAACCCCATCTCTACCAAAAAATACAAAAATTAACTGGGCTGAGTATCAGGCTCCAGAATGAGATATAAGAATAGCTTGAACCTGGGAAGTGCAGGCTGCAGCGAGCCAAGATGGCACCACTTCACTCCAGCCTGGGTGACAGAGTGAGACCCTGTCTCAAAAAAAAAAAAAAAAATACCTCCATAAAAGACCACAAACTTAGCACCCAGCTCTTACTTTCTTTTACTTATTTTTTTATTTTTATTTTTTAGCAGTTCCTTGTGGAGCAGCTAAAAATACCAAATAGCAGCTAATACCATTCTGCAATAAAAGAAACCAGGGCTCCTTAGAGAAATGGTTAATTCTGTGTTGCGCCTGGAGCATCTTATAATGCCAGAAAGTAAGGAAACACTAAGAAGGAAAAAAAAGCTAATCTCACAATGTCAAAAGGACACATGAGCCAACCGAAGACACTCCCAGTGGCTAGAACTGGAACAAATTTGGCAACAAAACAAACAAACTAGTCTTGAATAATAACCAAAAGTATAAGATTGATATCCATGAAGACATTCTGCAATAAATAAATAATTGAATAAATAAATGGGGAAGAAGAGACAAATATCCCATGCGGAAGAATTCCAAATAAATTACGCATACTCTGTCCTCAAAGAGATGGAGCACAACTTCCCACGCCTTAAGCGTGGGCTGCACATAGCGACTTCCTCGTAAAGAGGACAGAATGGAAGGGCAGGTGTGGCAGAAAACTGACAAACACGACCTCAGCCAGGTGAACGAGGCCAGCGTCAGCAGCGATGAATCATGATGCTGGTACTCACGTGGCCTTGACATTATGTGATGAAAACTGCACCTCACCTCTGTGGTCCTCCTCCCCAAAACACAGGACTCCAGTCTAAGCATGAGAAAAACTCCAGGCACATCCCAGTAGAGGGGCATTTAATGAAACACCTGCCCAGTGTCCCTCAAAACTGCCAACGTCACAAAAACAAGGGAAAGCTGAGTAACTGCCACAGCCAAGAGGACTCTAAGGAGAGTCCATGTACATGCCCAAATACAATGTAGCTTTCCCGACCAGACCCTGGGACAGAAAACCACGTTGGGAAAACACTGAGGAACTCTGAATCAAGAATGGAGTTTGGCTATAGAAATGTACCAGCATTGGTTATTAATTGTAACAAATGTACCATTCTAATGTAAGATGTTCACAACAGGGGGAACTGGGTGTGGGTATGTAAACACACTCTATGTTATCTTTGTGATTTGTGAATCTAGAACTACTCCAAAATAATATGTATTATTTATTTTGTATACTTATATAGAATATATAATATATATTATATATTCCATATATGATGATTCTGTTATATATTTATATAATTTTTATGTTATAGTATTTATTATTTATATTTATTTATATATTATATAATGAATACTGTATTACTATAATATACTTCGTGTATCCATAAATATATAAATATGTTATAACATGCATATTTATGGATTATCGTATTCAAATCATGCTCATAAATGTATATAATATAGAGAAAATATTTACTTATGTGTAGAAAATATATACTTGGTGCGATATACAATATTATAAATTGAATATAATAAAAGCACAAATAATGTTTATAAGTCTTCCGGTAATTCTTTTACAGGGTCAAGGAAATGATCATTAATGACACTAATAGAATGTATGGGAGAATATAAAAAGTTTTTTGATTCATTTTAAGTAGCTAACACAATCTGATGCCATCATTTGACAGAGGTTGCATACATGTAAATAGAGATATAAAAATCCTAAAATATCGACAAATTGAATTAATGCATTAAAAGAACATTTCAACAAAATATAATATGCAATTTAATATTAAGATATCTATTACTACAATATTAACCTGTCACCTCAAAAGATCAAATCAGAAAACAAGTATTTTAATGGATACTTAAAAGGCCTTTGGAATAATTCAACAACCATTACAGATTAAAATTCTTAGCAAAACAGATTTTTTAAACACTCAAATGATAAAGGACAGCTATCTTAAGTTGATAAGAAAAATCTTATCTAAAACTCAAGCAACCTTCCCACTGAAATCAAGAATCAGAGCATTATGACTGACTGATAAGTTCTCTGTTTACCTTATTTCTGGAAGTTAAACATAAGATATTATAAGGTACAAATCAGAAAGAAGAGGAAAACTCATCGGAAAATAGGTGAAAGTATCTTGTTTTTCCCCCTAGAAGTACAGGGGTACTTCTAGAGGGGAAAAAAACTATCCTATTTTTAAAAACCATTGGAACTAATCTAGAAGCACAGTAAGTTCATCAAATTCAATGTGAATATAAAATGCTACAACTTTGTGTTACTGATAGCTTGTTAGAAAACACACTAGAAAAAAGTCCCTTTCCAACATCAGCTAAAAATACAAAATGCTTATCTAAAAAAGAAATGAGGGAGACTAGACACTATCACAATGGCCAAGGGTCAAAGATAATCAAGGCTAAAGAGAAAGAAATACTCAAATAATGGAGAAGTTAAAGAAAGGACCAGGCTCCCCTGGTCCAGCCTTCTGAAAGAAGCCAAGCCAAGAGAGAATTACAAATGCCCTACATTGCAGAAATATTATAAAAGGTGGTGAGCAACGAGCTTGTTGGACTTGGGTGTGAACTTTCTGAAATTATCCAGGGCTCACTGAAACCTCTGTGATCACATGTGCTTTACTTGTTTGTTTATTTAACTTTTATTTTAGGTTCAGGGCTACACGTGCAGGTTTGTTATACAGGTAAACTTGTGTCACGTGGGTTCAATGTACAGATTATTTCATCACCCAGGTACTAAGCCTAGTACCCAATAGTTATTTTTTTCTGCTTCTCTCCCTCCTCCCACCCTGCACTCTCTGGATGGCCCCAGTGTCTGTCGTTCCTCTCTTGTGTCCATGTGTTCTCATCGTTTGGCTCCCACTTAGAAGTGAGAACATGCAGCACTTGTGTGTTGTCCTCACATTACTTTGCCTCTATAATGGCATCTAGCTCTGCCCGTGTTCCTGAAAGGACATGACCTTTTATCTAATGTGCTCGATATTCCATTAGCGGTGGTCCCCCCACTAGCATGCACCACAACCAGTGATTCTAAGAAATCAATTTATTTTTCTAAAATCTGACTTGCAAAGAAAAGAGAGAAAACTACCAGCCAAAGCTGTACCTAACACGTAATAAAAAGCATTGTACTTCAATGAAGGTAGTACTCGTTTAATTCCAAATTCAACAAATTGAAAAATAGTTACTAAACCATTGATATACTCACTATGGAAAAGAAAAAGAAAGCTAGACTACAAACATGATGCCAAGTCTATGGGTCTTCCTTGTAATCACTAACTTTCAACCACTTTTCTAAAATGCAGCAGAAAACAATTCTACTAATAGACATGCATACAAATACAAACACACACATAAAATCAATTGCCTAGTAATGTAAACAATGGATTTTGAATCCAGAAGACTACTAAATTACCTCTCTGTGTTTCATGTTTCCATTGTTTACATGGTAAAAATAATAGCTAATTAAAAACTTAAATGAATAATGTTGTATGAAACAGTGGTCGTCAACCCCAAGGCCACGAACCGGTACTGATTCATAGCCTGTTAGGAACTTGGCCACACAGCAGGAGGCGAGTGGTGGGTGAGCCAGCAAAGCTTCACCTGTATTTACAGCCTCTCCCCATTGCTTGCACGACCACCTGAGCTCCACCTCCTGTCAAATCAGTGGTGGCATTAGATTCTCGTAGAAGTGCAAACCCTCTTGTGAACTGGTCACAAAAGGGATCTAGATTGCATGCTGCTTATGAGAATCTTATGCCCGATGATCTTCTGAGGTGGAGCTGAGGCAGTAATGCTAGTGCTGGGGAGTGGCTGAATATATGGATTAACAGTAGTGAGAGGTTTGACTGCACAGAGACCATAATAAATCAGTTGCTTGCAAACACGTATCAAAACCCTATCAGAGAGTGGCAAGTGACAATTAAGCTTCATCTGGTGGAAGGCTTTCTGGTGGCCAGTGAGTTGACATACTTCAATTGTACAGCTGCATCTGATGGCAGGCTTTAAGTCAGAATCTGACACTTATTTTAGTCCACACATGGTCTACCATTATTTTATTTACCACTTCTGTCCACACCTCTTGCCTGCACTGTACAGTTGTCTCAGCAACAGCTTTGGTAAGCTCCCAAGCTAACCCTAGCCAAAATCAGTAAAAAAAAAAAAAAAAAAAAAAAAAAAAAAAGTCACTGGAGAACTTATCTGAAAATGGGGAAAGACCCAATTATGAGACAGCAGAAGACCCTAAGACTGACAACATAAAGCAAGCTGCATTTAGAAGAAAAAACCAAGAGTCCTATTTAAATGACAGGTCCATTGCAACAGGTGATCACATTTTCCAAGTCCACTTTGTATACCATGTGGTGACTCTCCAGTGGAAGCCATGAAAGCTTTAAAACTCTTTCACCACATGGAGACTAAGCACCCTGCATTAAAAGACATGCCTTCAGGGTTTTTCAAAGAAAAAAATGTGAACATGAAGAACAGAAGCAATTAGTGAAGGTCACCCCTTCATCAAATGTGTCTGCACTGAGAGCATCACTCTTAGTGGCTAACCACATTACTAAAGCTAAGAAGCCCTTTACTCTTGATGAAGAGTTAATCCTGCCTGCCGCTAAGGACATTTGTCGTGAACTTTTAGAAGAGGCTGCAGTTTGAAAGGTGGCACGTGTTCCTCTTTGGGCTAGCACCATAACAAGAGTAATAGATAAAATATCAGGGGATATTGAGGCACAATTGTCAGAGGGGATTAATGAGATACTGTGGTACACAATTCAGGTTAACAAGTCTACCAATGTTGGCAAGGCAGCAATGCTTGTTTTTGTAGGATATATTTTCAGGAGGATGTGCATGAAGATATATTAGGTGTACTTTGGTTGTCAACAAACACTACTGCTGCAGAAAGACTCATATTTTTTAATGATTACATATCAGGAACACTGAACTGGCCATTTTGTTTCAGTGCATGACAGAGTGGCTGCCATGACTGAACGGCTTTCTGGTTTCACTACTTGGGGTCAAAGAGGTCACTTCTGAATGTGAGTCTCTGCACTGTGTCATCCATAGAGAAATGCTCTGTAGGGAAAAAATGTCACCTGAACTTAACAAAGTTTTGCAGCATGTGATCAAAGTTATCAACCACATTAAAATACGTGCCCTTAGCTCACATCTGTTGGCGCAGCTCTGTGAGGAGATGGATGCAGAGCACACACGTCTTCTCTGATACGCGTGTGCTTAGAGTGACACACGTGTGATAGGGTGAGACGGCTTCTCTGATACACGTGTGCTTAGAGTGACACACGTGTGATAGGGGACGGCTTCTCTGATACACATGTGCTTAGAGTGACACACGTGTGATAGGGTGAGATGGCTTCTGTGATACACAGAAGTGAGGTGGCTTTCTAAATGTAGATCACTGGCCAGAGTTTTTGGGCTATGAGAACCACTCCAGAGACTTCTTTTAAAACAGCAGTCACCGCTGGCAGCACATGTCAGTGACACAGCATGGGCTGCAAACCTTGCTTACTTGCGTGACATATTCAACCTGCTCTATGAACTTAATCTGTCACTTCAGGGGAGAAGGGCAAGTGTGTTCAAGTCAGCAGATAGTCGGTAGATTAAGCAGCTGCATTCAAAGCCAGACTGGAATTATGGGGGCGACAAGGGAACACTGGGATTCCTGACATGTTTCAAACATTAGCAGAGATTATGAAAGAGATCGAGCCAGGGCCTTCTTTCCCCCAGCTGGCGCACGATCACCTACCTCAGCTTTCAGAGGAGCTTGAGCGTTACTTCCCAATCACAAAATAGCCCTGAACTGAGAAGGAATGGATCCGCGACACACTTAGGTATCAGCCAGGTGAACTGACTTCGTCCGCTAGAAGAGGATCACCGTCATTTTGCTTGAGATTGCAAATGATGGTGGCCTTAGAAGTATGTTTGAGACAACTTCAAATCTCCATACATTCTGGATTGTTAAAGAATATCCTGAGATTGTCATAAAAGCACTGAAAAGCCTGCTTCCGTTTCCAGGGTCCTATCTTTGTGAAGCAGGGTTGTCTGCAGTGACAGCAACCAAAATGAGATTAGAGTAGACTGGACATAAAGCAACACACTTCGGGGTCACTGTCTCCATCACCCCCAGATGGGACCGTCTAGTTGCAGGAAAACAAGCTCAAAGCTCCCACTGTTTCTTCATGATGTTGAGTGGCATAATTATTTCATTATATATTACAATGTAATTATGATAGAAATAAAGTCCATAATAAATGGAATACACTTGAATCATCCCAAAATCATCCCCCAGCCCACCCGGTCTGTGGAAAAATTGTCTTCCACAAAACCAGTCCCTGGTACCAAAAGGGTTGGGGATGGGACCACTGATATAAAACATAAAACTCAAATTTAATGTTCCTGGATTTGTGCACTCATACACATTTTCATACTCATACACACCCGCCCACACATGCACTCTTACATGGACTCTCTCACACATAGTTACACATAAGCACACATGGACACACGCCCTCTTACACACTCACACAACTCTCACATACACACTTAGCCACATTCACATACTCACACACACACACTCACACACATATGCGACAAGCACTCACCCTTTCACACCTCTTCATCATACACGCTTTACCCACACTTGGAGTACTCACACATGCCACAACTCCTCCAACCATACCACTGCCACCACACTCTCTCATGGCACTCACAACTCACACCAACCAAATCACTACTAATAAGCATGTATACACACATGCACCAACACTCTCACACCCATGCTGTCTCACCCCACACATGCCTCTTCCACTCCACACAGTCACGAGATAAACATGTACACACACTCATGCATGCACACACATACACTTTCCTACACTCACCCACACACAGTCACATACTAATAAGCATGTACACACATGCACACACTCTCACACCCATGCTCTTTCACACACTCACATGCACTCACACAGAGTCACACATGAATAAACATGTACACACACACATGCTCACACACATGCACTTTCATGCACTCACATGCACTCATACAGTCACACATATGTTCACACATATGTACAGTCACTTAGATTCACACACTCACTGAGAAAAGAACAAAGAAAAGCTCAGTAGAGTCTTTGTAAACATTTTTCCTCCTTGTTTTGAAACTTTGGTGCAATTTGTGTATCTTAAAAGTAAATTTCATTTCTGCCTTACATACCATCGGAATTTCTGTCTCTCAAAAGCTTTAGTTTCTTTCGTATCAACCGAACGTCTAACCCATTTGTCTGCCCTGGTCACCTAGCGACAATCCAGTGATGAAGGCTGGCAGCCTGGGGGACAAAGTGCCCCAGGACACCCCCACTGTGATGAGGGCATCAGTGCACTGTGCCCTCCCATGTGATGCTGAGCCTGGTCCTGGGGGCCGCCCACAGTGAGTTGAAGGCTCAAGGACAAACCTCTTCTTGACAATGAACAGTTCAATCCTTCATGAGCACAAGAGTCCAATCTTCCATTTTAAGTTAGTTTCTTCTTATTTGAGTCACTTAGCTAGAGTCAAGGGAAGTAAAATAGTGCCCAGGTCAATAGAGACTAGAGTTCTCTAAGAAACAGTGGGTTCATCCCATTTGTTCTGAGAGGCTCCAGGGCAGGGCAGAGAGTCCATGGCAGGGGATAAGTCAGCAAAACCCTTGAACTGTGTACCCAGTGTGTGATTAATGAACAGACTTAAAGAGCGTGGCTGAAAAGTTTAATTAAGGCGCAGTTTAGAAAGGAGTAAGATTTCCTACAAGAGGAGTGCCGTGATTTTAACAACAGGGAGGAAGAAAGAAATGGGGACAGGGAAGGATAAGCCCTTTTGCATAAAGACAATTCCAGGGGATTCTGAAAGAGAATATGTTCATGGCAACATAGGTGTGGGGGAAGAAATGCTAGGACCCCATAAAACTCCACATTTTAGCATAAGAAACTGCCTTAGAACACAGTGAGAGACTGCCACGTGCTCCAGTTATCTCTGAACAACGTGACTCCTGCACGTGTCTGCTCTGACTTTTGTGCACGCAGTTCTTTTTAGACAGTGGTTTCCGCACAGGAAGCCCTGTCTCTCTCATCACAGGTGCTGTGCCTGCCTCCTGCAGTCAGGACTTACCACCTCTTCTGGGGCCATGTCTCCATCAAAGGCCCTTCCCAGGTGAGTCTACTAGTACATCGAGGGCCCACCAAAAGGGGCATTGGAAGCACAAGAGCCAGTTCATGAGGTGTAACTGGAGGCCCAGGAATTTCAGCGCCTGCCACGTCAGGCAGCTCTCATCGCACAAGTCATGGGACAAGAAGAGCTGGTCTGTTTCCCCAATCAGGCATTTGAAGCTTCGATCCAGACTGTCCTGTACAATCCTGTTGATTATTCCAGTTGAGGTGCACATACTGTTTAGCTCTTTAAAAAATGATATTCTGTGGAATAACAAGGTAAAATACAGCAAACATTCTGCATTCGGTATGAAGTTAGTGGTCGTGGTGGGGAAAGCAAAACTTCTGCACTCGAGTCTGTTGTAGATCACAAATGTCCAAAATACTTAAGGCAAAATGGACCTCTCAAACTTCCTTCGGTTTTTCCTTAAAACGGTTAATTAAAAAAAATGTCAAAACATGCTATAAATAAGATGCAACACAAACTCATTGGAAGGAACTAAAACACTGATAGGGCAAAGGTTTCTCCCAGCCCTGGAAAATGAGAAAGTCTCTGTCAGATGAGCGACTCTGAAAAGCCGGGGATCCCCATTCCCTCCCACTGCTGAGATTACCAGGAGCCCCTCTGGACCCTGGGTCAGCTCTCCTGGCAGCCTCCACTGAAACACAAGAGG
This sequence comes from Rhinopithecus bieti, assembly GCF_001698545.2. Lineage (NCBI taxonomy): Eukaryota > Metazoa > Chordata > Mammalia > Primates > Cercopithecidae > Rhinopithecus > Rhinopithecus bieti. Next base: position 2,283,877 of record NW_016807891.1, read on the forward strand.
CTCAGTGCTGGTCAGTCTCAGGGGTCACCCTTCAGCCAGCCCCAGGGCAGAGCTCCTTCATCAATGCTTGCAAAGCTGTGGCACTACAACCAGGACCAGCGCTTGATAGGAATAACCCTGTGGAAATAAAGGCAGCCATCTGACCCCTGCACCCATTGGCTATGAGCAGGCAACTAGCAGGCTCCTAATCTAAAACCTAAATACAGCAACAATAACAACAAAATGTGTGGGCACACACACCTTGTGTCTGATTTAGGACAATCTTGCTATGATCACAGAAATCAGAAACTTAGCACACCCATGACAGCCTGTCTTGCATTGCCAGACAAAAAAAAACAGGACAGCGGGCTGCCTGGTTGATGCAGGAGGGGAAATAAACAGCTCAGGACTGGCTGGTGATCCATCAGCAGAACTGGGTCAGCCCAGCCCATGCAAAAACGCTGTGCCAACCTCACTGCCAGACAAAGAGCAGAACCTCAAAGTGCAGCAGGCCCCCAGGTGGCCAGCTCAGCTGTCCAATCAAGGTCAGAGGGGCTGGGCAGAAGGGGCAGCTGCTGGCCAGGTGGGATTAGCTGCTGGCCCCAGGCAGCAGCAGAGATCAAGCATGGGGGTAGAGAGGTACGTTTCCAGCATGCAGCCTTCTGGAGCCAAGATGTTCTCCTAACACCACTGCTGCCTGCAGTGCATCCACAATTTGGTTTCTAATTTTTCTGTACAACAAAATCAAGCTTTAAAAAAAAACGTAGACCTTTGTGCTAGATTCTGTTTAAGCTACTGGAGCATTGAAAGAATGACAAACTTATCAGCACTTTCCAATCCAAGCAGAGCCAGAGAGCAGCCACACACACACACATTCATACATGTGCACACACACATGCACACATACCCATCACTCACACATGCACACTCACTCATGCATGTGCACTCACACTCATACACACTCCCACATACATGCTTACACAAATTCACATACTACTGACACAAGCACCCATAGATATATGTGCTTACATACTGGCACACATGCACACAGACACACACACACTCCAGTCCTTCCTAAGTGCCAGGCCATGGACCAACCCCTCCCTCTATATCACACAATCTCAATCTCCAGATGAGGAGCTCAGTTCCTTCTAAGCAACTCCCTTGTGACTCAGAATTAGACACTTGAGGACACCTAATCTGGATTCCAGGAGGCAGTTCCTCTTAGGCTAGGAGAAAACAAAGCTGGAGAGTTTATGCAGCAAAATCAGGATAAAAACTCGGGTTTCTGGACTTCCATCCAGGGCTTTCTGCCAGAACTTAGAAACATGATGAATAAGGAGGCTGGAGACTTCTTACCAATTTAATGCATTTATCGAGTGCCTTCTGTGCGCCAGTCTCTGTGATAGGCACTGAGCATTCAAAGTGGCATCATCAACACAGTCCCTGCCCTCTGGTAACTCACCTTCCAGTGGAGGAGACAGACACACCGTAGAATGAAGATATGGCATCCAGGAAACCAACTGTCTTCCTAACAAAAATAAACAGTTTCAGCTGTCAAGTGGCTTTGCCTTTTGACTTCCCCTCTTCTCCCTGCCTGGAATATGGCTGTAGTGTTGCTTCAGACTGGAAAGAAGGTTACTGCTGAGGACAGACGAGTAGAAAGACAGAAGGAGGTGGGGACGTTGATAATGGGATCAGCCCTACGCTTCCTCCCTCCAGGCTTCTTGCTACATGAAGAAAACCACCATTTCCATGGTGAAGCTGTTGTACTCAGCCGTCAGCCTCATGTAGGCAAAGCCATCCTGGATAGAGAGATTGTAGCCAGCTTGATTCTATTGAAGGCATTGATTCCATTCACAGTCATGCTAACAGAGCCAGGCTGAGCAGAGAATAAAATTCCACATCCAGAATAAGCGTCCATGCAGTTAGGAGAGAGAATTTCCCCCACCAAGATGGAAAGGGTCCAGTGGAATCAACCTGCCACCAAGTAAAAAACTGCCCTCTGAGATACAGTATAAGCCTTGAGGGAAGACCGTGAAGAAGATTGCAACGGAAAACAGGCTGGGGACAGACAAGATCCAGGGGGTTCTAAAGCCCTCCCACAGCAGGTGCTCTGTAGGCATCTCAGGGCAGTGCACGGCAAATGGATTAACTCCACGCCAGCATCACCCTGCCCAAGAGCAGTGTTCCACACAACGCCTGGGCATGTGCATGTCCCTTCGCTGTCCTCGTCTGTCCAAGTGTCTTTAGCGTATTCTCATACTTAATTCCCAAGAAACTGCTTTTTGTGAAAGAACTTATTAGCATTGCTCTGGGCTCCAGCACATCCATAGGAGATGTGCCCTGCATCAGTATCAGGCATTGACTCAACTCCAGAGCCGCCAATTCCCCAGGCCTCTCTGTCCAAAATTACAAACCCCTTCTTGAGAGAATCTCATTAGTGCTGCTATCTGGTTCTAATAAATCAGCTGTGGCTGTGGGCCAGGACCGTGTATCACAGATCAGGGTGGGTGCTAGGGCTGGTGGCCGGATGTGGGGGCAGTGGACACCACGCCAGCATCAGTGGGGTCCGGGGAAGAAACACAGGGAAAGTTAGGAAGAGCCACTCTTGGCCACCTTCTTAGAGCGAACCGTTGGTGTTTCTCCAGGGAACTCCCCATTCCTCCCTAAAGTTTCTCAATCACAGTCGTAATGATTGTCCCACCTGCGCACGCTTCCTCACGTCACTGGTGAGAACCTCACACAGGGAGAGGGTGCTCAGAGGAGCTCCCTACCACTTGTTCTCCACCCCCATCCCCGCCATCCTTCTGGGAAGGATGCTCTGGAGGGATCGTTACATCTTAAAACTCAGCCATAAACAACAAAAGACAGGGGCAGTCTTCTCTTGATGAAACAGGCATATGTTTTTTCTACTATTTGGATTGGTGCAGGGAACTGGAGAACAAGCATCAACAGGGAAGAAATCCATTTCTGAAGCCTTTGGCCCCTGAGAGCAGGCAATTAACAGACAGCTTTGCAGAAGTACAGCCCAGGCACCAGGGTGGCACGAGAGACATCACCCATGTCTCGAATGTGACATGTCCTAGAGGAGGGAACAGTGAGCCTGGACTCCAGGCTGCACTGGCAGGAGTCCTGCAGTGGAAGGAAGCATGCATTGGATACTGCGTGATAAGAGAGTATTCATTATTTACTGCCGCATAACAAACTACCACAAAATTTAATAATTTAAGGCCACAAACATTTCTTATCTCACAGTTTCTATGGGTCAGGAACCAGGGGTTACTCTTCATTCTAGAACACAACTTGGCTAAGCAGTTTAGCTAAGGTCTTCCACAGGCTCCAAGCAAGGTGTCAGCAGGGGTTGTTGGCATCTCAAGGCCCCCCAGGGGGTGACTCTTCCAAGCTCATTGGTATGGTGGTTGGCAAGATTTATTTCCTTGTGGTCGTTAGTCAGAGGCCATCCTTGGGTTGTTGCCACCTGGGCCTCTCCAAAGAGCAGCTTACCACGTGGCAGCAGGATTCATGGAAGTAAGCTGCAGGGTTCATGGAAGCGAGCTACAGGAAGGGCCAGAGTGAGCCGAGCGCCATGCAAGCCCTGGCCTCCTGTAACCTGGCCTTGGAGGTGGCGTCTCACCATGACTGCTTATTCTGTATTTCAAAGGCAAGTCTCTAGGTCCAGCCTTGAGACCCTCACAGAAAGGGGTTTACACCAGGGCATGAATACAGGAGCAGGGGTCACCAAGGCCTTCTCAGAAGCCACCAGTCCCCAGGGGTGATCCAGGCACAGGCCCGAAGAGAAAACATGGGACACTCATGGAATCAGAGCCAGGAGTGCAGGGAAGAAGCAGGAAAAGGAGAATGGGGAGAGCAATGCACCAGTAAGGGCCTGCAGAGAAGGGAGCCGGGGATGCCGGGCAGTGAGCTGCCAGAGTCACTGGGAAGGACTGGGATGGAAGCTCACTTTGGGTTCACTTTTGTCTAGAACGACAAAGACACCAGCAGGCCTTCCCTCCTGCTTCTCCTGAGGATCTGTGTGTGCACCAGGAGTGGGTAGCCATATAGTAAAACTGCCCTGATGTAAAGACAATGTCTAATACCACAGAGAGAATTAAGCATTGTGTATTAGTCAGAGTTCTCCAGAGAATCACAGCTCATCACAGAGACAGAAAGGGAGGGAGAGAGAGGTGAGAGGGCATTTATTACGGGACTTGGCTCACGTGACTGTGGAGGTTGAGAAGTCCTGCAATGTGCGTCCTGCAAGGTCGGGTCCCAGGAAAGCCAACGGGGTAACTCTCAGGCCAATGCCAAAGGCCTGAGAAACTGCGAGGGGCAGGAAGTGACTGCTGCAAGTCCCGGAGTCTGAAGGCCAGAGAACCGAGAGTTCTGATGTCCAAGGTCAGGAGAAAATGGATGTCCCAGCCCCAGGAGAGAAAGGAGAGAAAGGGAGATAGTGAATTCACCTGTCCTCCACCTTTTTGGTCTACCCAGGCCCTTAGCCGGTTGGATGGTGCCCGCCCCCACAGGGTGAGGGCAGATCTTCTTTCCTCAGTACACTGATTCAAATGCCAGCCACTTCCAGAAGCACCCCACAGACGCACCCAGGAATAACACCCTACATGCTATCTGGGTTTCCCTTAACCCAGTCCAACTCACACCTGAACTTAACCATCACACCTGTTCTTCGTTTCCCAGGGCTGCCATAACAAACTCAGAGTTTGACAAACTAGGTGCTTTTAAAAATAGAAATTCATTCTCCTGCAATCCAGGAGGCCAGAAGTCCAAAATGGCAATGTCAGTAAGGCAGTGCTCCCTCTGAAGGGTCTAGGAGGCTCCTTCCTCACCTCTTCCTTGGTCCTGGCATAGCTGGCAATCCCCAGTGTTCCGGGGCTTCTGGCTGCATCACTCCAGCCTCTGCCTTCATCTTCACACAGCCTTCTCCCCTGTGTCTCTCTGTCCAAATTTCCCTCTTCTTATAAGACACCAGTCATTGCATTAGGGTTCACTCCTATGTAGTATGGCCTTACCTTAACTTGGTTACATCTGCAAAGACCCCATTTCCAAATAGGCCATGCTCACTGGTTCTGAGGGTTAGGACTTTAACATATACTTTTGGGGAACACAACTCAATCTGCAATAGGCATGGAGTAAAGAAGTGTAAACATCTGTTGCTTTTCTTCTTTAGCCTCTCGTCCTGTTTGGAGAAGCATTTGGGGTCGTGTGACTTGGGGAGACGTGGATGCCTTATTCTTGGCACAACTATGAATTTATAGTTTACGGGGTCAGGGTGTTACCTAGAAAATAAGGAAGGCAGCCAACTCAGGAGCACTGTGATCTCAGATAAAAGAGTTCAAGGGACCTTGAAGTATCCTTCCTGGCAGTCTGGTCTTGGAGATAAGTCAGTCAAAATTTAGGGGCTAAAGCCTGCTCGGTGATGGGACTGGGTCTTTATTTCTATGCACTGGGACCCGGGCTGGCTCAACCCAGCCAGGATGTGATTCTCTCACACCAGCACCCTTCATCTGCATCTGCTGACACTGGCATGCCACAAACACACCCACTAACTGGAGATAAGACGAGGTCCCCCAGTGCTTCTAAGACACTACTATAAATGGGGGTGGATTAAGGAGGGAAGGAGGGATTGGGTTTACAGAAGCTTTCCTCAACTCATTCCATTCTTCATGGAAAAGGACACAATTTCTCTTTCCAAAAACCTAAGTTGCTTAAGAGTAGATGTCAACACTCTGTCTTCTGGGTTCAGTGTTCTTTGTATGTTGCTTTCATATCCATGCATAATTACAAATTTAGCAAAATTCACAGACAGTAGTCAAAGTGTGGTAGCACCATAAAGTTCTAGAATAATGAACTGATGATAATCAGCCTTAGCACGGTCCTTCCCCAAACTCCCTGCTTCTTCCATATCTTACACAAGTTGCAAGGCCACAACTAAGTTCCATTTTCCTCCAAAGTTTTCCCAGATTCCAAGCCATATTCATCTCTCTCTTCTATACACTATCTCTTCTGTAAAAGAGAAGTTGCCATTGGTCACGCATTGTTGATAGTGGCTTTGTTTGAATAGCCTCAAATCTCAGAAACAGAGAAATTCATATTTTACATTTACTTGTATGACTCATGGTACTGAGTACCAGTAATTGGTTAATACACCCTTATTAATTGAATGAACAACAGTTGATTTCTAAAAGAAAGAAGCTGGGAATCATGTGAGAGGAGTTCAGTCTAGAAGGGAATAGGAACAGATTCTGAGCAGCTGCACCGCTGGTCCTAATGTAGAAAAAACAGGGAGGGTCCACTTACCCTGGAGTTTGACCAAGATAGAGTGTGAGTCTAGTGTTAAGAACTGCAAGTACAAAGAATATAATATGCATATGTGCCGTATCTATTATTCATCAAAACCCAAGCTGGATTATCTCATTAGAACACTCTTCCTGAGATGCAAGAAGCATTACCCAATTTCCAAGATTTGTGATCATGTACCTTAAATGTTGTTAAAGGGAATTCCAAACTTAACATGTTAAGAATAAAATGTTGAGTTTCTTATCAAACTGATAAAGTACAGATCTGTTTTATTGTATTCAAACCCAGAGAGAGAGAGACAATCAATATGTAAATAATATTTGGTTTTGAGAAGGTAGAGAATTTTGTACAAGACATGTTCCTGGAAAGCATATACTACCAAGAACAATGTGTTTGCTTTATAAAGCTGAATTAATAAATACTTATTACTGGGAGGTTTCTGCTGAGCATAATTGACTACAGTTCAATCCAATTATTATGCAAGTGAAGGGTTAGAGCACTAAAATTCACAATGTGAAGAGATAAAAGCTATTTCAACTCAATTATTCAATAGCTAACTAAGCATTTCTAGATTATCTTCTCTGTTATTCAACCTCTCTTTTGCCTACTTCATTTCTCTGCCAAAATCACTATTAGAAGTGGTAGTAAATAGGAAAGCAAAGAATCAAAACTCAATTAAGGTCCTTTAAGATAGAACCATCCTGTAAATGGGGCTTTGGAAGAACAAGGAGTGAAGATAGTGGTTTAAACTGTGTTTATAAATTTGTTAATTGCAAACCTTTATCACTCCTAAATCCTGGCTTACACAAATATTGTTTTCCAAGCCTACTGGAAGAAGAAATATTTTTATGCAAAGAAGTTGGCCTCACCCTTTGTTCATTCCCATCAAAAAATAAGAAAGCTTGATCCCAGGAGATATACGAATTAGACTGCAGGTAGCAAAAATATAAATTCTAAGTGACAAAAAAATCCAAATTATAGAACAAGTAGAAAGCTAGAAAAAAATCTTTGCAATTTATTTCACAAGAGCTTATCTTCTCAACACATAATGAGCTCTAATAAATCTTTAAGGAAAAGGTCAAAATGCAATAGAAAAAAATGGGCAACAGATATAAGAGAGTTTACAGAATAAGAAATACAAATGAAACATATAAAAATATTCTCAAATCCATCTTTCCATTTCTCACTCAAAACATGGAATCATTCTGGACTCTTCCCTTTCTCTCTCATCCCTAACATGTCCAAGACCTTCTTGGCTTCATCTTCTAAAAGGACCATATCAACCTCTTGTTTGGATTACTGCAATTCCTAACTGAGCTCCCTGCTTCCATGCTGTTCCCTTCTACAGTTCTTTACAGGGCACCCTGAGTGACCCTTCTAAGAATGTAACAGTGCATTGGTTCCCTTTTGCAGAGTCAAAGCCAGAGCCCAGTGGCATAAAGGCTCCAATACATCAGTGCCCTGCGGCCTCTCTGACCTCCTCCTGCTCCTCCTCACTCCGCTACTCCAACAATCCCAGTCTCTTTGTTCTCCTTCAAGCATAATGTGGAGGATGGCATTTCCTAAAGATGATAGCAACAATATTCCCCTGTGATGGTTCGTTTTAAGTGTTCACTTGGTTAGGCCACAGCACCCAAATATTTGGTCAAGTGCCAGTCTAAATGTTGCCATGAAAGTGCTTTTTAGCATCAGAGAAATACAAATCAAAACCACAATGAGATACCATCTCACACCAGTTAGAATGACAATCATTAAAAAGTCAGGAAACAACAGGTGCTGGAGAGGATGTGGAGAAATAGGAACACTTTTACACTGTTGGTGGGATTATAAACTAGTTCAACCATTATGGAAAACAGTATCGCGATTCCTCAAGGATCTAGAACTAGATCTCCCATATGACCCCGCCATCCCATTACTGGGTATATACCCAAACGATTATAAATCATGCTGCTATAAAGACACATGCACAC
>NW_016807891.1:2292694-2300028 GCF_001698545.2 Rhinopithecus bieti
AGTTGATGGGTGCTGACGAGTTGATGGGTGCAGCACACCAACATGGCACAAGTATACATATGTAACAAACCTGCACATTATGCACATGTACCCTAGAACTTAAAGTATAATAATAATAAAAATAAAATAAAAAAATAATAGAAAATTTAAAATTAAAAAATAAAAAATAAAAAATAAATTTATTCATTCCAAGTAAAAAAAAAAAAAGTGCTTTTAGACATGAACATTGAAATCAACAAACTTTGGATTAGCAGATTCCTTTCCGTAATGTGAGGGAGCCTCATTCCACCAGTTAAAAGCCTTGAGAGCAAAGACTGAGGTCACCTAATGGAGAAGGAATTCTGCCTCCAGACTTCTTCACATTGGAACTGCAGCATCAACCCTGGGGCTCCAGCCTGCCTTGCAGGTTTTGAACTTGTCAGCCCCCACAATCATGTTGGTCAATTCCTTAAAATAAATAAATAAATTCCTATCTCATATGTACATATATATAAGTTTAACAGGTTTATGTGTTTGTGTGTGTATGTATGTATATGTGTGTGTGTGTATATATATATGTGTGTGTGTGTGTGTGTGTATATATATCCTATTGGTTCCATTTTTCAGGTTAAACCCTAATACATCTTCCAATAATATGACCTTGTCATTACCCTGATAAAAGAGGTGGAGTCTATGCCACCTCCCTGGGCATGTTCCTGTGTCAATCTAGGAACATTTTCCATCAGAATGTTCTTTGTCAGAAGCTAGCTAGCCTGCAGGGAGTGATCCAGTGTCATGGAAAGACCACAGGTAGGTGCCCTGCTTAACTGTCCCAACTGAACCCAGCCTTCGAGTCATCCCAGCCCCGGTGCCAGCATGTGATCAACAAAGCCTCTGGAAAATTCCAGTGCCTGCCCTCAAGTAACCCAGATTCCCAGATTCCAAGATTCAAGTCTTCTCAGCTGAGGCCCCAAACATCAAGGTGCTAGAAGAGCATCCCCACTAAGGCCTGTCCAAATTCCTGGCCCACAGAATTCACAAGCATATGAAAATGATTGCTGCTTAACCTCTCAGTTTCAGGTTGTTTGTTATGCACTGTTGATGAGCAGCACGAGTGCTGAGCAAGTCCTTAGAATACGACTCTTCACTGCCTGTGTGCTTGCTGTCCTGTCTTCCTGGATCTCCTCCCTAGATTCCTTTGTGGTCTCTTCTTCATCCTGGTCAGGTCTCTGTGCAAACATCAACTACTCCAGGAGGCCTCCTTCTCCCCCATGGAAAATACAATCCTCCACCTGCACTCTTTAACCCCCTTCCCCGGTTTGTTTTTCTTAGAACTTATCACCATCGTATAGGTGTGTATTTCACCTATTTGTTCCTCCTTTCCCTGTCTCCTCTGACTAAAATGTCAGCTGGATGAGAATAGGAGATTTGGGGTTTGCTCTGTTCAGGATTTCATCACTAGCACCTGGAACAGAGCCCAGAGCACAGTCAGTGCTCAACTAATAACAGCAGAATGAACACACAAATGAATGAAGAAACTGCACACATAAGACAGCTGCAAATTAAAACTCCAGTGGCATAAAATTTTTTACCTATCAGATCACAAAATTTGCACATGTGGGTAATGCATTGTGCTGGTGAGCATGTTGGGAGACAGGCATTGCCATATTTTGCCGGCGAGAATATTAATTAGGGAAAATTATTCAAAGAATGATTGGACGGTGGAATTCAAAATTTTAAGTGCACATAAACGTTGACCTAGCAAATCAGTTTCTAAGAACATATCCTACAGACATACTCATACATATGGACAGCAGTGTATCTATGAGAATATTCAGGGCAGCACTTGTTTGTATGAGCAAGAGTTTCAAATATCAAATGATCTTCAGTAATATAATTGTTAAATAAATGTCAGAATGTTACTGGTAAGAAATGTATGCCACTGTAAAAGAGAATGTTGAGGTTCTATACTGAAATAGAACTTATATAGAATAAGCTCCGAAACATGTTGTCAGGGAAGGAAGCAAGTGTATGCTGTGTCACCGATTTAGCTACAAGAGGTCGAGTGTCTCCAGAAGGATGTAACAGACATAAGCGAATAACAGATTGCCTCTGAGGATGTGAACTCAGCAGCTGGCAGACAGGAAGGGAAGAAGACATTTTTCACTATATTGACCAATTTATATTTCTAGAATATTGTATTATGTGCATTTAGTTACCACTGAGGGAAAATATCCAATTAAGAAAAGATAATTTGCCAGATATATTTCCTCTTTAATTTCTTCTAGAAAGAGTGGTCACGGGTCTATGCTTCCCTTTGGCCTGCCTCAGTGACAGACTAAGCACAGTGCTCAACGTCCTGTGTTCAACTGAAGGAGAGAGACCTTTGATTTTTTTCTCAGAGACAGACCCATGAAGGCTTACCCATAAATCCTCACAGCCATCCCAACTAATGCCAAGGAGTCAGCAATCCATGAAATAAGCAATAAATGCTTTAGTAAAAGTTGTAGCAATAGGTGTAGCTCACAAGACTGCTTTCAATATATTTTTTAAAATGGGGTAATCTGCTGCTTATGTTTTCACAGCATAACTTGTGGGTCATTTCACCTGCTGATGGTTACTTTAAATAAATAGAAATGGGGCAGCGAGAAGCATGAACCAGAAATTACTTTCATTTATATTCCCTTTGGGGAGTTTCTTCATCAACATTGTTAAGCTAAACAAAATAAAGAAACATTTAAAATGCATTACATTCAAGACTTTTTGGCCTATAAAATTGAGTAAACAGTATTTAAGAGCAAAGATACTAACTCTAAAAAGGAAGCATGATACATTACTTGGTAACAATGACTATTATGTCTTATCTTTCATGGAAATCTTCAAGAGTTAAGACATGTAATGAGTATCATCCATGCAACTGTTTTCAACCAATGTCTAAACACATTATTAGGCTAAAAAAAAAAACCCGTAATGAAAGAACTCCAAAAAGAGTCATCTTCTAGGTGGAGGTCTCCATTTCTTTCAACATTGGTTGAGTAAACATCACCTAAACGACACTGTACCACACACATCCCTGGACCTCCAGCAGGTCACAACCCAGAAAGGGAGGGAAACTCTAGACAGATGACTGCAGTGCACACTCAAAGTACACAAGTTGAGGGGTAGAAGCAGCTTGGAAGGAGGCCGCCCAGTCAGCCTCCATGGAAACTCAGCCTTTGACTTGTGCCTGGAAGAAGGAGGAGATGGGGAAGGAAACACTCTTCTGGGAGGGAGGCGCGTGCAGGATGAATGAAGGTAGCACAGTTAATCTCTACTGCTCCTAAATGCCAACCGCAGGAAGTTGCATGAGAATGAAAAATCATCTTCTGCCTGTAACGAGTTGAATGGCACCCCCAAAAAAGATAGTTCCAAGTCCTAAACCCCATATCTATCAATATGACCTTATTTAGATATGGGGTCTTTGCAGATGTAATTTAAATTAAGGATATTGGGATGAGATCATCCTGGATTTAGGGTTCACCCTAAATGACCTGTGTCCTTATAAGAAAAAGAAGAGGAGATTCAACACAGAGACACGGGGGAAGGCCCACGTGAACACAGAGGCAGAAATTGGAGGGAGGCAGCCACAAACCAGGGACTGTTGAGGATGGCTGGCAGCCACAAGGAGTTGAGAGAGGGGCCTGGGACAGATTCTCACTCAGAACTTCTGGAAGGAACCAACTTCTAGACTCCAGAGCTGTGAAAGAACAAGTTTCTCTTGTTTTAAGCCACCAAGATGATGCTAATTAATTACGGCAGCACAGGAAACTGAGAGACTGCCTTTTATGCTGACCTCGATATTGTTAAGTGTCTCCCACAGGGCCTGCACTTAGAAGATGCTCAGGAAATGTTGAACAAATGACTGCAATGTGTAGAAGCAAATGGGCAACAACTGGAAAGAGACAGGTCAAGTCCAGGTCGTGCCAGATCTCAATGACATGCCCTGAGCTCATTCTGCAAGGCTTGGATTAAGGAATTGTAAGGGGATGAAAAATGCATGGGGCTGGTGGGAAGACATTACAACAATGAGTAAGCTGGTAAAGGCAGGAGGTCCAGGCAGATGCCTATGAGAGATGGGAGGAAACTTGAGTTGGGCAGTGGCAGCAGGCGTGGATACCAGAGCCCCTAAAAATAAAGCTGACCGTCTGGACCAAGCTGGACGATGAAGGAAGAGGGAGGACCTGTCCACAGGGGACTGAGGGGTTTGAACGCATCGAACGCATCTGTCAAAAAAGGAAAGGAGAATATTGCAGTTCAAGACAGGTCTCAGGCCAGGTTTCCCAGAAAACAGAACCTGAGGTCAAACCAAAGGGCTATTGAATCTGAGGAGCTGTGATTCCAGGATGGAGAGAAGGAGGAGAAGGGAGGAGAAGCCGGGAGAGAGGGAAAGCCAGTCCAACACGGTGCAGTGCTGTGCTGCCACTGTTTCACAGAGAACTAGGTACAGGACCTCGCTGCACTTTGCCACACAGAGGGACAGAGCTGGTGCCTCAGGACAGTTCCCTGGAGCCAGGAGGGGAGAGGAAGTGTGGAGTGCACTCCCCCTCTCCTGTCTCATGCTGGTAGAGTGTGTCCCGTGGACCGTAACTCCCACATACTAAGTTGTGCTACCGGTCCCCTCCCGGCAGCTGCTGCAAGTACCAGATCCTGTGTCCAGGACTTCCTCAGGGTCAGGAAGTGGCAGTTGGAGCCAGCGCTGCCCCAGGACAAGAGGGTAATGCACACACCCACCCTGGTGGAGGCCGAGGAAGGGGCAAGGCCGACAGAAGAGCAGTGGCAGCTGTCGTGGTGGCCAAGATCAGGCTGTTCCATGAGCAACGACCAGGGTCCGGGACACTGGGAGGCCAGGCGAACTTGGGAAGATAGCCATCTTCTAAGTAGTCCCAGATCCAAAATGCAATGTGATGCTGGCAGGTCTCGCTCACCTGTGCATTTTTAAATCTTCCCAGCTCTATGAGTAACTTGATGGTTAATATTGTCTGACTGATAAATTTCTAACAAAAACAAATTTTATCACTGGAGAGGAAAGCCAGAACTCCATCTCAAGTCCACTGATAGGACTGTGTAACCATTTTCATGTATATCATGATTTACTATAGCACTGACTATGGGCCTGTCTCTTATGGGCATTACAAATATCAACTTGTTTAACAACCATCATAAGAGCCAGCCTGTGTGGTCCCATCCTGGCTGCAAAGCCCATCGCCCCTCCCTCCTATGCTGTCTCTTTGTTTGTTGAACTTTTTGCTGATGGAACATTTGTATCATCTTACCTTTCCGTGGGGGAAAGAAGTGCATGCCGCAGGGTGGGCCCACATTTCCACCCGAGATACAGGCATTCTGATCATATTTCTCTCCTCTTGCCATTAACCAGGGTCCAGAGAATTTGTTTTGTCTCAGACAATTAAACAAGCAGTGGGTCTGGAAGCATGACAGGTGAGTTCAGCTTCTGAACCATGCCTCAGGCTGAACTTGAACAAATGTTCCCAACATGGCTTAGAACTGTCCACAGCAATTCTGAGCCACAATCTTCACAGCCGAGACGTGGACTCTGCAGTCAGACTGACTGAATGTCAGCTCTGCCCCTTGCCCTGCACCACCGGACAAGTAAGCAACCTCTGCACATCTCAGGTGTGGCACCTATAAAATGCAGTGCTAAATGTAGAGACTGCTCATAATGACCAAGCACCAAATGGGTTAAAACATAAAATGCCCAGAATGTTTACTACACAGTTTGGCTCTTACAATAAACATCTGCTGCACTGATACTATTAGAGTAGGAAGCTCCACCTAGGTAGGCTCTGAGGATGGGCTGTGCACATCCACATCCTGACACCTGCAGGCACTGGGATCCTTCCTCCCTCTCACACCACATTATCACTATATGCAGATGAAGTTCATTTGGTCTCATAGCGGATAGTTCACCACAACGAGAACTTAAATTCTACCATTCCTGGAATTTCTATGTATCTTTTAATTATTTATTTTTAATTTGAGAATCTTATTTTGGTGACCCGAATGGGCTTGACCACAGCAGAAGGATAAAGTCTAAAGAGAGCAAGGACACTCCCCCTCTTCGTTAATCATTCCTCCACTCGGCCCCCAGCATCTCCATGCCTGAAATGCCAATTGGAATTCCCGTTGCTTTCTTGGGTTCCCACCGCCAATAAAGTGATCGGCTCACCTCTGCTAAGCAGTTGTGCTTCCATACACAACGGCACTCCCTGAGGCCCTTGGAGCCTTGATCATCTGGGGTTTATATCAGTTACTGATGCAAACAAAATGTAAGTCAAGCAAGACAGAGCACTGGAGCCCGGCAGGAGCCTGGTATCCTCTCAGCCATTGCTGCTGTCCTGCCAACAGCTGGTGCCTGCCTCGAGACGTTTTATGCTGCCATCGGCAGCAATTCCACCAGCTGGCATATTGACAAACTGATAAAACAGATTGTATCGGGGGAAGACCTGGAACTTCCTCCATTACATTTAAGCTGATGTAGCCTGTTTGAGCTGTACATATACTTGGCTCAAAAAAAAGAGGAACCACGTAAGACCACAAATCTGCTGTGAAGGATGAATTGTTGAGAAAAGACTAAGGGCTTGATGGTCTATACTCCCACAGGTCTGAGCAATGCATCATATGAGGATTTTTCTGGAAATTTCTTTGTTCAAAGATTAGCAATATTAGGACCATTTATTCTCTTGCTGCACAAGGGGACTTCAGACAAAAGACTTGAAGAACATGGACAAAGAAATGGAAGCAGAGAGTCTGGGAGGATCTGCCGAGAGCTCAAACTGGGGTGTGGGCTAGAGACTGGGTCGGGGAACAGAAGGAGAAGAAACATCACTGGGTCTTACCTTTTTTTTTTTTTTTTTTTTTTTTTTTTTTTTTGAGACAGAGTCTCACTCTTGTCTCCCAGGCTGCAGTGCAGTGGTGCAATCTCAGCTCACTCCAACCTCCACCTTCCAGGTTCAAGCAATTCTCCTACCCCAGTCTCTCGAGTGGCTGGGATTACAGGCACCTGCCACTACCTGCCCAGCTAAATCTTTTTTATATTTTTAGTAGAGATAGGGTTTCACCATGCTAGTCAGGCTGGTCTCAAGCTCCTGATCTTAGGTGATCCACCCACCTCAGCCTCCCAGCGTGCTGGGATTATAGGCATGAGCAACTGTGCCCGGCCGGGGTCTTATCTTCCTGCAACCTCGAAGAACCCAAGCAACAATGATGCACTTGGAGTGTGGAAAACATTCTTTTTAACTGCCTATCCTTCCAGGAAAGCAGCAATATTTATCTTGGGAGGAAATATTGAGCTGTTTGGG
>NW_016807891.1:2300492-2302362 GCF_001698545.2 Rhinopithecus bieti
CTTCCGATCTTTTTTTTTGAGACAGAGTCTCACTCTTGTCTCCCAGGCTGCAGTGCAGTGGTGCAATCTCAGCTCACTCCAACCTCCACCTTCCAGGTTCAAGCAATTCTCCTACCCCAGTCTCTCGAGTGGCTGGGATTACAGGCACCTGCCACTACCTGCCCAGCTAAATCTTTTTTATATTTTAGTAGAGATAGGGTTTCACCATGCTAGTCAGGCTGGTCTCAAGCTCCTGATCTTAGGTGATCCACCCACCTCAGCCTCCCAGCGTGCTGGGATTATAGGCATGAGCAACTGTGCCCGGCCGGGGTCTTATCTTCCTGCAACCTCGAAGAACCCAAGCAACAATGATGCACTTGGAGTGTGGAAAACATTCTTTTAACTGCCTATCCTTCCAGGAAAGCAGCAATATTTATCTTGGGAGGAAATATTGAGCTGTTTGGGTGTAGGGTGGGGGTGGGGGAGGTTGTTGTTTCTTTCTTTCTCCAGGAAAACCTCAGTGGTTCTTTTTGCTTAAGTCATTTCTATGAGCTAAATGTTTGTGTCTCACTCACCTGCCACCAAAAAAAGAGTGTATATGTTGAAGCCCAGTCCCCAAGGGGATGGTAGGAGGTGGAGCATTTGGCAGGTGATTACATCATGAGTGTTGGAGCCCTCATGAATGGGATTAGTGCCCTTACAAAAAGACATGAGAGAGCTTGCTTTCTCCCTCCTGGCTCTCTGCCATGTGAAGACACAATGAGATGCTCATGTGCAGACAAGAAATGGGGCCTCCATTAAACATTAGGTCTCCCATGCCTTGATTTTGGTGTTCCTAGCCTTCAGAATTATGGGAAATAATTGTGGGTTTGTTCTTTAAGCCACCCAGTTTATGGAATTCTGATAGCAGCCAGAACGGAATAACATTTAGTGGCCAATCCCAGAGCTTGCTCTGGAAGGAAGTGGCATAGTCAGTCAGTCACCCTATATAAAAATGGAATAGGACATTTCTGTGGACATTGTTTGATGTTAAATATTTGAGTTCTGTCTACTACCTTTGGCTAGGAGAGGAAGAAAGCATGCTCTCTGTAAGAGGAAGGGTGCTGTCTCCAGGCACTTCCATCTGAAGTTAGTTGGTTTCCACAATAGCCGATGGTGGAAGCAGATGAAGAGATGGATCACTGGTGATGACCCTGCGATGGGTTTGGCCAATGGCTCCCAGGGCCACTGATATTCAGAAGCCAGAACTAAGATTTCACAGTGTTATAGTTTTATGGCCTCTCTAAGCCTTCAGTTGAGTTTATGAATGCTCCAGCCTTGTGCTAGTTGCAACTGTGAGAGAAAACTTGAGTAAGTCAAGTCTACATTGCAGAGAACAGAATCCTCTCTAGCTAGATATGTTTGCTTCCTGAGGCTGCTCTACAAATAACCGCACACTGTGTGTCTAAAACAACAGAAACTGTTATCTCACAGCTTTATAGCCCAGAAGTCCAAAGGCAAGGTGTTCACAGGGCCACCCTCCCTCCAAAGGCTCTGGGGAGGATGCTTCCTGGCTCTCCCAGCTTCTAGTGGCTCCTGGCCTTCACAAGCTCCTTGGCTTGTGGCCACATCACTCTAATCTCTGCCTTCATTCGTGTGGTCTTCTCTTTTTTTTTTTTTTTTTTTTTTTGAGATGGAGTCTAGCTCTGTCACCAGGCTGGAGTACAGTGGCATGATCTCGGCTCACTACAACCTCCACCTCCTGGGTTCAAACAATTCTCCTGCCTCAGTCTCCCAAGTAACCGGGATTACAGGTGCCCATCACCATGCCAGGCTAATTTTTGTATTTTTAGTAGAGACGAGGTTTCATCATGTTGGCCAGGATGGTCTCCATCTCCTGACCTTGTGATCC
>NW_016807891.1:2302560-2319833 GCF_001698545.2 Rhinopithecus bieti
ACTCAGCCTTCATCCTTTCTCAACTGAACAGCAAGATAGTTATCCTCCTCTGCATTGTGCTTTTTTTTTTTGAGATGGAGTCTAGCTCTGTCACCAGGCTGGAGTACAGTGGCATGATCTCGGCTCACTACAACCTCCACCTCCTGGGTTCAAACAATTCTCCTGCCTCAGTCTCCCAAGTAACCGGGATTACAGGTGCCCATCACCATGCCAGGCTAATTTTGTATTTTTAGTAGAGACGAGGTTTCATCATGTTGGCCAGGATGGTCTCCATCTCCTGACCTTGTGATCCACCCGCCTCAGCCTCCCAAAGTGCTGGGATTACAAGCGTGAGCCACCGCACCCAGACTTCTCTTCTTACAAGGACATTGTCACTGAATTTAGGGCCCACCCAGATAACCCAGGCTGATCCCCTCTTCTCTAGGTTCTTAATTACATCTTCAAAGATTCCTTTTCTAGACAAAGTCACATTCACAGGTTCCATGTGAACACATCTCTTTTTGGTGGGGGGGCGGTGGGGAGGGAGAGTAGCATTCAACCCACTATAACCTTGTTAAGCAAAAGGGAATTTTTATAAATTATCCAGTGCTCACAGAATTACTTGGGAAGGATAAATGTGTTTGTCTGTTTTCATGCTGCTGAGAAAGACATACCCGAGGTGGGACAATTTACAAAAGAAAGAAGTTTAACAGACTTACAGTTCCATGTGGCTGGAGAGGCCTCACAATCATGGTGGAAGGCAGGAAGAAGCAAGTCACATATTACATAGATGGCAGCAGGCAGAAAGAACTGTGCAGGGAAACTGTCCCTTATAAAACCATCAGATTGGCTGGGCACAGTGGCTCACACCTGTAATCCCAGCACCTTGGGAGGCTGAGGATGCCGAATCACGAGGTCAAGAGATGAAGACCATCCTGGCCAACATGATGAAACCCCATCTCTATTAAAAATACAAAAATTAGCTAAGCGTGATGGTGCACACCTATAGTCCCAGCTCAGGCAGGAGAATTGCAGTGAGCTGAGATCACACCACTGTACTCCAGCCTGGGCGACAGAGTGAGACTCCATCTCAAAAAATAATAATAAAAATAAATAAATAAAACCATCAGATCTTGTGAGACTTATTCACTACCACAAGAACAGCATGAGAAAGACCTGCCCACATGATTCAGTTACCTCCCACTGGGTCCCTCCCACAACACATGGGAATTCAAGATGAGATTTAGGTGGGGATACAGCCAAACCATATCAGTAAAGAAACAAATTCTGGGATGAACACACAAGAAAAACTCTCAAAGCCATAGGGAAACCAGGTCACCAAGAGAGCTCCATCCTGCAATGGTGAGGGAGCTGCAGGGTGCGGCAGCCACCCACTGACTCCAGAAGCTTCCATGGCAGTTGTTAGCCCCACACCACCTCTGCAATGAAAAAACGGAGAGCATGCCCACCCCTCCCCATCGGGACTGAGTCTAAGCTCAAGGATTCACAGGGCAAAACCTAAGTTATATCCAGACCCTAAATGCAAGGTATTTAGGGAAACACAGGTTTAGCATTCCCACTTCGCACTGAAAGAGGGCTGGGGAGCAGGTAGCGGTAGCATCCCCAGCACCTTCTGCACACCTGTGTCCACAACCAGCTCAAAGTGGCCAGCAGAAGACATTTTAAGATTGGGACAAACAGCAGCCAGCCATTCTCAAGCTTTGGCGAGCAGAAGAAATTTGCTCACCTGAGGAGCTGGTTATAATTGGATGGCACTGACTTTGGACTAATGATCTGCTGAATTAATGAGTGGGTCAATGAGAATTGATTGCAGAGGAGCACCCTTGGCAAAGAAGCAAAGCCCCCAGGACTTCCACCTACACTCACCTGGGCCTGACTCTGTACCCACTTCCACCTCTGTGCCCCTCAAACATATGCACTGTGCAAATCGATATTTTACTTCTACACAGGAAAAGAAGTAACGACTCAGGATGAGAACACTTGGGCATGGAGGGATGGACACGAGGCCTTCCACAGGTCTGCAGAAGGTATGGCCTGCTCATTTGGGGCTATCTCTTAATTAAGGCAAATCAACAACAGAAGAAACACTTCACTGCCCCTCTGTATGTTCTCAGTGTGTGAGTTCAGATGACGACAAATGAGGAGCAGCCCTCTGTGTTCCTCACTCTCTTGACTTTAAAATAGGCCCCAGCTACTAAGAAGGAGCATGCAGGAATAAGAAATTATGCTCCTAAAATTCTAAATGCACTATGGACATCACTTAGGGTAGAATAGACAGTCCCTTCTTGATTTCTCTGCTTTTCCTGCTGAGGCCCCAGGCCATAGACAGCAGCCAAGCTTCTAAAGAGACCTCTGCCCTTCTTCTAACCTTGTCTTTACTAGAGGCAAGAAGAAAGAATAGAGAGAAGAGAAAGGAAGCCTCCGCGTGTGAGAACTCACACTGAAACTTTGCAGTGCTCCCTGAAGGCTGTAGCATCAAGGATGGTACAAAGATATACACAACCTGGAGAATCAATTATGTACAGACCCAAAATGGACATACAACATTGAACCAGAATTTAAAATATGGATCTCATGGGTCTCATGGACTACTTCAAACAAAGCTCAGAAATGTTTTAACGAACATCCAGAGATCTGTTTCATGGCTTCTGGATTTTAATTTCTAAAGTTTGCCTAATTGAAAAAATTGGAAATATCCTGTCTTGGTGCTCTTCAGTGGGAAATCCCAAATAAGTGAGATTCTCATTAAAAGATACTCTTGCCTTGCATTTTCATCATAAGTAAAATTCAGATCTTCTTTATTTATCACTTTAGTTTCCTAAAGCTGGTATTTCCATTAAACCACTTAAAAAAATACACTAAGAGTGTTTGCTGTGTTATTCCCTAAAGGGCTTGGCATTTTTCAGCCTAGGGTGCATCATCTTTCCTGGTCTTCCTCATCCAGTATGCATGCAGGAGGCTGCTTCGCAAAGCCCCACAACTGAATGGCTTACCGCAGAAATACAGCTGACATGTTGCTTCTTTTCCCGGCTCTTCTATTTCCTCTTGGCACTTTGAGCTCAGCTTGGGTGCAGAGCTCCACTTCCCCAGACCCACTTGGCTGATCAATGAGGTTGTTTGGAGGATTCTGTTGAGAAAACGCACAGCAAGTCAACCCTGGAGTCAGAGGGACTGCTGTTCCAGGTCCAGCCCTGTTCCCTTCCAACTGTGACCTTGGAGCAGCGGTGAAGTCTCTCCCAGCCTCGCATTTCTAATCTGAAACACATCCCTGCTCTCTCTTAGGTTGATTATGAATTGATGCAGGTGAAACTCTTAGAACAGTGCTGGGAGCTCAGCAAACCTCCTCACCTTCTACACATGCCACGTGTGTTTCTGTCCACACACCCTTCTCCCCTGGGAGAATTCCCTTCCCACCCTGACCCCATCTCCATCATCCAGGTATCCTTGAAAATGCCGCTCCTCAGAGATACCTCCTGGGATGATCCAATCAGACTCTCCTCCCCACACCTCATCCTTCTTATCCTGCCATGCTGGTCTATTTTCTTTATTGGCATCTGAAATTATCTTCATGATTTGTTCTTTATATATTTGTGGTCTGTCTTGGCTCCATGTCTTTGTCCATCATTGCTGTCCACCCAGCACCCAGCAGGGTCCGTGGTGGCCGCATTCTTTGCTGAGTAAATGAATGAAGGAGCCGAGGTATGTGCCTGCTTGAGACTCCTCTGGACCTTGACTCTTCCACAACATCTGATCTGACTTAACTCCAGGTCACCGTGATGCCTCCTTCCTCTGCAGTGTTTTGATATTTAGCCTTAACACTCTGCGTGTGATTCTCTTTCTAACCAGATCACCAGTTTCATGAATTCAGTGGAGTTTGAGTCCTCTCTCCATATCTAATCCTGGGCTTCATGTCTTAGGCCCAGGAAGCTCAGATGAGAGCTGCTAAGGGTGATGCACATTCATTGCTTCTTTGTTCCTGAGATCATGGTCAGCAACGGCTGTGGGGATTCAGCTTCGCCACCCCCATCCCGGTGGGGGATCACTGTGAGCAGTGTAGAAAGAGGGAGACGCTGACCCCATCCACAGTCTGTCCTCACTCTGACCACTACCCCCCGCCCCCGTGCCCACTGCCTTCCTAGGAAACACAGTTCTCTGGGTTACTCGCCTTACTTACGTCACTCCCCAGAGTGACTCACACCATCCTCTGTCCTTTGCTCTAGGCACCCTTCCCCCACAGGCCTCCCCCATCCTTGCCAAACATCCCCCTGAGCCTCTTCCCTCAAGGTCTACTGAAGACCCACCTTCCAGAAGAATCTCACACACAATGCCTTTCTCCCTCAAGCAGTGGCTTGGCTTCCTCCTGCAAGCCATCAGCCATGGGTTGCCACTGAATGACTTCGGTCTGTTACTCTCCTCTCCCAGCAGGACTGCAAACCCTGGAGGTCTGTGCACCCCTCACCATGCACCACAAAACACACCGAGGAGAGCCAAATACATGCTTGGTGCTTTGTGTTCTGTGCATCGGTTTCCTTGATAATTGCATCCTCTCGCCTAAGAGGTAAAGATCACTCACTTCCTCCCAGTTCATTTTGTCTGCTGAATAATTCTCACCAGTAGTGAGTCACACTTCTCACCACGCACAGCACAGCATCCTGCGTGTGCCTGCTGCAGAGGCTCCTGATCAATATGGAAGAGACTCAGCCTTGAGTCTAATGATAAGAGAGAAAGACTTCAAGCTGCACATTTGAGAAATAAATTAGCACTTAAAGTTGTGTTAATCTACCCTTCACTAATGTATTCCACATTACTTTTCTGACCCACCATTTTATCAGGAGGTTCTGTAATTTATGTTCTGTGGCAGCTTGCAAACCTTCTCTTGACCTTAGCGTAAATCAGAGAACTGTAAAACTCCCTTTGGAGAACAAAGGGAAATGCAATTGAAACTCTTCTGCAGGGAGGCCTAAAAAATGGAAAGCTCCTGCATTAAATGTAATGGAAAACGATTTGACCTTTAGTCCCCTGTCATTTAGGAACCAAATCTTTCTGGAAAAAAAAAAAATGCCAATATGGTTTGAAGAAAATCATTTCCTAATTGACTTTTGCTGAAAATGGAGACGACCATGCAGGCAAACTCATGTTTATTTTAACTCCAGACAATGCAAACACTGAAGCTGTCCTTGCAGCACCTGGAGCTAAGATTTACCTGGAACCAACC
Organism: Rhinopithecus bieti; assembly: GCF_001698545.2. Taxonomy (NCBI): domain Eukaryota; kingdom Metazoa; phylum Chordata; class Mammalia; order Primates; family Cercopithecidae; genus Rhinopithecus; species Rhinopithecus bieti. The sequence goes on from NW_016807891.1 coordinate 2,307,776, forward strand.
CGTCTTTTATTCCAAGTATCTTGGAGGCCACATGACATGCTTAGTCTTTTATTTTTTCTTTATGATGAAGAACCATCGTCATTTCTCTCTCACTCTCATCCTCTCTCTTGCTGTCTGCAAAGTACCCTAAAATATATGATCTTCTGTCTTAAACATTCCGTTTTTTCAACTCCACTCCTGTTTGACCCTTATTCCCCCTCCACTTGGCTTTTCTCCTCATTATTCTCGAAGCCAGGACCAGCCACATAACTTTCTGGTCTCCACGCAAAATGAAAATGTGGAGCCTCTTATTCAAAAAGTATGAAGAATTTCAAGCTAGCAGAGACTAACTATGGCTTGGGCCCTCTGAGCAGGAGCCCTAAGTGACTGCACAGATCACACTGTAGGAACCCAGCCCACCCTTGATCCGGGAGACCCTTGGCTGTGCCTGCGCTCCTGGACTCCTGCTCTTCCCCCACTGCATGCTTTTGCTGAGCAAGTCTTGGCAAGAGAAGAAGACAGAAGTGCAGTTCATCAGCAGGCACGGGGCCCTTCCTTCCCTTCCAGCCAGTAGGATGGGCCCCAGAATCGGCAGAACAGCTCCTCAAAGAGAAGATCCCCATGTCCTGAGACACATTCTTAAGCAGGACAAATATGTTCATGTCTGCATTACTGGGTCTATGTCTCATTGTACTTTGAAACACACGTTAGACATGAAAGAGCACTTCTCAAAAGAAGACGTACAAACAGCCAATAAATGTGAGGAAAAGCTCAACATCACAAATCATCAGAAATGCAAATCAAAACCACATTGAGATACCATCTCTCACCTGTCAGCATGGCTATTATTAAGACATCAAAAAACAACAGATGCTGGCAAGGCTGTGGAGAAAGGAAACGCTTACATTCTGTTGGTGGGAATGTAAATTAGTTCAACCATTGTGGAAAGCAGTGTGGAGATTTCTCAAAGAGCTAAAAACAGAACTATCATTCCACCCAGCAATCCCACTGCTGGGTATATACCCAAAGAAAATAAATCGTTCTTCCAAAAAGACACATGCATTTCTGTGTTCATTGTAGCACTATTCACAATAGCAAGGACATGGAATCAACCCAGGTGCCCATCAGCAGTGGACTGGATAAAGAAAATGTGGTACATTGACAGCATGGCATTATACACAGCCATAAAAAGGAATGAAATTATGTCTTTTGCAGCAACATGGATACAGCTGGAGGCCATTATCCAAGTGAATTAACATAGAAATAGAAAATCACATACCACATGTCCTCACTTACAAGTGGGAGCTAAACATTGTGTACACATGGACACAAAGAGGGGGACAGTAGACACTGTGGACTATTGGAAGGAACAAGGGTTGGAAAACAAAATCTTGGGTACTTATACTCAGTACCTGGATGATAGGATCCTTCACATGCCAAACCTCAGCATCACGCAATACACCCATGTAACAAACCTGCACATGTATCCCCTGAATCTAAAATAAAAGTTGAGCTTATAAAAAATGTTTAAAAGTCAACACACTTTAGCTCTTCAATATCCAATTCTATCTTAGCTCAGTTCAGCAAAATCATCCACCGAATGTGGAGTAGGTTTACAGTCAAATCTTCTATGATTCAAGACATTTGGTCAAAACCTTCTCGTGGAGTTGTGTCCACCGTTCTGTTTTTATACCCAGTCTTGGGACAGGTGCAATCTTGATCTCTGGCTGGCTGCCTTGCTGGCCCACCCTGAGATCCAAAAGCAATGTGTTAAAAAGGCTTTCCTCCATGTTTGGCCTTTTAAAGTTCAGTGTTAACGCTGCCTTGGAGATAAATGTCTTCAGACTCTGTTCCCGGAAAATTGAACTTTAAAATTCCCGGAGACTGGCACTGCCCCTAAAATAGTTTCATGCTACTATTTATTACCAGAGATAAAAAGATCCCACGCCTTTGATGAAACTGCCATGGCTGCCCCCGTCCACTTCCCCACCCGGGCCTCTGGCCTCTTCACTATGGATTGCAGGACTTGGGGGACAGCAAAGGGTGAGAAGAGAAAAGGTGGAGGACAGCCCAGGAAGGGGCTAGGGGGTGCCCAGGGCTTCACACGTAAACACACAGCCAATCTGACTCTGTGAGAATACAAGGAAGCCCTGAATCCAAAAGGCAAAAGCTCCCTCTTGGGCTCTGGCATCAGAAGCCCTGGGCACACTCTGGGGACGAACCAAAGGCCTTGGGGTGGGAGGGGGGACTGCAAACCTTCTAGGTGCTCTGGCTCCTTTGGGCTTCGCTCCATTGAAATGGCAAGTTTGGTGATTCCCCTTTTATCAGATTTGTCCAGCACCGTATGCTGCCTCACTGGCTGGGCCCAGTTTCATTGCTTCTTTTAAAAAAATTAGGTTCATTGTGTGCCCTTCTGTCCTCCGTCCTCACTAGCCATTTTCCTATCACAAAACCACCCTGCAAATCCTAAGAAAATGCAAGTAAATTGCTGCTAACATCCCCAGTTGTCTATTTACAGGGGAACAACAAATAAGTTCTATTCTCCTTGAATAAGCAGCGAATTAGCAAATGTCTTTCTCTGTCATAAACATTGGCTGAAAACAGCCCCTGGTGATGGCATAAAGGGTGCAGAACAGCTATTTTTAACCAACAAATGAGAGCAGCAGCATCTAATTTTGGACAACTGCTCCGTCTTGATGCTGGGGGCTGACTCTCTGTGAATGGAAGGAAAAGCAACGGGAAATGTTTTTCCCAGTGTGGCCCCCACCAGCAACTGTAAAATGTACTCAGAGAGAGCCGGTGTTAAAGGCGTAAGCTGCAGTCATCTGTCTCCTTTGCCAGGAGGTCATGGTAGTGCTATTGGTGGACTCTCCAGCCTTTGTCCCCAGTGGTCCAGAAGAGGAAATGTAGATGCTGGGAGGACCTGCCTCTGGAGATACCCAGGCCACTAGCAGGTGGACCCTGAAGTGGGAGGAGAAGGATGGATGGGAAACCAAATTTCCTGTAAGATAATTGGTGACAAACCCCAATATGATGAGATACTGGGCCTTTAAAATGCTTTAACCAAATGATCTGACATATAAATTTTTCAATGAGTTTAATAAAATATAAATAGGGGATATTGACAGAGTTGCAAATAAAAACTGTTGTCTCCCAAAGGCAAACCCACAGTTGTCCAAAGAGCACCATAAGGATGTATTTTGCAGCATCAGATAAGTGTCTGACTTCCTCCTTTCAGCTGACTGAGTCCTCTCTGCTACAAGGAGGAAGGTTTGAGTCCTGACCATTCAGTATCTGCCTTGTAACAAGGGGGAAAAAAACAAGAACCAGAAGGAATTAACAGACTGGGGGGAAAGGGAAACCTTTTTCAGCCTTACTCCCTTGCTAAGTCCCTCACTTACAGAATTTTAGCTACCTGGATGCCACATGATATGTGATCTGACAGAGCTATAATGAAAACGGAGACACTAAGGAACAACGTGATTGGAGGAATGTCATTATGGAATGTGGAACAGCTCTCCATGGGTCCCAGTGTGTCTGCAAGGTCATTGTCAAGGACAGTGATCAGCCTTAGAGAACTGAAGTCAGATCTCCCTCCTCAGCAAAGACAGGCATTGTTGGAAGATTTGGCTTCCCTGTGTTCAGGGTTGGTCTCCTGTAACAAAACCTGGTGTGTGTGAAAGTGTCGCTGTGCCCTCCTTAGCATCATCATGTGAGAAACAAATGCTGATACTCTGACCACTGCCATTACCATGAGCAATGGACTGTCCTTTCCTTCTGACCCAGGAGTTTCATGTCTTCCACCAGCATCCATGAAACTGTGACAAGCTAACATTTTAGCTTACAAGAAGGACAAAATCTTGGACCATGGACAGTTCTTGCCACTGAATTTAGACAATGATGACTGACAATTTTGGACAATGTGCTCTCAGGTATGTAAATGATACTTCAGAGTTAACCTTCAGACAGAGACTACTAATATCTCCTTAATATCTGTTTTCTTCTCTTTCCTATCAGAATGGAACTGGGCATTTTGACAGGAGTTTCTATTCTCCAGAATAGAAACTGTGTTTTCCAGCTGCCCTTGTAGATAGGTGTGTTCATGTGACTAAGATCCAGCCCATGGGATGTCAGAGAAGTGTGCAGAGATGGCTTCTCAGGGCATCCCGTAGGAGAGCTGGCATGCACATTTCTGCCTTCCTCAACCTCTTGCTCCATCCTTCTGCTAGGAGCATGGACAGGATGGCCGAGGGTACACCAGGGCTGGGAAGATGAGGGCCATGCTTGGCAGCTCGACAAGATCCCTGCTGTGATGAAGAGCCAGAGCTGGCCAGGACTTACACATGAAATAGAAATCTTGCTCAAGCCACTGTCATTTTGAGTTTTCTGTTTTTAGCAGCTGAAGCTAATCCCTAACTGGTACAGTGCTTGATGCCAAAAGTGGAATGCTGCAGGGAAAGGACCAACATGTGGAGCAAGTTGCTCAGTGCCGTTTCAGCTGGCCTGACCAGACAGACCATCACCCCCTCCATCCTCTTCCTTTTTAGCCTCTCTCCACACTGACTGCTCTCAAGCCCCCTTGCAGCCCTTGAGCTGCCCACAGCAGGGTTCTGGCCCTGCCATCCCTGGTCTAGGTTCACAATAGCTCTAGACCTTCCTGTACACAGAGACCGCCACAGTCCCACAAGGTACATGTGAAGGCCAGGTCTCGAGAAGAGCAGCTTTCAGCCTCCTGCTGCTGCTTGAAAGGACCTAAAAGTGAGTCAGTCTGGAAACATACTCTCATAGGTGTCTCATCCTCTCATAGGTGTGTCATCCTCTCATAGGTGTCCGATTTATGACATGACCCTCTCTGGTGTGTCTTGAGGCACAATTAGGTGGAAGAAATGGGTCCAGGTAGGAAACCTCCCCTATTGCCTCTAAGAATCGCCCCAGGGACAACTGAATAGATGGCCCATGTCCAACACCAGCCAGAGATATGATTGGTCAACTCTGTCCCAGTGCAGCTGTATTCACTAAAATACCAAATGCATTACCAGAACAGACATTCTGAAACCTAAAAGTGAGTTTTAGTAGAGTGGCATCAACAAAATTCTCATTTTTTTACCCACCCATTTATCCACATCACAGGCTGAACAATATGCCACATTCCATCTGCATCTGATCATTTATTCACTTGCTCACTTAGCACACATTTATTGAGCTTATTGAGCACCTAGAGTATGCCAGACCCTGCTACATTCAGAGAATAGAAAGATTAATTTAGTCAGATTCATACCCTGAAGGGGCACAGAATCTACTGAGCCTTAGGCTTGCCTAGGACAGAAGCTCAAACGTGATTATTTAAAGACAATCACTTACATTGGAAAAAGAAGATAAGAGTCAGGATGAACCCCTAATCCATGGGAGAGATTTCTAAAAGATATCATCCTGTTCTGTGATAATAACATATACTTTTTCAAAACAAGTCCATTTATGAGCTGTAGTGGTAGGACAGTAATGTCTATTAAATACATTTAAAGTTAACATTCCCAAGTGTCTGTCTACTGAAAATCCAATCAGAAAATCAAGCATGGTGTGTCTGTGTGCTTACATACTTACAGTTGCATGATATTTCAGTTATGAATGATTTAGGCTGCAAGTAAGAGACAAATTCACCCAATAATACCATTTAAAAATAGAGACTTATGGTGAAATCTGATTTAGGTCTTCAGTTGAGCTAATAGGGGTGTCCAATATCAATGGCCTGGTTTTGACAGTGTGCTATGGCTAGGGAAGATTATAGGGAAAAGATGGGGAAATGACATGTAGGAACTTTCTGTACCATTTTTGCAACTTCTTTTAAGACTTAAACTATTTCAGAATGAAAAGTGTTAAAAATTATTAACGTAATTTAGATATCTCACCCGATGTACTAAAACTTGACAGGATGTTTTGGTTGTTAAACATAAATAACCCCAAAATAGTAAGGTTACAGGGAAGTCAGTATCTGTGGAGTGACACGCAGGCTACTGGGCATAGCAAGTCACCTATGTGAGACTTTCCCACTCTGCTGAGGTCATTTGGTGAAGTGCCTAAATAAAACATAAGAACCATCATTTACAATAATTCCATTAGTATTATCACACTTGAATTTCAATGTAAAAATACCAACGACCAGCAGGACCAATTTTTATAGGACAATCTTGGTGAACAAGGCTGTAGATAACATGGAAAGAGAGTGGGGAAGAGGTTCTCTGACTGAAGCCCTTGGTTGTGAGATGCTAGAGTAATGGAAGACCCCAGTCAGGGGGGTTCTCATAATCTTAGTCCAATCACACTTGAAGGTGGCATCCTTGGAACTGTACAAAAATGTCAGCACATCAGTGATCTCCGTGCTAAAGTCACAGCCAATGTTAATGAAGAACATCTTTCCAGGGACTATTGTTTTATTTTTTCGAGATGGAGTCTCACTCTGTTGCCCAAGCTGGAGTGCAGTGGTGCGATCTCAGCTCACTGCAACCTCTGCTTCCTGGGTTCAAGCGATTATCGAAGGTACATTTATTAAAGTGTATTGCTACTTCTACTCACTGCCTTTGCCCAAGTCCTGTAGATATTAACATGTTCTGAATTCCTCTGCCAGGGACCAGCCCTTTTATTTTTCCCATCTTTAAGAACACATACCAAATGCAGGCCAAACAAGTGCTTAGTAGCTGTGGTTTGAATGTTGCCCCCTCTAACCCTCATGTTATTTGATTGCCAGTGTTGGAGGCAGAGCCTAATGACAGGTATATGGGTCAGGGGCTAGTTTCCTCCTGAATGTGTTGGTGTTGTTCTTGCAGTAATGAGTGACTTCTTGCTCTATTAGTTCCCAAGACAGTGGTTGTTAAGAAGAGCCTGGCACCTCCACTCCCTCCCTCTTGCTCCCTTTCTTGCCATGTGACCTCTGTACATGCCGGCTCCCCTTTGCCTTTAACCATGAGTGGAAGCAGCCTGAGGCCTCACCAGAGGCTCAGTTTTCCAGCCAGCAGAATCATGAGCCAAATAAACCACACACACATATATATATATATATATCCCAGCCTCGTGTATCACTTTATTGCAACACAAAAAGGACTAAGACATTATTTGAGAGTTGAAGATACAGGTTTAACTATACATTTGCCCAATAAACATAGTATAGATTAATGAACATGTTCATCAAACCTTCTTTATGAAAAAAAAAATGACTTCACAATCAAGGTCAGGCAAATTTTTGAGAATGACAAATATTTTTTAAAGGCTGATACTATGATGTAATAAAATCAATGCAATTATTTCAAAGGGAGGAAAATTAAAATCTCCAAATAAAGAATAGATTCAACAGTGAAAGTATCTAAGAATTATACTCTGATGTTTACCACTAATTCTGACTCCTTATGCCTAAAAGAAATAAACACTTGGGGGCAAATTTTCAGAAACGTCTTCCTGAAGAGCAATTTTGCAGCAGTGTTTGTGCTCATTTTCAGCCAGCCAAAAGCAGCTGGGGAAAGTCATAAAACAATACCCAGAAGATCTTTCAGGGCTGAAGCGTGGCTCTCGGAGGCTCAGCAAGCAGTGCCTGTAATAATTACCAATCTCAGACATGCTAACCCCATTAAGACTAGTTGTTGCAGTGCATAAATGACAGGCTGTGCAAACCTCCAGCTCCCAGGACCAGGGGATTAAAGGTTTCCTTAATGCTTTTATCAGCTCTGATTATTAGTAGTTCTTGGCTTCAATGATTTAGAGTCTTAACGCATAGCAAATCTTCATTAGGCAGGAGAGTCAAAGTACTCCTCTCTAAATCCATTCCCAAAGCCAGCCTGACTCTCTCTCAAGGTGAACTGTGCTGAAGGCAGAGAGATTCAGCACATTCAGGAGGGGCTCCTCCACTGCGTGAACATATTTCATCCTCTGGGCACGGCCACTGGTGACAGCCATAATTTGTTGGGCTGAGCTAATGCTGCTGCTTCTCCAGAAAAGTCCCAGGGGCCCTCACACAAGGGACGCTTCTTATTATCATCGAAGGGACCCAAGCCACTGCCAGACACATCCGTGACAAGAGTGAAGTCAACTTGTGTCTACTAGGAGGCCAGTGGAAGCAGATACTTAGAGATACCACATTTGGGTCAAAACTGCTTGGTAGACCTCTGGCAGGAATAAATGACACTGTAATAGTCTAACGGCATTGACAAGCTTCCTGAACCATTTTTTAAAACATGGATTTAAATGCTGCAAGTTTTAATTATCTCTGCTAATGCTCGTGTAGAGAGGCACAAAGAATTCAAAATTGAAGATGATAAAGGGTGGTTTGTATTTGGTCTGGAAAGTAATTTACATTTACATTTCGTTAAGAGTAAGTCTAATTCTGAGAGTGTTTAACAGCCCTGACCAAAGGGTGAAGGCTTGAGGATCCTTCCTGCCCTCACACAGTATCCTGAAGGTGAATTGCATTTCCTCCTACGCTGGGCAACTTCTGAAACCCTGGCCTTCAAGTGACATCATAGTTCTGACTGCTCACGTATTGACTCAGAGAGCTCACAACAGAACAGGAAAGAATATGGCTGAGTATTTACATAGGTAAATTATCTCCTTGATTTTTCTGCAAAACCTTCTCAGGGTATTCACTTCAGTTAAAATGCACCATGTAGAGCTGGGGAGTGCATGCCACAGAGCCTGCCTGTAAGCCTCCACTCCAGGAAGAAGCTTGCATCTGAACAGAAATGAAACATCTCTCACCAAGTGATTTGAAAGAGTCAGGAAAAGGACAAATGCTTCTGTTGACATCACTCCTGTGGTCTTCAGCATATTCCTAGTGGGTTTGGTGGAAGGACAGAGCTATTTTCTGACAATTCAGAGTTCTTGAATTTCCTGAGTTTATTTTTCAAGTTGATAGGGAGACACATAACCTCTCTTGGGCAGGGAACAGCTTAGCCTGCCAGTAAGAAATTCTACTTTAAGGTGGTGTACACGAAATCAAATGTCAATGCTCATCTGGAATCCTTAGGTCGCATGGCCAAGTTCAAGAGAGAGCAGCCAGGATGAGCAGAATCTCCTGGGGGAGCCCTCCCTCACCAGTCAGTGGCTCTGGTGGTGCCTTGCCCTCTTCCAGAAGATAACAGATGAGCTGGGAGATTCCTAAAAGTGATTTCACTGCCTCTTTCTTATCTTAGCCTGCAGTTGCTGGAAGATCCACTTTCCTGCCCCTTTAAGAAATAACCAGCTCAAACAATCCCTCAGTCAGAAACTTTCAGACCAATCACCATCTCCACTCATATCCTCAGCAAATCCAGTTGGTGTTATCTTTAAAATACATCCAGAGACTGCCTGCTTCTCAGCATCTCCACTGCTTCCACCAAGGGCCAAGCCACTGTTGTCCCCCACCTCCTTCCAGGAGCCCCTGCTCCCAGCCCTGACCCATGACAGCCAAGTCTCCCACCACAGCAACTACAGAGATCCTGTTAAAATATGGAGATAATCCTGCCATTCCTCTGCCAAAAAACTTGCAGTGCCTTCTGTTTTCCTCACAGTAAAAGTTAGTGTTCTTCTAATGGTCTACAAAGATTCGTAAATCCTGTCGACAACACAAACATATACATATGCATGCATAAATATGCCCATGCACACACTCTGCACACACGTGCACATGTTCTCAAAGTTGCATTGTTTATAATACAACTATGTTTGCCACGTTGCATGATAAGCTATGCATTATAAACTATATTTATAATGCATAAATGCTTGTGTTCACATTCATGTGCACATACCATGTTCACATGTGCACACACATGCATACATTCACACAGGTGCACATACACATACACATGCCCCCACTCACACACCTGCACAACTGCATACACATTCACATCCATTTACATACATGTGCACACAGCAATACACACATTCTTATACATGCACATGCATGCACATATTCACACACACATGCACACACTCTCCAGGCCTGCTACCTCTGTGACCTCATCTCTCCCATGTTCACCACACCCCAGTCACTCTGGCTTTCTTGCTTACCTTTGTAATACCAGGAATGCTCCCACCACAGGGCCTTGGTACATGCTTTTCCCTCACTGCTGTCAGGCCTATGTGTCTAGGAGTCTTTCCCAGTCCCCATGGAGTTTACATTGAAACTTTCCATGCACTCCCAACCCCTTCCTTTGTTTCATTTCCTGCCTTAGCACTCATCACCACCCACATCTGTGCATTGCACTTATTTGTTGAGTTAACATTGTCTCCTCTGGTGAGAATGCAAGCCCTTGGGGGCAAGGATTTTGGTCTTCTTTACTGCTCACTGAATACTCACTCTTCCACTCTGTGGTGTTGATTAAAATATTGTCTGATAGCCACAAATTCACCCTTCAACGCCTGTATGTGATCCTGGTTCTGGGCCCTGCAAACATTCCTCCTTCACCCGCTGGTGCAGTGCTGAGCTTTGTCAGTAGAGGGCGCTGGAGGACACTGCGGAAGCCAGATTTCCCTCCCAATTTTGATGGGCTGTAGACCCTTCTTGGCCTGCTGATCTCCAGCCCATTTATCCATCCCATCCCATCTTCATCCTCCATGGCTCACTCCTGAGATGGTGACCTAAGGCAGGTAAATCAGATAAAACCAACATGGCACAGTTCCCAGAACTGTAGAAATGCAGCGTATAATTACTGTCCACACTGAAAAGAAAAGGTCACCCCCAAAAAATAACAGTTATACAAATATAAATATAACCATTAATACTGGCTAGCACTGAGTGTGGAACTGGGAGATGCTTCTTTATTTTTGTCGGAATATATCTACATTTCTTTGATGGTTTACCAGGAGTAGTTGCTATGTCTAGCCACAGCCATGAAAGTGCACTGTTGTCTTTTACACTCAGACTTTGGGTCCAGCTGTGTTTGCAGCACCCCAGCCCCCATAGCAGCTGTCAATTTAGGGGAGATGGAGGTGAGTGAGCACTGCTGCCTTAGGGCCCAGGCCCCCTGGATTTCCATAAGCAATCCCCAGCCTCCCTGACTCCAGCCAGCTCCAGGCACACTCCTCAGGCCACATTGCCAAGGTGGGCACAAAGGTCCTCAGTCACCTGCCACACGAAGTGCCACACAGCCAGATACACCTAGCACAAGGCAGAGACACACCAGCCACTCATTGCCATGGGCCACGTTGTCCTCAACTTTGTCCAAACACCACACACACACTCGGCCCCTCTCCAGAGTCATTTGCCTTTTGCTTCACATTCTTTTTTCTCTGCACTGCTGCCTCTGAGAAACGCTGAGTACTTCTTCAGTCCTTGTTTTCTGTATCTAGAAACTTCCGTTGGTAGGCAAGTAGGGCAGAGAGCTAGGATGCATGGCAGTATGCCAAGGTTTTCAGTATTTAAAGACCAGGGTCAGGTCAAGATGGCCAAGGGGTATCCTGGACATTGTCCAGTGGTCATGGCCCAATCTCCTCCAAATTACAACACAAATATAGCTATATAAGTGATTAAAAATTTAAGGAAGTCATGGCCACGGAATTTTTTAATTCTTTAATAAAAGTAATCTCAACAGTATCACTTTTTGGAAAGGCTAACTCAAGAGCTCCATATACTTAAATATTCTCTACATGAGGCTTTTCTTTTCAACCCATTATACAAAGAATTACTCCTGGCCAAAAGCTTCCTAGGCCATGTCTAATGGTACCTGCGTCATCATGCTCTTACGTCAGAATACCAGGAAATTGAATTTTAGACCTGGTGTACTGTCACAAGAGAAATGTTAGCTACAGATGAGAATACTCAGAGAAAGTGGTGCCTCTGGGGCTTTGACAGTTTGCAAACAAGATTTTTCAACTTATCTTTGAAGAAAAATTTTCTAGCACCAGAACAGCCTGGGTGAGAAGTTCAGAGAGTTCCAGGAGCTCCCAGAACAAGGGGCCACATCCTGCAGCATTCCCATCACACAGGGACATGGAACCACCTTCATCTCCCTGTCAAGGAATCCTGAAATAGTCCAGGCAGAATACAGCAAGCCTCAGAAGGCTATTTTCAATTTATTTATACATATATAATATTATATATCATATATAACATATTATC
>NW_016807891.1:2320104-2340712 GCF_001698545.2 Rhinopithecus bieti
ATATACAATATTATATAAATAATATATAATGTATGGTATATATTTATATATAATGTATATGTCACAGATTTGAGTAATCTGATAATAGAAATAAGATGTCTTAAGTGACTTATGCCAGGTCTTTGCTTACAAAGAATCAAAACCAACTGAATATCACTTTCACTCAATTGCTCACATGCAAAGGACAACATACTCTGATTAAACAACTCCCAAAATATAATTAATAAATTGAACTAAGTGGTGTAGACACGTGTATTAGACCATTTTGCATTGCTATAAAGGAATACCTGAGACTGGGTAATTTGTAGAGAAAAGAGGTTTATTTGGCTCACGGTTCTGCAGGCTGTACAAGCAGGGTACCAACATCTGCTTGTCTTCTGGTGCAGAAGCTTTTACTCAGGGCAGAAGGCAAATGGGAAGCTGGGGTGTCACATGACAAGAGAGGCAGCAAGAGAAATGCCAGGCTCTTTTAAATAACCAGCTCTTGAATGAATTAAGAGTGAGAACTCATTCATTACTGGGAGGACAGCACCCAGCCATTCACATGAGATCCGTGCCAACGACCTGTGATTAATTTTGAGCAAAACTGTACATTTTATGAAATTATTGGTCAGTACTCCAAAAGGGACAGTACGGTGCTTTGCTGCTAATTCCCCGTCTTCACTCCAACATGAATACAAAAGATAGCATACTGAAGGGACATATCTAGTCTTTGAGTCCTATGTATTGTTCTTCCTCAGTTTGTGTGCTAGGAGAATCCTTGAGTTTTGTGAGTCCTTCCAACTTCCTTGTGTCATGCTTGACATTTGGGGTTGACGGCCTGTTTATTTCTGGTGTGGGATAATTTATCCAGATTAGTCCAGGCTAGCATGGCTGTCCTGAGTAACTGCTCTTCTCCTACTGAAAATAAAATGAATTGTGTCAGCATCATGAAACGTGGGCACCAGAATCACTGACACCCAAGAAGACACAGACAACCCTCGAAGGAGAGGTTGGCACATGATGTTTCAGAAACTCTACTTGCTGAGACATAACCGTATCTTTTTCTCAAAATTTCATTTGTGAGTCCTCTAGACATAAATGTCATGGGTTAGCAAATCCTTTCTCTTTTTCATTTTTTTTCACTTCATTTCTTTTTTTTTCCCCAGCACTCTCTCTGCAATATACAATTTAGAAGTCAAGGTGGGAATATAGGGTTCATCTTGTTAAAATCCTCATTTTCAGTTGGGGTGCTGGTGGCCAGAGAGATTGAGAGGCCTCCTTCAAGTGGCAGGAGAGGGCCTGGAGATGCTGTCTTGCCTGTCAAATAAGCTCTCACTCAGTGGGAAAGCCAGAAGAGGGCTGGGAGTAGGAAGGCCAGGAGAGGGCCACGGTGAGCACTCATTGACAAGCATCGTGGAAAGCGTGAGGATAGAAGCACTTGTGGTTTGTCATCATGTTTTGCTTTGATAGTTTTATTTTACACATACAAATGGATGGCCCTGTTACCTGCTTCCCTTGAGACAGAAAGAGGAACATGACAAAATCATCATCCTGGGAACAAATAAAGTGCATCATAAAACTTGCAAGTTATCTAACTTGTCCTTCATGAGCAGGAGTATACACACCTACACTTTCACATTTCACATTTCACTGCTGTTGTCAGAGACAGAACATAATCGATTAGAACAAATTCCTGTTAATACACAATCAGTCCATCCTATGGATCCATGATATTCACAATTACATTAACTTGTACATGTAATAATCTAATTGCCAAAAACTTCTATAGGGCTTACTATGTGCCAGGAATGACCCCAGGCTCCTTACTGACTTAACTTACTCAATCCTCACAACTGCTCTATGAACAGGTGCAGTTATCACCCGCCTCTTACAGCTGAGGAAATCGAGGAGCACAAAGGGCCTAAGGAACACACCCAAGGCCATACAAGAGATAACTGGCAGAGTGACACCCTCATACTGCTGGATGAGTATTACCTGGTCTGACATGGCCTTCAAGTTAGTGACCCAGACAGGAAATCTGAGACAAGGAACTCTAATATCTGCCTGGCCAGTCAGGCTGTAGCTCTGGGGCATACTTTTGCAGCAGGAGATAGAGCTGTTTGAGGCCGGGGGCACGAAGGCTCGGCTTTTGCCACAAGAAGCAGAATAGATTTCTTAGGGCCTCACTCTGCCCATCTGATGTGCTGCTTATTTCCTGTGGCTTGTGGTGGCACATGGTGTCACACAAGCAGACCAGAGCCACCAGCTAGCACTTGCCCAGACTCTCAGCTTTCCATCCAGGTCTGGGGATGGGGGCCACTACCAGAGTCCCCCAGGCTGTCTCCTTGTTTCCTGTCCTCCCTAAGCCAGTGTGAGGCAGTAATGAGCCCTCTTCCTGCCCTGTGAGGTGGCATGGGGTGGGAGGCTCCCTGGCTCTGGGGGACTGGACCAGCACACTGCATGTCACAGATGCCTGTCTAAGACACACCCCTCTGCCAGCAGACCCTGGAGCTGTGGCACTGGCCTAGCGTTTGACTCGGGAATGTTTCCTCTTCCAGCTCACAGAGAAACTCTCTGTGGTCCACATTTACCTTAAATATAAGAAAATCAACTTGTCATTTGACTTATAGAAATATGCACATGTTTGAAATGGTCTGAGACACCCCAGGAGGTTTCTAAGGAGGCTTTGGGATCAATAACCAAGGGTAAGCACTGAAGATGCTGAGTGCAATAACACCACCCCCTAGCTTCATTTGGCTGGAGTCAGCCTTCTGTCCGGAAGGGCAGGCCCTGTACCATGGCATCCTAACCACATCCTCACCAACTGGAGTCTGTTTCCATTAAAATGAAGTAATTAAAAATAACAGGAAAGCCTTTCTATTTATAGATGATTTCATAGACACTTTTAAAAATACAACCTGAATTTGGCTTCAGTAACTTGGCATTGGTTCTTTTAGGTTCTACGTGGATTTTATTTTTAGTGGTGCAGAATGATTTCTAAAGCATTCAGCTGTAATAACAGAAGAGGGCAACAGATGGTTTTGTGAAACATCAGGCTCCTTATTTTGAAGAGAATGGCTGCAAGGGAAAGGAAGGTTCTCTTTAGCTCTGATACTCATTCTCTTAGAGGTAATGTTTGTTCATGAATTTTCCGTTAGTGATTTAAGGCATTTTCCAGAGATTGAGTGTTTGTCATTGCTCACACTAATCTCTGCAGAAACTTTGAGATAATTTCTGTCTTTTATTTTATGTCAGAGATAGGAAAACTGAGTCATGGTGAGACAGGCTAGGAATCAAAACTGTGTGGAAGGTTGCAATCAATACCTGTCTGCCATGCTAGGCTAGTGGGTCATTAATGACTGAGATAAGAAACCCTGCATTTCTTGACAGCATTTGCTTCTGTGTTCATCCTTATAGTCTGGAATTGCCTTAAATTTAGAGGATTCTTGGCTATTTCACTTCCTACATAAGACCAAGTTTAGTTTGGGGTTGATTTTTGTGCCAATCCCTACAATAGAGTGGACCTTTCCTTTCTTAGCACCGTGCCGGTGCATATACGAAATCAGTAAAAATCCTCATTTCTATGGAAAGGCAAGTAGAGAAATGTGGTATGGGGAGAGACCAAAGGGAAAGGAAAGGCATTTTGTATCAAGCCTTTTTTTTCAGCCAAGGGTAAAACAATAGACAATGTTGTTTAGTGTGGAATGGCAAAAAGAAACAAACAAACAAATAAAAAAGATAAAAATGTTACCCAAAGTGTAGACTAAGGTGATATGCTGGATTCACTCAGTGGTCCATGAGTGCATTCAACTTGTGAAGGGGAGACGGCTGTAAGAGAAGAAAAGAAATGTTGTTCATTTTCAGGGTCTTGAATGACTAACCACCTTGTGGAAGGTACTAACCACAGCTTGAGATCTTTGAGTCCACCTGCTCTTACTTCTCCTCTGACGATAAAGGCTATCATTTTTTGTCTCTCTTCTTACACACATGCATACACACACACATACATATGAGTGCATATATTTATATATAGGGAGAGAGAGAGATTATAAGGAATTGGTTGGAGATTTGATGAGTCCAAAATCTGGTAGAGTAGACTGTCAGGCTGGAGGTACTCCGAAAGAGTTGCTGCTGGAGTCCAAAGGCCACCTGCCAGCAAAATTCCTTCGTGCTCAGGGGACCTCCGTCTTTGTCCTACTCCAGCCTTCATCTGGTGGGATAAGGCTCACCGACATTAGGGAGGGAATCTGATTTACTCAGAGTGCACCTGTTTAAATGTTTACCTCATTCAAAAAACACCAAACACAGAAACATCCACAGCCGTGTTTGACCAAATATCTGGGCACTGGGATCCAAGTTGACACATGAAATGAACCATCACGTCCTTAGTTAGAAATAAGGGTGATTATGATGGGGAGTTCAAGGGTGTGATTGACCTCCAGGAGATCTGAGAGGGCCAGAGACCTTGGCATCCTCCGGGAGACCCAGAATGAGCTGCAACAATACTTAATTGCATTTCGGCTCATTGAAAACTGGCTCAAAGAGAACAAAATGATGGCAAAGGGTGTTTCATCGTCTGAGGTGTGTGCATGTCATTTTACCATTTTGTCATGTTATGGGGTTGGGGGGAGGTGTGTAAACCTGTCCTTGCTGGCAAATGAAAGTTCAAGGACAGTGGGCATAATTTTCCTGCCTTAGAGATCAGGGAATTATGTGTTGAGTGTATGGAGTCACAGGATGGAAGCTCCCAGAGTCTTCTATGCAAGTGAGGAAGTAACTGTGGCTGCATTAAGCTACTGAGATTTCAAGACAAAGCCTATTTTATTGTGACTCAGATACTGTGCAAGCTGTGTGTACATGAATGTGCCTGTGTGTGTGCATGTGTGTGTGCATGGTGCGTGCATGTGTGAGAGTGTGCCTGTGTGTGCGTGCATGTGTGCATGTGTGTGGGCATGGTGGATGCACGTGTGAGAATGTGCCTGTGTGTGCGTGCATGGTGCATGCATGTGTGAGAGTGTGCCCGTGTGTGCGTGCATGTGTTTGTGCATGGTGCGTGCATGTGTGAGAGTGTGCATGCACATGTGCACATGCGAGTGTCTGTGTGTTTATGTATCTGACTATGGAAAGTCTACCTGAAAACCCGTGTGCTAGAGCTTAGCCAGAACCACTTCATACAATGATTCTAATGCTAGGGAAACACCCATTTGCTGTCATTTTGGTTCTCTTTGAGCCAGTCTAATCAGCTGAAATATAATGAAGTTTTGTTATGGGCTTACCTGGGGTCTCCTGGAGGGTGCCAAGGGTCCTTTCTTACTCTGGGCTCCCTGGAGTTCAGTCACACCAGCTGAGGAGCCCGTTCTCTCTGACTCTAGTGTGCCTGGGTCTCTTCTTTGGGGAATTCTCTTCCTAATCCATGTGTCCGTGGGACTGGCAGTTACCTCCCTCTCTCCGGGTATTGTGTTGAGTTCATAACAGGCTGGGGAAATGGCACCAGAGCACCCATAGCACTCACTCTCGGAGGGCGTTTGACCACCACTGGAAGGTCACTGGAGCAGCTCCCTGGACTTTTCCCTGGAGTTGGATGGGAAGGCGAGCTTACTCTCACGATTTGACCTACCAGCTTCTAGGGCAGGGCTGTCAGAAGCAATTTTTACCACCTAAACATTGTTTCATTGTAGTGAGGAACAATGAGACTGATCTGAAAAGTGGAATGGAGATGGCAGAGATGTGAGGTGGCAAGGGATGGAGGGGGCATCCTTAGGACAGTGCTTTAGTCTCTGGGCTCAGCTCTCGGGACGCTCAGCCTGTCGTCCCACTTAGGCGAGCTTCGGTTAGTCAATGTTGGGTTTCTGTCACTTGCCAGGAGCCTTGGCATTTATGGCAGAATTTGTTTACTCTTAGATTAAGCAGCTCTACAAGTTTCATTTCATTTCATTGCTCATGATTTTCATCTCAGTTTGATTTCATTGCTCTCCTCTCTCAGGATGTGTCATTGGCAGGGGAGAACTCTCCTCTCTGTAGTGGAATGGGTCAGGGTGGTGCCTGGATCGGCCCGCCCAAGTGTGGGAGCAGATGCTTTCACTTGGACTGTATGTCATCTTGAGTAGGTCAGTCAACCTCCTGTGCCTCTTTCTCTATTTTCGCAATGAGAACGTTAGCACCCTTCTCCTAGGTTCATCGTGTTGACTAGCTGGGCTAGTGTTCTAAAGCCCTTCAAACAGTCCCAGACACACAGTCAGTTCTGCTTCATTAGCTGCTGGTATCATTATGGTCCCCACCACAACATGCCATCTGACCCTATTTATGCCATCCTCCCTGGCCTGGGACCCAAGGTCACAGTAGAACACCTGCTGAGTCATGCTTAAGTTCTTGGCATCTTTAACCAAAACAGAGGTCAGTAATCAAAAGTAACAGTATTCAATAAAGCAGATGAATCCACATACCATTTTCCAGTGTTGAAATGTGTCTATCAGAACAACTTTAAAGGTAAGTCGGGTCGAGAGCATGATTTAGTACAAAGGTCAGCAAACTATGGCCCATGGGTCAAGTCCAGCTGTCACCTGTTTTTATAGAACCCATGAGCTAAGAATCATTCTTACACTGTTAAATGGTTGGAAGAAAATGAAAGGAATATTAACATTTTGTGACAGGTGAAAAACCTGTGCACAGCCACACCCTCTGTTTGCATCTTGTCCCTTGCTGCTTTTGTGCTATGATGGCAGAGCTGCGTTGAATTGTGGCCTACAATGCAGAAAATATTTACTTTCTGCCCCTTTTACAGAAATCTTTGTTAACCACAATTTAACTCTTTTTAGCTTAATTCTTAATTTTCCTGTATCCCTCTAAAATTTCAGACTTTCAGGAATTGAAGGGTAAACTCGAGACACGGGTTTGAAAGTGAGGACACGACACAGCGCTGGCTTCAAATAAGACATACAGGCAAACTCATGATCCTCACTTATTTCATTTCAGATGAAAACTGCTTTCCAGTGAAAATCAGAAGGGGAAATGTGGAACTGTAAATTTTCTGAGAAAATAACATGGAATACAAGGGCCTACATTCTCTTTCCTACATTCTCATCATTCTACAATCATTTGGGGTCTTTGTCTCTCCCACTTGATGTATACATTCATAAAACCTCAGGAAGAAACATGATCAAAAGTAAAACTGAAAGGAAAAAACATAAAAATGTTCCTCGGTTTTGTTAGGTTTTTGTCAAACTCAGCGTTTAGTGGGCTGTTTTATTTTCCTTTTCGACTGTATTTATAGGCGTCGCTCTTCTCGCTGATTTTTTTTGCCTTTTTTCAAAACATTCCCTGGAGGAACAGCATGAATCAAGACAAGCTCTTTATCTTCTGCTGGTTTATATAAAATAGACAGTATGCATGGGCTTTTGCATGCTGCTTCCCATGAAATGCTCTTGTTTTATCATTGCAAACTTCTGGGGCTCTGAAAAAATGACAAGGAAATGAGTCCTATCATCACCTCCTGAGAGTCAGCATTCATTTCAGTTTCTCTACGTGATCTGTGGTGCAGAGGTCTGGCTCCCCTGTGGATGGGGCTTACAGAAGAGCCTCTGTGATACACAGGAGTGGAAGGTTACTTAGCAGATCCAGCCTCACGTTTCCGTCTAACACCAGCAGAATCTGATGGAGCATTGACATCAATACTGGGGGGTTTGCCCTTGTGGGGAAGAATCTAAGGTAACACCATGAGGACTCGAATAAACGCAATGGTGTTTAATTATGGTTTAGGGCTCTGACATGATGCAGAACCCATTATGGACAAGTCTCTGGCCAAAAGTCCCTGCAAGAGGAATGGATTCTCAGAAAGCAATTCATCATCCTTGTTTTGCCTTTGGAAGTGAAACGCAAGAGCAACTGGGATTCCCACGGTGCTCTCCAGGAGCATCTTGGCCCCATTCTGTTCTCTTTCAGCATCTTTCACCTCCCATCTTCCTTCCTTCAGGGGCTCATTTTCAGAATTTTCCACTGAAATCCCTCACACATTTGTCCCTTGAAGGAGTAACCTTCGTTTATATGTAACATTCAATTAAGTAAACACTTATTGCATAAAAGAGGCTTTACTGTGTGCACAGACTTGATTAGGAGCAATTTATGACTTTGTGTCATTCATATGAATAAGCTAACTTGAGCTGAAATGTTAACAGGAGGGAATGACTTCCTCATCTCCCTCCTCCATAAACATTTCCCATTTAATGAGGATTCCGTCGTCCCAGACAGAAGCAGCCAGACAAAACAGAGGGGACATAACTCCACACCGCAGCCTCAAGGCTGGTAGAGGAGGACAGGAACTGGAGAAAGAAGGCCAAGAGCAGCCGCTGAGCTCAGAGAAAGCCCAACACCTGCAGAGAGATGCCTTTTTGTGGAGAAAAGAGAAAGTCATAACCAAAAATACACTCAGGGAACAATGCTCAATCCTTGGTTTCCAAAAGGCAAGAGCAGCTCAGGCAGGACCCGCAGGCTCCAAAGTTAGGGTTATATAGGCAGGAGGGTGTGGCCCCAAGAGGCAGCCACAGTCAGGGGCACCCCAGTAGGATGGGTGTGGTGGGGAGGGCCTGGGGTCAGGAACTGGTTCAGTCTGGGTACGGATATGACCAAGTGGCCAGTGGGAAAAGCTGCTGAAAGCATTCATCATTGGAACACATGATACTAAGAGCATAGCAATTCCAGGCTCACCGACTAGCAGGCTTGGGGCTGCAGGGCTTCTGCCTGCCCCATTGATTATGTCCAGAGCCTCCAAAGATGGATGGGGGTGCCAGCAGCTCCGAGTTCCATTCTGGGCATCACACTTTAAATGTGGTAAAAACGAATTCACAAGAAAGCCTTGGATCGAGGATGCCGATGGAACAAGATACTACTCCTTCGCCTCGCTCTTCCCCAACTTGCTAGAAAAGACAAAGGTAAAACACCTTCAAAATCAGAGCAAATCCATTAGGGGCCTATGACATGAGAAAGAAATTGCTTCAATGATGAGATCTGTGGGTTGTTTGTGACATCAGCCTACGTTAATTACCCTAATAAGGACTTAGTGACTGGAAACAAGGTATTTGATTTTTTTAAAAATAATAAAACCTAAACCATATAGCATTATTCTAGCAGCTGGATGTCAAGAGGTAAGAAAAATGATATTTAAGACTAGAAAATTGGATCAACACCATCTTGCAGCAAAATATTTAGTGAAACTCTTGCCTTTTATTTCTTGGAGCACAGGTCACACGCCAGAGGTTCTTGTCATTCTGGAGACAGAGGTTAGTAGCATGCGTTGTGAAAGCTCCACTTGGAAAACCATCACAAGAAAGAGATGCATTCAGAAAGGGAGGGCCAGCATGCAGGCAGCAATCTTAAGGAAGAGAGTCCAGAAATTCTCCACTCTGCACGGTTGCCGTGGAAAGAACCGGAGTGCTAAGGCATTACTGAGATGGAAGTGACCCAGCTTACAGCAACTTACCCATCAGCAAGAAATAACATTTCCAGGTGTTAAAGCACTGAAACTTTAAGACTGTTACAGCCACTCACATGAATTACACTGACTCCGTTTTCTATATATTACTAGTCACAGCAAGTAGAAAGTAAGTACAATAGGGGGGAAAAAAAGATCCCAGTCACAGTAACGAGAGGAACAGAAAGCCTAGACATGCATCTGACAATAAATGTGCAAGAACTGTATTCAAACACCTGTGAAGGTTCCCAAGTTTCCCAAACTTGGTCTGCATATTCAGTGCAACCCTGATCAAAATTACAACAGTATGTTTTTAGAACCTGACACACTGATTCCCACATTCATCCGGCAGAGTAAATAAATGCAAAAAAACTAATAAAATTCTGATTTAAAACACACAATTAAGGGAAATAGGCCAGACATCAAAATATATTGTCTTGTTATAGAAATTAACATAATGTGTTTATGGAGGAAAGGAAAAATAAATCAATAGAACAGAACAGAAAATCTAGACATATCACTAAGGTGGCATTTTCAAATCAGTGTAGAAAAATGATTTCCTCCATGTATTCAATGGTTTTCAAGTAAACGGCCATCCATTAAGGAGAAACAAAATTAGATATACCATGGCCAAAAGTAAATTTTCAATGATTTTGAAAGAATGAAATAAAATATCAAAATAACTTTATAATCTTATGATGGGGAAGGATTCTCCCAGCTAGTCACAAAATTCAGAAGTCAAAGGAAACACTACCTGAACATTTAAAACATGCCTGTGACCAAAGAACACCATAAAAAAGGGGAAATTAGAAAAAATGAGAGAAAATATTTGCAACATATACCATAGGCTAAAGATTGATATTCAGGGTATGTGTTTAAAAATCGCCAGCTACTCAAGAAGATGAAAACAACCCAAGAGGGAAATGAGTAACATTATGAACCAGTGAAAATGAACGAATTCTGATAGTATGTTCTGATATCTTAAGGTTTTGAAGATTGTTAGAAAAACCATGAAGGGCTGTGGAATGTGTAAAGTAGAATCCAGTTTACATTTGACAGTTGTGTGTGTGAGTATGTACGGATGTGTTCGTGTCTCTGTGTGTGTGACAGCATGCGTGTGTGTGAGTGTGCGTGTAAGTGCACGTGAAGGCACAGGAAAGGATCTAGAGAGATACAGGCAGAATTGTTAATAGTGGCTCCTTCTAGGGAAGAAACTGTCAGGGGTCACTTAAAGGAGAAAATGGCATTTATGGTTTATTCTAAAGTCTACACACAAAAAAAATATTGTTTTTAATTGCATAGAGAATTGTTGCATGCATATATACATACTTTTAATAGACTTTATTTTTCAGAGCAGTTCTAGGTTTGCAGCACAATTGGGCAGAAGGTACAGAGAGTTCTCATATACCTGTACCCCACACCCACCCAGCCTCTCCCACTATCAGCACCTTGCACCAGATCAGTACAGTCATGACAGCTGGTGGACCCACAGTGATGCATCCTAATCACCCAGATCCATAGTTTACACCAGGATTCACGATTGGAATTATACATTCTGTCGTTTGGACAAGTGCAGAATGACATGGATACACACGATTACAGTATTATACAGTTTCACTGTCCTGAAATTCCTCGGGGCTCTGCCCGTTCGTCCTTCCCTCCCCTCAGGTCCTGGCAACCACTGATGTCTTTTTTCCAGCTTCATAGTTTTGCCTTTTCCAGAATGTCATGCAGTTGGAATCATACAGTAGGTGGCATATATGTTTATTTTAAAGTCCTTAAAAACACAGAAATATACCCGGAATTGTATAGGAGCTCAGGAACATCAACTCGCAGAGCCATCGGAAGCTGTTGAGGCTGGAGACGTTCAGATGAGCTCCATGAAACAGAAGATCAAAAAAAGAGCCGGGGCCGGATGACAGCAAGAAAAAGAGCTCTGTTTATGCCGAGAAGTTGCAGCACAGAGTGATACCACCCAGGATGTAAGCCCACGGTGCACAGAATAAAAGGAGAATCAACACTGGGGAGTTAACGGAATTAGTACTTCCTCAGACAAGCTGCATAAAATCACCCAGAACACAGGAAACATTTCCTATCAGAGGAAAAAGATTTAGATTTATAAGATAAACAGAAAATAGACATAGGATGTCCAATAAATGGAAACTCTGGAATGCCTGAAAACAAAACCAGAATCAATGCAGCTCAAATGTGCTTAACCAACACCCCTCAAGGTATATAGAGGCTAATACATTAACTTTAATCATAAAACTCATTGCTTTTTTTTTCATGTACTACAAAGGGAGATTTCTAAACTAATCATATATTACACTGGCGTTAATCTTCAGATTGTAACCCAAAGTGTAAAAATGTATTCATTTTAAAAGAACCTAAGGACTTTTGGAGACACTTTGATTAGGTAAAACAAACTGTTGTCTAATTATCCACAACAAGGTACGGAAACAGTTCTCTACAACTCAAGAAGCACTGATCCCTGGGGGATAAGGATGCTGTCAGGACTGTATTCCTCAGAGGAAATGGAAACAGCCACGAGGCTTAGGTGTCAGAATCACCTACTTCTGGAAGATAGAGGAATATTTGTGGACAAAATAGAATAGAAGAAAATGAAAGAGTCAGTGCAGGAAGGAGACAACTGTGTCCTTGAGGATCTGGCCAGGAAAACAGTTGGGCCACTTGAACAACAGAGAGAACTCCATACAGGGGATTGGTCACCCGTGATGGAGGGGGCGGAGCAGCAAACAGGGAGGGTGAGCAACAGCAGAAAGCGAAGGCAAATGGAAGAGGTGCACGGGTCAGCCCTGTGGGAGGGGAAGCCGGAACCACAGCAGGTCTCCCTGAGGGACACTTGGGTCACGGTGGTGCTGCCGCCGTGCGGGCGGAAACCATCGGCTGAGCAGAGTCAGGGGAAAGGTTCCCAGGCCCCCCACTCTGGATCCCCGATGGTCTAAGGCACCCGGAGGCGGCTGACTGGGAGCCTTGGACTCGGAGCGGCGTGCACAGGGTGAGGGGCCTGCACAGGAGGGGCGGCCGAGCGGTGGAGTGTGTCCTGCCTCGGGTCCTCCCTCACCGGGGCCTCACGGACCCAGGTCAGGGATCCTCACAGAGGTTTGGTTTGGTTTGCTGGGATCTCTAGGGAAAGCAGCCGGGGTTTCATACCCGCCTGGTGGGACGGGGAGCTGTGGGGGAAGAAGAAACTGCTTTGCAGGCCCACTTTCAGAGTGACTGAGAAAGTCAGAAGAAAGCAAGCTGGAGAACCGGCAGAGGTGATAGAGAGGACCTGCCCAGGCAGGGAACCGGCTGAGCCAGCAACGCTGACGGAAACCTCCAGGGCAGTGACTCTCTGGCCAAGGGACACCTGGGTGACAGATGGAAGCCCCATTAGCTGTGGTCCAAAAAAGGGGTCCTCTAAAAAGCATAATGGAGGCCATTATTGTGCAGTTACGAATGAGAAAGCGGCTGAATTTCCTTCAGTGTGTTGACCTCCTACATGGTAAGCACTAACAGCATAGTATGTCCTCAACACCAGACTAGGGGAATGAGTCCGTCACCAGGGTGCATTGTTCATCTTTGATTAGTTTCCAGCTCTTACAATTCACAGGTCCTTTTAAATATTAGAATGTATTTGGTGCCACAACTGAAAGCATTGAGCTGCATTTGTAATCACTACACTATTCACCTGATCCTCCCTTGCTCTGCTGCTAGCGGAGGCAACTGTGAGAGGTTGGACTGTGCACCTCCACGCTGTGAAGTAGCAGCTCTCCTGTTCTAGAAACCACAGGTTCCATCGCCCAGCTCCTGGCTCTGCTCCCACCTAACAGACAGGGGTGGGAGCATCACTGTGGCCATCGCATCGTCGTGTGCAACAGACAGGATGCACAACTTCCCTCCAGAGCCTGGGTCAGTCCGCTTGCCTGTGGCGCCTTCACACCAAGCAGAGCAGTCTGTATTTTATGTCTTGAAACAAACGCAGCTGTGCTTATAGTGGTCACCATCCCCGTGTTAACAACAGGGTTGCAAGGCAGAAGTGGGGCACAGAGGAAAGTCCTGGCCCATTTTCCATCTCCAAGCCCCTTCCCCTTGATCTTACTGGAATCTCCCCAATGCATTCTACATCATGTTTTCCTCAGGCTGAGTTCTCCCCTGTGCAAGAAACAGTCTAAATCCTAATGAGATGTCTAAAAAGAGGCAAACAAGCAGCTCTAAATACTTATCCTGTGCTTTGAGGGACAAAGTGAATAAATGCTAAAACGTCATCTCTTTAGTTCTCAGATTCTTAAAACTTTGTAAAAGCTGCTATTACCCCAGAAACACACTTTGAATGTTTTCCACTGTTTGGAAAAAGAAAAATACTTTAAAAAATAGTGTGTGTATGCATATTCTATTTAACTCCATGATTTTCAAGGAAATTTTGAAAACAAAAAATTAATGAGGAGGTACTTAGCACCTACTATGGTTTCATGACGAGCAAGAAAATCGCCCAAAAGACTATTAACAAAATGTGCTTCTGGGAAGTCACCCAAGGAATAGTTCTGTTATTTGATGGCTGTGTATAGTCTATAGAGTTCAGGAAACTTAATATTGAGTTAAATCAGATTAAACTATGCTAGTACACTTTTCTTTATTAAATCTACTTCTAAAATGTTACCATAAATGAAATTATTCTAAATTGACGAAATGAAGTAGAATGCTTAGCATTTAAAGAAACCCTAGTGGGAATTATTTTTTATATCATACAGTCACCTCCTGATTTGTTTTATTTAACATGTACTTCTGCAAACATTTGGATTTTATTAAGAAATATCTAACTTGAGAGAATTTTAACTGCATTCTCTAACATTAATTTTTAAAACTGCTACATATGAAAATCATTTCCAGGATGCAAAAACAACTGAAGTTTCTTACGTTCTTTACACTCGAACAGGCGCCCCTACAGTCTTCTTCCTCGCTGATCACGCACCGCGCAACCACCAAGCTGTCGTGGGATGGTGGCGACCTCTAGAGGCCACAGTTAGGAAGTGTCTGATTTAAAGTTCAACCTCTCCTGGCTCTTGCAAGAATCAGCAATAAGAGCTTTTCCTCTCGGCTCTTAGAATCGTGAATACACAGAGCTCTTCCTTTCTCTCATGCATTGCTGCTCACAGCCCAGGTGCTTCCACCTAAGGCAATCATTTTCTCACACTTTCATGACAAATGCCTCCCTTTTCCTTTTGGCCATTCTTTCCAAAAAATAGAAATTTTTCTATTTATGAGTGAAAATGTTTAAATGACTCTAGTTATGCTCAGAGCCTGCATGAAGGTAACAAAAAGGAATACATTTGATGTGAAGTCAAACAATGCCACCAACTGCTAGCTCTTCATTCTCTCAAAAGGCTCCTTCACAGAAACTCCACAAATTCCATCTCCTAAGCATCAGGATTCCAACTTTTTAAGGGCTATTAAATTGTTAATTGCCTCTTTTAGTAATGCATTAGTTTATTTCTTAGTTATTGCAAATGTAGTAGTTTCTAGCATTTAAATGTTTTGTGTATTAATCAGAATGTGTTATGCTGCAGTAACAAACCAACCCTGAGATCTCAGTGGCTTTGCATAAAGCTCCATTTGACCCCCCACCCACCCCACCAGTCTTCTGTGGTTTCAGCCACTATCTAAGGACTCTCAGCTTTGAGAAGCGACTTGGAGGCCCGGGTGAATTGCTCCTTATGGCTGCACCATTTGGATTGCATGGTTTCCAGGTCACTGCATCAGTGAAGGGAGAACTAAAGAGCCATTCCCCTTTTCTTAAATGCTTTAGAAGTCCAACAGTCATGCTGAGGACCTTGTCCCACTCTCCAGAGCTTGCCACATGGCCCTGCCTCACCCCAAGGCTCTGGGAAATGTGGGTCTCATATAGATTTTCACTGAGCAATAAATGTCTCTGTCACACAGTATATTTGAAAAATGTTTTAAGTTTGACATTCTTAAGAGAGGAATATAGATCTAACCCAAAATTTCAACCTCGCTTATACCACTCTCCACCAGAAAATGCAATCTTCGTCAACTGTAAGCTGTCATGGTACCAGAATAAATGCAAAAAGGAAGGGGAAAAAAACAGCTCCCTTCCAAATTAAATCACAGAAGAAAAGGGTTAGTCAGGTACACTTCTGAGAGGAAGACATCAGCGAAGTCATTCGGAGCAAGGTGTGACTGGAAAGAACCGACAGTGATAACCTGCCAGGAAGAGCTGCAACAATTCTCCACAGACTGCAAGCCACGCAGCACGCTTAGGAATACAGAGGAGAGAAGTTAAACAAAGCTCAGAGCCCACTGCTCAGCCCCATTAGCCTCAGTGGAGAAATAGCACCTCCCAGTGATCCTTCCTCATATCACCTTTTTTCCCCTGTTTTTTTTGTTTGTTTTGTCTTTGAGTTTCTTGTTTGTTTGTTTTGTCTTTGGGTTTGTTTGTTTTGTTTTATTTCTCATATAATCCTGCAGTTCTCACACAGGAAGTTCAGTTCTGGGCTTTATTGCAATGCTTGAGCCCTAATACATTTCTGGGCTTTAAATTGCTTCCAGAAAAACTGACGAGCCACGCCCTTATAGGACCATCCATCACAGATGATTCTTCAAGTAACTTTGGAACAAATCAGTGACTCTAAATAGTGACGCAGCAAAACAGCAAAATAGTCCATGCTGTTGAGATTATTCCACAAGGGGGCCGGCAACATCAGGCAGAAGAGGGAGGAAGGTGATGAGCGAATAAAGAAAACAAGATTTGTGAGGATGACTCAGAGGAAAATTAGTTCTGTCCAGAGCCGCCTGTTATTAAACAGTGATCAAAAACAAGTGGAGTGGGGTGAGATGCGAAGTTTTACCTTCTGGTTGTTTACCTGAGGCCTAAAACGAGTTCAACTTTCCTTTCCCCTTTCCGCCTCATAGACACGCATGTATGCACACAATCACACGTGCACACACAGACACATGGGGAGATGCAATCACAGGATCTTCCCTGCTTTCTGACAGCATCCAATCCACAGCAAACACCTGCTGCCTTTCATCCTCTCCCAATCACCCAACCAAAGCCCAAATCCTATACCTCCTTCTCCTACTGAGACACCTCGTTGTTCTTCACTGTGTGTGTTCTTTCTTGCCAAAACGAGTAATAAATCCAGCTTGTTAACCTTCAGACATCCTCTTGGTGGCCTTCAGCTTGTGGCACTGACACAGAGTCAAGGACAAACACATGAGAAACCACTGGGTTCAGTAAGGAGGTCGCCAGGGGAGGAAGGAAGAAATCAAAGCAGCTCCTGACACTCACAGGGGGGTCAGGTTACTTTTCTCTTGGGCATATACATTCTCACAGAACAGTTCCCCCGGCGAGCTTACTCCAAGAGCAGGAGTAAGTGAGACAAAGCAAGGCGCTTTATAATTTTGTCTAAGCACAGACAAAAACAAGGTCGCTATACCACCCATGGAATACCAAACACCCTTCTGATTACAGTGAGTGACAGCTGCTTCTTACCCCCTGCAGCCTTATCTTCACCGCAGCCTGCCCTCCCTACAGATGAGACTAAGACACATGGGGAGACACAATTGTAGGATCTTCCCTGCTTTCTGACAGCATCCAATCCACAGCAAACACCTGTTGCCTTACATGCTCTCCCAATCACCCAACCAAAGCCCAAATCCTATACCTCCTGCTCCTACTGCGACTCCTCATTGTTCTTCACCATGTGTGTTCTTTCTTGCCAAAACGAGTAATAAACCCAGCTTGTTAAGCTTCAGATATCCTCTTGGTGGCCTTCAGCTTGTGGCACTGACACAAGCATGAGACCCTCCTAGTTAGAGAAAATTGACAAGAATTTGCAATGTGCTTTCCCTCCACACCTCTCAACCCCACTAGAAGATTATACAAAAAAACAGGCTGGAAGGGGGAAGAAGAGAGTTGGGAGCGAATAAAATGAGCAAGGCAGTTTGTTCCTTTTTGCCGTTGCTTCTAAACATCTCATTACTTTGTGTGATGCACAAACACACAAATAATGCACACACATACACACAAATAGCCCAGGAGGATGGACATGGATTTGGAAATAAAGAACTGATTCTCACCTATGTCTGGAGGTCCCTGAGTGGCAGACTCTACAAACATACCCAGCAATGTCCAGGCGAGCTGAGGACAGCATGGAGGTGAGAAGAGGCATAACTGGATGGGAGAGCACAGACTCCAATGAAGCCAAATCTGGCACAGCAAGAAACCTGTCCCAATGTGTCATCGGAAGCCACCACAGAGAGCTGGAAAACAAGCCAGGATCCCAGCCACCCAGAGGCAGCAAAGCAAGTTGAGATTCCCCATTCTCAGAAGCAGCTTTCAGCTCGAGAAGCTGCTGCATCCACTGGGGTTTATCCATGCAAGGGGGCTGTGAGGAGCCACCTGGACCCCTAAAAAACAGGACTATTCCCTGGTACTGCTGGAGCCAAGAAAGGTGCGAGGTTGTTTAAGACTCTGAAAAAGAGCCCCGCAGAGATGACATGTGCTCTGTTACCCCTGGTGCTCAGGCCATCTTGTGAGCTGACAGCCTCTCTCAGCTTGGCCCCATGGCAACAGACATGGTCAAACTTTGTAGATGTACAAGAGGGAGAAGGGGAGAGAAAACTCTTTAGGTGAGAAAACTTTGAAAAGCATCTCAATTTAACCCAATGGATGCCAGGAATGGCCAAGCAATGGACTAGACATGGCTGGGATACCTGGAGCTCAATAGCAACAACAATGAAAAATTTAAGAAATTAAAATGGTTCAGTAAACCTATTTGCTTAACATAAAAGAAGGCAGTAAAGGAGGCTCTGAGGACCAAAAACCAGATGAGACGTACGGAAAAAAAACAACAGCAAAATGGTAGACAAAGTGCAACCACATCAATGGCTTAAATGCACCAACTAAAAGACAGAGATTGTCAGAAAGACAAGACCCAATTCGAATACTGTCTATGAGAGATTCAAGTTACATTTAAAGGTGCAAATAGGTTGAAAGTAAAAGGATAAAAAATTGTATATTGTGAGAACAGTGGCCATAAGACAGCTGGAGAGGCTATAGTAATATCAAACAAAATAGATTTTAAGACAAGATATATTAGTATATTATCCTATAGGCCAAAGAAAAAGAAATTACAGGGGAAACTGGAAATAACTTGAACTAGATGAAAATGAACATAGATGCAAAATTCCTTAACAAAATAGTAAAACCTAATTCAGCAACATATAAAGAGGACTATCCACTATGACCACTATGACCCGTGAGGTTTATTTCAGGAATACAAGAAGAGTTGAACACCTGAAAATTGATGAATGTAACAAACTATATTAAAAGAATTTTAAAAATCACCTGATCTTATCAATAGATGCTGAAAAATTGTTTGACAAAATTCAACACCATCCATGATACAAACTCTCAAAACACTTGGAATATAAGGGAGCCTTATCAATCCAATAAGGGAACCTACCAAGGCTGACAGCTGGCATGATTCTTAATTATAAAGGGCTTAATACTTTCCCCCTAAGACCAAGAACAAGGCAAGGATGTCTGCTTTCACCACCTGTATTCAGTATCATGCTGGAGATTCTGGCCAGTCCAATATGGGAAGAAAAGGAATTACATGCAATCATATTGGAAAGGAAGGAGTAAAATTGTCTTTATACTCAGACAAGATGATCTTTTATGTAGGAAATTCCAAGAAATTTACAAAACAAAAAAAATGCTATTAGAATTAATAAGTGATTTTGGCCGGGCGCAGTGGCTCACGTCTGTAATCCCAGCACTCTGGGAGGCCGAGGTAGGTGGATCATGAGGTCAGGAGATCGAGATCATCCTGGCTAACACGGTGAAACCTTGTCTCTACTAAAAATACAAAAAATTAGCCAGGCGTGGTGGTGGGCGCCTGTAGTCCCAGCTACTCAGGAGGCTAAGGCAGGAGAACGGCGTGAACCCAGGAGGTGGAGCTTGCAGTGAGCCGAGATCGTGCCACTGCACTCCAATCTGGGAGACACAGCGAGACTCCATCTCAAAAAAAAAAAAAGAATTAATAAGTGATTTTAGCAAGATCACAGGACACAAGAGTAACATATAAAAATCCATCATATTTCTATCTGCTAGTCACAACAATCCAAAATGAAATTAAGAAAACAACCCCATTCAAAATAGCACTGAAAATAATAAAATACTTAGGAATAAATTCAACAAAAGAAGTGGAAGACCTGTACATTGAGAACTACAGAACATTGTGGAGGAAAATTAAACATATAAATAGATAAAGAAATAGATCATATTCATGGTTTAGAAGTCTCAATAGTGTTTTTACAGTAATATTCTCCAAAGTGGTTTATAAATGTGAAGCAATCCCTATTAAAATCCCACCAGGATTTTTTGTAGAACTAGAAAAAAAAGAAAATCATGTTGACCTTGAGTTAGGCAGAGTTTTCTCATATGCCACCAAAGCATGGCCTATAAAAGAAAAAAGTGATAAATTAGATTTTATCAAAATCAAAAGCATTTACTCTTCAAAATACATCAATAAGAAAATAAAAAGACTTTACTGAATTAAAAAATAGGTGTGAAATTGAGTGGATTTAAAAAAAAAGTCACAAACTGGAAGAGAGTATTTGTAAATCACCTAATAAAGGACTTTTATCCAGAAGATATAAAAAAATTATAACTCAATTTCTTAAAGCAGTATTTATTAAATGGGCAAAAGATTTGAACAAACATTTTGCCAAAGATAATGTATGCCATTAGTCATTAGGGAAATCAAAACCACAATGACCACTACTATATACTATAAAAGAAAAATAAATCTTGGGACCCCAAAAGCACTAAGCCAAAGGGAGAAGTCAAGCTGGGAACTGCTTAGGGCGAACTTACCTCCCACTCTATTCCTAAAAACGATAGCTGCTAAGATAAAAGAAAAAAAATGACATGCCTCCCTCACAAGGAATTTCCCTGTGGACAAAGGACAGATGGAACTCAAAGTCGTCCCTCTGCTCACTGAGATAAATGAATATCTGCTTGCCTCATTTGGAAAAGCTAATCAGAAACTCAAAAGAAAGCAACCGTCTGTCCCTTACCTACCTATGACCTGGAATCACCCCCACCACCCACCATCCCCCACCCTCCTACCC
>NW_016807891.1:2341086-2358967 GCF_001698545.2 Rhinopithecus bieti
CCCACCCTCCTACCCCCGTTTCGAGTTGTCCCACTTTTCTGGACAGAACTAATGTACATCTTACACCTATTGATTGATATCTCATGTCTCCCTGAAATATATAAAACCAAGCTGTGCCCCAGCCACCTTGGGCACATGTCATCGGGACCTTCTGAGGCTGTGTCATGGGCGTGTGTCCTTAACTATGGCAAAATAAACTGCCTAAATAGACTGAGACCTGTCTCAGATATTTAGGGTTCACAAGACCCACTAGAAAGACTATACTCAAAAAAACTAAAAAGGCTGGGCGCGGTGGCTCACACCTGTAATCTCAACAGTTTGGGAGGCCCAGGTGGGTGGTTCACTTGAGGTCAGGAGTTCAAGACCAGCCTGGCCAACATGGTAAAACCCCATCTCTACTAAAAATGCAAAAATCAGTAGTACATGGTGGTACGTGCCTGTAGTCCCAGCTACTCGGGAGGCTGAGGCAGGAGAATCACTTGAACTTGGGAGGCACAGGTTGCTGTGAACTAAGATAGCACCACTGCACTCCAGCCTGGATGACAGAAGGAGACTCCATCTCAAAAAAAAAAAAAAGACTAAAAATACCAAGTTCAGGATAAGGAGAACTTAGATCCCTTTTCCTCATGCCTGAGGGGATGTAAAATGGGGCAGCCACTTTGAAAAACAATTTGGCAGTTTCTCAAAAGGTTAAACATACACTTACCACATAACCCAGCCATTCTACTCCTAACTACCCGAGAGAAAGAAAACATATGTCTACAAAAAGAATTTTATAAAAATGTTCATAACAACAGCATCCATGACAGCCCCAAACTGGAAAGCATCCAAATCTCTATCGATAGGAAAATTAGCAAAATGTAGAACATTTGCGCCATGGAGTACTACTCAGCATAAAAGAGGCAAACTACAAATACAGGCAGCATCACATATGAGCCTGACAGCATTATGCTAAGTGGAAGAAGTCAGCCACCAAACAGTAAAATTGCATGATCCTATTTATATGAAAATTTCTAGAAAAGATTAAAAAATATAGACAGAAAGATGAGGCATTGTCTGTGGCTATCGTGGCCCGTGGGAGCAGGATTGGCTGCAAATGAGTAAGAGGAACTTTTTGGGGTGATGAAAATGTTCTGAAACTTGACGGTGGTGATAGTTGCACAAGTTTCTATTACTAAATATCATTGTACATTTAAAGTGAATGAATTGTATGGTATGAAAATTATAACTCAATAAAACCATAAAAAAAAAGAAGAAGAAACCCTGCAAGCAATGGTAATGTAGTGAATGGGGCATCATAAAAGGTGCTTTAAGCTCATTAGGGGATTCCTTCTTAAACTAATACATTTTACTACTACATTCTGGTGTCAAAGAAAGGCAGAAGTGTCTGTATCTATAGGTAAATTCACTTCCCACAATGTCCCTGCATCCCAGATAGGCCCCCTTAGAGGAGGCTCCATTCATAGTCTGCTTAGCAGACAGCTTGTATCTACAGCTGCAGCTCCACCACCTAAAGAGATGGGAAGGTGCTTGGGCAGATCCTGTGCCTGACCTTCTATCTAAGGTTATGTCAGCCTTATTTGCAAAACTCTTCTCATTAGGTATGAAAACATGTTTTCTTTGCATTGCCATTTGGACTGAAGAGCAGCTGTGAAACACAAGATTAGGCATGGGTTCCCAGTATCGCCAGGCGGGGCATGCCAGTGCTGGCGCAGGGAACAGAGCAGCCTGCCCTGGCCCTCAGCCAAGGCGCTCAGCCAAGGCACCCAGGTGCACCTGATGACACCTGCTGATCACAACCACTTTCTTCAAAGAGATTTCAAGGTTTTACACATTAACGTGACAGCCTTCATATGGAAATTGGGCTTTCCAGATACTGGAAGTTAGAAACAGGGGTAGGCAGGTGAGTTTTCACAGTGGACTCCCCTGGGGATGAGAAGGATCTGTTTTGCAGCTTTTGCCAATTGCCATGGTGTGAAGACTCTCGCCATGGCCGATTTTAAACGACTGACTTAATGTTCACGAGTGTGAAGTTAGGAAGAGAGGTCACAGCTGGCTCTAGCACTCCTGCACCTGGGGACAGAGGAGGAACAGGAGAACATGAGGCCCATACGTGACAATGACATACATGACATTAGGTACATACAATGTTTAATCAAGACTTAAAATGTCAGAGTAGAACCATGTCACTTTATTACTTGAACAGCTGAAATAAATTTAAAAGCATTTCAAATTTAACAAGCTGTTAATGACTATTCATATTGTTTTTCTGAATTTGGTTGTACCATCGGCAAATTTTCAGCAAGATCGTTTGCATAGATATGTATTATATATACACACATGCATATATACACACATAGCATAGATATACGCACACACCACCTCACACAATACATATACACATGTTAGAGTCTATCCACACACACACACATGCTAGAGTCTATAATCTTCTAGTTAGTTACAAGAAAATGGCTCATTGTGATCCTTAAATAACAGAAAATAGATTCCCCTCCAATAATATGAACCCTCCTATGATTTTCCTGAAATTACTGGAAAATGCTAATTAATCATACCTCGATCTCACAGCTTCGACCCTAATTGACAAATTCACCCAAGAGTCAGAACGTGCTGAAAACTGCAGCATTGTCATCAGTAAAGCCGAACGAGAAACAGAGGCTAAGCATTGAAGCCCAAATAGACCTTTTGAGTTCTACTTCCATCACCGCGCCCACCTGCAGAGCAGCTGGGCAGACGCCGGCCACCCAATTTGCTCAAACATGAAAATCTGATTTTATTTCATGGCCTAAACCTCAGAAGAAGGTGAAAACCCTCCGATACTGGGATGCTAGTCTAAGGACTAACACAGGCCCCAACCCACCATGATTGCAACAGATCAGGCCAAAGCATAGGTTCCGAGGGCCTGCCGCCAATTTCTGCTCACGTGTGTTTAGCATACTAGCAGTAGCTCCCAATCGTGAGGCATACACCACACCAGGCTTTTCCAAAGCTTTATTATTCACCTGGACACAACCTGCCAGACATGTGAATTCCCCTTTAGAGATAGGAGTGTTCAGAGAGGTTAAGTAGCATGCCTGAGGTCTCCCAGCTGCTAACAGGAAAATCGGGATTCTTGCTCATAACTGTCTCACTCCATGGATAATTTGTGTGCAGGTAAAGTCCTCATGCTTGGCCAGGAGCCAGGCAGGCAGTTGCTGAGATTCCAGGTATATAATCATCAGGCACAAAACCTGGCCAAAAGAGATCAAACAGAAGTCCCCTGGAAATAACCATAATCCGTGGAGCACATTTTCTGTTTGGGGCACATCTCGACACCTTGCACACCTCATTTCAAGCAGGCCCTCCAATGCCTTATAAAATACTTATCAACTTCACAGCCAAAAACCCGGGGCTTTAACCAAGGACACCAGCCTTATCTGACATTGAGCTATTCTGCTTCCTTGCCTTTTGCAGCCTGAACCCTGAATAGGCTCAACACTGATTGCAAAAGTCTTGTGGCCTAGCCAAAGCTTCTTGCAGTTTCAAGGGTCTTTAGCTTGATCTCATTACTAGACAGAAATTCTGGTGTGAACGGGCTTCCCTCACTCACAATGGACCAGCTGGCCTTGCTGCCAGGAAGTCACCATTTTTCCAAGGATGGTGCTAGGATCCAGGTCCTCAGGAGGAACCATCTACAGATGGCAGGAAAAGACCACGTCTCATCTTGAACAGAAACACATGAGTCCAGGGCTTGGCTGAAGCCAAGAGCAGGAGTAAACAGGTTGGGACTAACATGAGGTCTTGCTGATACCTGGAGCCAGTATTCATTAGGTATTAGATTCCCGTCCCACAATACTTGTGGATGCTTATATAGTAAGAAGGAAAACAAACGCTGTCCCTCTCTCATTAACGCCGAAACATCTACCTCCCTCTGTCAACGACTTTTTTCTTTTCTTTTTTTTTTTTTTTTTTTTGAGGTAGAGTCTCACTCTGTCACCCAGGATGGAGAGCAGTGGCACAATCTCAGCTCACTGCAACCTCCACCTCCAGGGGTTCAAGCTATTCTCGTGTCTCAGCCTCCCGAGTAGCTGGGATTACAGGTGTGCATCACCATGCCTGGCTGATTTTTGTATTTTTAGTAGAGACAGGGTTTCTCCATGCTGGCCAGGCTGGTCTCAAACTCCTGACCTCAGGTGATCCGCCCACCTCAGCCTCCCACAGTGCTGGGATTACAGGCATGAGCCACTGTGCCCAACCCCTCTATTGACTTTTAAAAGTGGCATTCTGAACAGAATGAAAGGGTCGTCATTTATCTCTGGCTCTAGTTGCTATTGTGCTACCTTTCTCTAGGGATCCAGTTACTGATCCAGGTCCTCATCTAAGTGAGGCTTCTCATCTGCAAGACATGGAGAACTTCAGCAAGGCTGGACGTGGAGTCCCCTCCTCCAGCAGTGGTGCCGTTTCCCAAGATGGCACCTCCACTTCCCCAGGTCCAGGCTCCTCTTGGCAGCCCCCAGCTTGGAGTCCTGGATCTGTGCACACGGTGGTAGGGGCAGACATCAGACCGGCACAAATCATGAATGTACTTTCTGTTCAACTTTCAGGATTGGTCAGTGACTAGCAATGAGAGACAGAGAGAGTCTTCGCAGAAAGACAGGCAGATAAAAGTTTCACAGCTGACACAGAACGTGGAAACTTGAGAACCTTGTCGTTTGGACTAAGACATGGGAGCAAAAAATAAAAACCTAGCCCTATCCTGTAAAAACACTTTTCAAATGCAAAAGATATCTGTAAGTTGGATTTTGAGTTTGAGTTTGAGAGTTTCATAAAGCATAGTAAGAAAAACTCCCATCTTAAAATTACCATTGTCAGAGAGAGTTCACAAGGGCAAGGTGAGCAGCAGCAATTAATAATTTAGCATTCACGTAATATCTGGCATTTGCAAACTGCTTTCCCATCATCTTTTCTTATTGCTGCTCACAAGCACTGCAGGTAGGGAGTCAGCGATAATTATTTCCTATGCCCAGAGAGGTGCTGGGTCAGTAACTGGATCCCTCAAGGAAGACAACATAAAGGTAACTAGAGCCCGAGCTAAATCACGACCCTTTCATTCCGTTCAGAATGCCACTTTTAAAAGTTGTTAATACAGGGAGGTAAATGTGTCAGCTGCATTAATAAGAGAAGTGTGGTGTCTGTTTTCCTTCTTACTATATAAGAGCCAGCTAATCAAAATACACATACAAAAATACCACCGACAGAAAGGGTCCAAAAGAGGTCACACTTTCATTAGTACTTTGGGACATGACTTTTGTTATTTAAAAGCAGAGACTTTGGAAAGTTGTATGTGGGTATTTTCCATTTTGGAGAGACAGACTTTGAGACCACAAACCATAGTCAATATTAACTATGCTTTAACTCTTCTAAGATCAGAGCAAGCACGTCATCAGCCACATAGGGAGTGATCCAATCTTTTCCACTCTTGTGAATATGAGTGGCTAGCCGGTGGGAAGGGACCCTCATCTTTGCTGTATGAGTTGAGCCCCTGCCTTCTGCTGGGCACCATACACAGACATGGACAGCAAGCCCGGCCTGCCCCTGCCTTTGCTGGAAAGAAGGGGCATCCTCATCTGTCTATGCTAAGGCCTGTGGGAAGGGGCGTGATCCTGGGCAACAGAGAAGCATAGTGTGACAGGTCCGGAAAGGTGTTCTGAGAATGTGACATTGAGCTGACGTCTCAGGGTGAGTAGCTGTTAACTGGCAAAGAAGGGAAGAGGGAACAGCATGTGCAAAGACCCAGAGGTGGAGGCTGCACAGGTCACTGGAGGGATTAAAATGAAGCCAAGAATCCAGAGCTCAGAGAGTGAAGGCGCAGGAACAGATGGAAACAGAGAGCCAGGGCTGGGAGACAATGGCCACACACAGAGGGCAGCACTCAGCAGCTTGGGCTCCAAGACTGAGCCTGACCTGCCACTTAGCAGCAGCCACCACTGACAAGTCCCTTACTACCTCCATGTCCAGCTTCTTCACCCGTAACTGGGGGCCACGAGAGAATCTACCTCACAACATTCTTCAGAACAGTCAGTGCTCCATAGAGTGCACATAAAACTCTCCAAAAG
Organism: Rhinopithecus bieti; assembly: GCF_001698545.2. Taxonomy (NCBI): domain Eukaryota; kingdom Metazoa; phylum Chordata; class Mammalia; order Primates; family Cercopithecidae; genus Rhinopithecus; species Rhinopithecus bieti. The sequence continues at coordinate 2,347,200 of NW_016807891.1, forward strand.
GGGGTCCGTTTTACAGCAGAGACATAAGATTTTTCTTTTAACCTGTACTGTTCTCATCCTGACATTTTCTTACCTTTAGGCAAGAGTTTCCTACCCTATGTTCTATGGGACATTGTCCTGTAACATATTCTGAGAAAGAGTGCCCTAATTGAGTTTGAGAAACATTGCACATGGCACATTTAAGAATCTGAAAGTCCCACCATTTAAAACAAAACAAAACTTTTTGTAATCAAGTGTGTGCCCTAACAAGTCAACTGTCCCATGCCACTTCCTTTGTGCTGGAGGCGAAGTTGTCACCTGTTCATAATCTATGTGTCTGACTCCAAGAAAGTTCCATGCAGAGAATGTTGAGAGGCATCAGCCAACAATCATTCTAGACTCTGGCGCATGCATTTGCAGGCCTGCAGCAGAGCAGTTTCACTGTTGTTATTTAGGAAATAAATTAGCTCCAAGTACCCACTTATGACACAAATGCTCAGGCAGTCCTCATTTCTCAGAGCTTTTGCCCGACCTATAGCTATAATTTTCCATTTATTCAGTGCATGACTTCCAGGGAACAAATCTGTGTTACTCGAACGATAAGACCTTGTTAACGTTATTTCATCTCTCAGTTTCAGGCTCCTCATCTGTAAATCACAGTGTCAGACTAGGTGATCTAAAAGCCCTTCCAAAACTAGGATTATATAATTCTATGTTAAAATCTTTCCAGGTTGTGCATTTTATGTGCTTAGGTGGACACTGAGATGGACCCAGTCTCGATATGAGCAGATGGACACACATCCATCACAAATGATGGACAGATTTCTAGGCCTCCGTGTGCTTCCATTATTTCATCCCTTTTAGCAGTGCTAAAGATTATTCACCGAATGCATGATCATGATTACTTTTGTAATTTTCTGTGTGTCTACTTTTAAAAGCATTAAGGACAGAAAATACGAAACAATGTAAAACAATAACATACAGGAAAAGTGCCCAAATGCTAACATTTGTTAAATCATGAATATGTATGTTTCTAGGATTCTTCTTTGTGTTTTTAAATCTTTCAAAATTTAATAATGATAATCTTCAGTGAGTGATAAATTCTCTTAATGGAGATCTCTTCACAACTCTCTGAAGTCATCTTTTATACACGCTTCATCATTTCCTTGAGTTAACTGTGTCAAGGCTTAAATTTAGAAATAGAAATACACCCCTGCTTCTTGCCCTGCAAAGTTCATGTTTGGCGATTATCTCATAGACACGGCATTATTTGCATGAGACGAAAATTAAGCTCTCACTAATGGCAGCCGGGAGCTAAAACCACATCCAAACTGTAATTGCATTTCAAAATGACTTCTATGTCCTTACTGTCAGAATCCTAGGGGGAGTTATTTTCCCATTAACTTTATCTGAAAGGAAAACATTTCATACTATCTCATCTAAATCACCTTGGGAAGGACCACAGCCAATATACCATTTTATTTTTGTTGAAAATAAACATTTCTGTTGAAAATATTTTTTCATTTTACTGAAATGAAGTATTTTCCATTTTGTTGAATAATTTTGTTGAAAAGAAATGTATGATACATGATAAAACATCTCCAACTCCATCCAAATTATTATAAATTTTGAATTAAGCCTAGATTTAGACTGATGTTCAATATGTTTACCTGTTTGAGAATAAAGGCTTTGTAGTACTTATTTATATGCAAACAAGTGAATCTCTCCTTAGATAATTTTTAAATGTATCATTTGTACAGTCTGATTCCTAACAAATGCTGAACTAACATGATGCCCGGCTTCTTTGGCCAAAATTAAGCTGGCGAACTCTGGAGGTAAAACCCCATGACATGGAGGTAGGGGACGATGCTATTTTAAACTCATAGGGAAGTGGATTTGGCCTGGGGCAAGAGCAGCCTGGGACGTTATGCAAGGCACTGGGGGAAGCTCAGCTTGCAATTTTCACTCATTTTCTTCATTCAGATCATGTCTGCACCCAAAACCGTGGCAACTCTGGCCCCTGGTCCAGATGGCCACAGAAAGCACATCAGAGAGGTCCAGATATTCTGTGCTCATGAAGAGCTGAAAAGATTAAGTAGAGACTGGTCACTTCAGGCGGTAGCTTGTGCATCTTCCCCGGGGCTGGTGAATTGCAATCTAACTGTGTTTCTCCCTAACGCTGCTGCTCCCAGCAGGGTAGTGGGTGAAGCACCAAGCTGAGGAGTGGTTTTGTAGGGTGGGGACTAACCATGACTGTGTTTTCTGGTGCCAAGTCTCTGCTACAAAGTTCATCCACTCCATCCTTTCAGTTCACTGGGGCTGAGGTGGTGGAGTCAGGCCTTCCTCAATGTGCGTGGTTGACAGAGTAGCCAATAACCCAGAAGGCAAGGTGCTCTCAGGACAAAAAAAAGAAAAAGGAAAGATTGTTGATGGGCATAACACTTTAAGAAGAAAAAGCTTCAGATTACAGCCTCCATCAGAAGCAGAAATATTCAACCAAGAATTCTTAATTAGACTAATCAACATTTGAAAACAGATAAGGGGATATATTAGCAATATGAATCCAAAAGAATGCCATAGAAAACAGTCAAACATTTGGTATGAAAACGGTTCTAGTTGACTAAAAAATGAAATGAATAGAATAAATATCAAATGGAAGCAGCTGAGGAGCACAATAGCAAACTGGAAGACCAGAGCATTGGAAGAATATCAATCCCAGAAAGAAGAAAAAAAAAATTAAAACTTTTGTAGTTGGTAATACAAAAAAAAAAGAAAATGACATGGAGGAATGAAATACATGCACTAAATCCAAATAAAAGGAGTTCCAGGACGAAAAGAGGAAAATTAAAATGGGACTCCTAAGTATTTGAAAAAATAAGATATAAATATTCTAGAATTTTATATAAAATATAATAGTTTATATTGAAAATCTCATACAGTACCAGAGAGGAGTGATAAGTTAAACACATTTTAATAAAGTTTTAAAATAGAAAATACAAAAGGAAAAATTGTAAAGCAGCCAGAAGTGAAGAACATATTATATGTAATAGGTCAAGTTCATGTAACACCAGACTTTTCAATAGCAAGAATGAATGCAAAAATAAAAACTGGATTGGTGTTTGCAAAATATTAAATAGCCCAGATTGTTAGATCTAGCCAAAACATCATTAAACAGGATGGTCACCAAACTTACAAGGCCTTAGAGATACCGTCACCCAGAGGCCCACATTGACAAAAGTTTGTAGATGAAGTGCTTAAATTGAAGAAACAGATCCAAGAGATGTTGCAAGTGACGATGGTGGTGTGAAATAAAGATAATCAAATATATTGGCAAAGTTTGTTGTTATCTTTATTTAGTCATTAGGACAAGGAAGAGATAAATATGCCCAAAATATACAGAATTAATAAGATAGATCTTCACTATCCAATATGGTAGTTACTAGCCTCATGTGGCTATTTAAATTTAAATTTGAGTTAATTAAAATTAAATAAAATTATAAAATGTGTTCCTTTGTCACACTAGCCACATTTTAAGGGTTTAATAGCCCTACGTGGCTGGTATATTGAACAGCATAGCTATAGAACATTTCCATTATCACAGAAAGTTCCATTAGCCACCACCTCTAAGATAGAAAATATTAATAGGAGGGCAATGTTTGTAGGGAAGATGACACCAGTGAACATGAGGGCACACAAAAGTTCTATCTTATTATCAAAGAAATAAAAAATCTCAATTTTTTAAAATGTGGAAAGGTAAGCAAACAAAAATAATAAATTAGTATGGTAGAATGGATCCCATTATACCAGTAGTTACAGTAAATGTAAATGGGCTAAAGTCATAGTTAAAAGACAAAGATCGAAAGAAGGGTTTACACACTGTATACAAGAGACCCACTTAAAGCATAGGGGCATGCAAAAGCAGTTTGACGGCATTGGTTCAGCCGTATGAAATTGCCATTTTTGTAGGACAAAAAAGGATGGATATTGCCAATTTTATGTGATTCAATGTTTTAAGAAATAAAAGACATAAATGGCTACCAACAAAAAGAAAGCTAATACAGCTGCATCGATACTAGATAAAAGAGACACTAAGACAATATGAAGAGTTAGGGATAGAGATTACCACTACATTAATTTGAAAAGATTCAGTTTATTGAAACGACAAAAAGAAATTTTGTCAAATGTATGGACCTAAGAAAACACTCACAAAATGTAGCAAAAAGAGTTAAAACTGCAGAAAGAAGTTTGATAAATTCACCATCATATTGGATTGCTATGACAATTATTGATACATCAATCAGACAAAAAATTCAGCAAGAATAGTTGAACAACACAATTGATGAGCTTTCCCTAATGGATGGATACAGAGTTTTATATTCAAAATTAAAGAACACCTATTTTGTCAAGGACACATTTATAGCAATGAATTACATTTAATAACTGATCAAGAAAGCTCCAGTGTGCATCAAAGAACACCACTTAGGCTAGACAGCTCTGTGTTTGCTTAGGCAGAGTCCTATAAACTCAAACACAAAGTCCTTGAGATCAAACCCAACCTCCACCTAAGAGGTGACTCTCCCAGAGACTTCCTTTAAAAGTTCTAAGAATGAAATCACTTCTCCACCAAGATACCACTCAAGGCTCAATAGAGTGCTATACTCCCCTGAGTTCAATGACTCTCACTTCTATTTACTCACACAAATAAACAGATTGTACTGAGCAGTACAGTGACCAGTTAAAGCCTGATGGAACAGGGTGTGAAATGGGACTTTTCCTATTATTTAAGAATTTTGGCTAAAGCCACAGAACTTAGGACAGGTTGATGAGTGCATCATCATTCTAGAGAGAGAGGCATTGAACACTTTGTCACCCAACTTAATAAAAACATCACAGATCTAGCCCTGCTAATTAGCATCAAGCTCCATCACGCATCTCCAGCATAAGTAAGAGATGACCCAGAAATGCACAAAGTGTTGCAGAGAACTAGCAGAGAAACTGGTGGCCTAATTTGGAGCAACGTGTCTTTCTTCTCCTCAAACCCACCCTTTAAAAAGTCTGGGAGGCTCCCAGGGAATCACTCTAAGAGGCTGGGACTGCCTGCAAGGTTCCATGGGCTTCCCCTTGGCTGGAGTTTGGCCGGCAGAGTTGCAGAAACTCCCAAGTCCATCTTGCTGTGCCCCCTTTGTAGACCACAGTGAGACAGCTCTCAGGGGAACTTGTCCATCTCAAAAAGGACAGACATCTTGGGTCCTCTGGAAAATTGAAGGATGCTTAAGAATTTCCAGATTCCTCAGGATGAAACCCACATGACACGCAATCCTGTTTCTTGGTTGTTTGGACCACACCCTATTGCACTACTTGTCTGCACTGCTATGCACAAAGCTCTGCACTCTCTCACCCATCTGGTCAAGAGTCTCTCCTGGGAAGAGGACAGAGAAAGAAGGAGGACATTGAAACCATCACACATTGGAGGGCTGGGCTATGGCTTCCCACCCAGTATTCTGTTCTCTGTGTAAAGAACCCCATTCCTTCAACTGGTCCCTCTGCAAAATACTTTCTAATCATTGACTATCCTGGCTTCTCTACTCTGTCTTATTCCCTTTTGCCAGCATCGCTGTTCAAGTACATTGCCCTGAAATTGCAATAATTCCACTGCAAAGTGGGGCAAATAAGGGAGAATGAACACCATTTCCTTTAAATGTTCTAAAACTGAGGATTTTTACTTACTCACTAATACAGCAAGTCTGAGATTCCTAAGGTCTCACATCATCACAGAACTGGAGACCAAGTAATTTTAGTCAAGCCAGATCTCTTCCCCTCATACATCTGATTTTTTTTCTTTGTTTGATAAGTTGGATAAGTTATGAATATGGGGACAATGTTGACAAAAGATTAAAATACGAATAGCTTTGCACATAATTTTTTCCCCAAAATATAACTAAATCACAATTGTAATTAAAGCCTTGGCTTTCTTCTGTTTTCATCCTTACCTATTTAAATATTTTTTCCAGAACAATTTCATTGTCTCCAAAAATAGTCCTTCACAGGACAAAAGAAAATTAGCTAATAAATTCTTGCATATAAAATTGCTCTGCATCTTATAAATATTTCACAAACATTTGCCAGTTTATTTGTTTTTCTAAATGGTTTCTTATTATTTCTTTGTTTAAAAGGTCCTGAGCTATGAATATATCATGTCCGGGGACTGCAAGATAACAAACTATTTTTTTTCTCTAATCACATTGTTCTTTACAATTTGATTTACCTCACTGTATAAATTCATTTTCTTGGCATGAGAACAGCTGTCTCATGGCTGCTGGGGTCAAAGCTGGAACTTTCAGGCAAACAGCCAGGCTCTCCCGTCTGGCCTGGTGTCACCACCATCCCTCTGCCTGAAACAACCCCCAACTGATGCACAAGCAACATCCCAGCCTTGTTTGTATCTGCAGCAGGATTCACAAGAGGGCTGACTCCTAAGAACCTGAGATGACCATTTGCACTGGTGGATCCTCACACAGGGCACGGAGCAGTAGGGATGGGTCCTATGGAGGTGGAACAGGAAGGCTGGGTGCCGGCTCTTCCCAGCCTTGTCAGCCAGCTGGAGCAGCATGTCATCACAGTCGCTTTTGATTTTCAATCCCCATCCCAGGTCCTTACTGTGACTCGAAGCTCCCGGCCCCTTCCTTTCTTTCCCTGTAGGTTCTCTCTGTGTTGTGCAGTTCTTGCAGTTATTTCAGGAAAGTTGAAACCCCTAGCCTCTTAGTGAGCACACACACTCTCAGACCTTCAGCCCTTACGCTGTCACAATTTATAGTTAAGACCTATGTGGACCTGAAAGCTTAATTACCATCTGCGAAGCCCTCTTTGATGCTGTTCCCTCCCACTGGCCATGCTCTTGGGGGCACCCTAACACCTGGTTTTTCTAAAGTAACTCTAAGTTTAGCCACTATGGTGCCCTTCGCTGCAAGGAAGACACGGTCTCTATTACCAAAGAATTACAATCAAGTTCATACGATAATGTTTATTTAAAGTGTAATACACTCTAAGTGTTTGTGTGTATTAGTTCAATTACACTACTAGGAAATGTAGCAGCTAGCATTAGTGAGTACTCGGTGTACTCCAAGTGCTTTATACATAGTAATCATATTAAATGCAGTGACTTGTTTTATTCTCACAAAATGCACTGACATTGCTTTCAAGATCTGGTTCATTTTGCAGATGGGAAAAGTTAACTTGCCCTAGGTCCAGCAAGTAAAAGCAGAGACGGGGATTTGGGCCTAGGGAGGCTGGGTCCAGAGCCCATACTCATAACAAACACGTTACCCTCTCCAAACTGTACACTCACGAGTACAGTTAACAGCTCATTCAGAACAACTAATATTCTCACGTGTTTCCGGAGTGCAAAGGTAGGCAAACTCGCTTCCAACTGAGCAGGGGATTTTAAGATGCAGGATCAGTTACACCAAGACAAATATGACGGAAGCAGAGAAATAATTCCCATCTGAGGAGCCTGTGCAAGCACAGAGGAAGGTTCTCAGGCGCCCTCCACCTGGTGCATCCCATTAGCATCCACCCTGACCTTTTTCTCCCAGCTTCCCTCATTTCCAAAACAGGAGCCACTTCACTGTACCTTGCTGTAGCGGCCACACACCATCAAATGGGACTTGTCTCACTCCAACTGTCTTCTTCTCTTCCATCCTAAGAGAAGCTTCTACCCTCTTTCTCTTCACTGACATCCTTCCTGAAAATGATGAGTTACATGTTCTCCTGGATTACATAACTAATCAAACAAGGCTTTCACTTGCCTGTGACACAGGTAATGACAGCAGCTCTTCTTGACATATAACTGAAACAGAAAAACCCTTTATTTATTTTTTTAACTGTTATTTTAAGTTCAGGGGTGCAAGTGCCAGTTTGTTACATAGGTAAACTTGTGTCATGGGGGTTTGTTGTACAGATTATTTTATCACCCAGGTATTAAGCCTAGTACCCATTAGTTATTTGTCTTGATCCTCTCCCTCCTCCCACTCTCCACCCTCTGATAGGCCCCAGTGTGTGTTGTTCCCCCTATGTGTCCATGTGTTCTCATCATTTAGCTCCCACTTACAAGTGAGAAGATGCAGTATTTGGTTTTCTGTTCCTGCGTTAGTTTGCTAAGGATAATGGCCTCCAGCTCCCACCATGTCCTTACAAAGGACATAATCTCATTCTTTTTATGGTTGCGCAGAATTCCATGTACCACATTTTTTTAATCCAATCTGTCAGTGGAAACCAAAATTAAGCGTGTCACATGCTGGTGCCTCAATGATCCACCTGAAGACAGAAAAAAAAATTAAAGGAAAAGAAAACTGATTGGATCAACATAGAAAGCTTGGGCAGACTTGGATCTAACTCCCTCTCTTCCTTGCCTAGCCTAATACTTAATCCCTCACCAATCTTAGTAGGTTACACACACCAAGAACCCAAAACTCCCAGTTGAAGCCCTCCTTCACCTTCATGCTTTAAAAGGAAAAAACTCCTAAATGCCAGGAGTTGCAGTAATCAAAGGACACTGCCCTGATGGCATACTGTAGGCACACCATTCCTTTACAATGGCATAGAGAATCTTTAAGAAATTATGCCCCAAATTTGAGCTATAAGTGTCCAAGAGTTTGAGAATTCCATCATAATTGCAACGAAGTTAGTTACACAGGTTCCATTCTTTTTTTTTTAATTAATTTTTTTTAATTATTATTATACTTTAAGTTCTAGGGTACATGTGCATAACGTGCAGGTTTGTTACATATGTATACTTGTGCCATGTTGGTGTGCTGCACCCATCATCTCGTCAGCACCCATCAATTCATCATTTATATCAGGTATAACTCCCAATGCAATCCCTCCCCCCTCCCCCCTCCCCATGATAGGCCCCGGTGTGTGATGTTCCCCTTCCCGAGTCCAAGTGATCTCATTGTTCAGTTCCCACACAAGAACAGAAAACCAAACAGGTTCCGTTCTTTTAAGGACTACTCAGCTAAATGAGGAACTGTTCCAGCCTGGGGCCACTGAAGATGCCTCTGGTGCAAAACATTTAACGTTTGCAAGTAAAAGTGTTAAATCCCGAGTGATTGCATAGGGCAGCAGTCACCAGTCTTTTTGGCACCAAGGACCAGTTTTGTGGAAGATAATTTAACATGGACTGGGGGCAGGGGTGATGGTTTCGGGATGATTCAAGTGCATTATATTTATTGTGCATTTTATTTATATTATTATTATATTTAATATATAATAAAATAATTAGACAACTCACCATAATGTAGAATTCAGTGGGAGCCCTGAGCTTGTTTTCCTGCAGCTAGATGGTCCCATTTGGGGGTGATGGGAGGCAGTGACAGATCATCAGGCATTGGATTCTCATAAGGCTCGCGCAGCCTAGATCCCTGGCCTGCACAGTTCACAACAGGGTTCGAGCTCCTGTGAGAATCCAGTGCTGCTGCTGATCTAACAGGAGGCAGAGCTCAGGTGGGAATGTGAGCAATGGGGAGTGGCCGTAAAGACGGATGAAGCTTTGCTTTCTCACTCTCCTCTCGCCTCCTGCTGTGTGGCCCAGGTTCTAACAGGCCACGGACCATACCACACCAGTCCTTGGCCTGGGGTTTGGGGACCCCTGTCATAGGGTACAGAGTGTACTGATGTCGAATTAAATCATCAAACTATGAAAAAGAAAGTCAAAACATGTGCCCCACACTGCCACTTCTAAGTGGTAGGTCACAGCCAATGCTGCTGATCTCAGGAACTAAAACAAAACAAAAGAATAAAGAATCATTTTCAAAGCATTAGAGAGATGTGGTATCAACAAGGCCTAAATAAACTTTCAGAGAGAAAAGCCAGTAAGAGGGAGATGATGGTTGGCATCTATTTTTCCCTGGAAACATCTTCCTATACTATTAAATAGGTAGGAGCCCAATGATCAGATTTGGGTCAGGTAGAAGATGCCGCTGGAAGAAGGAAAACCAGAAAAGCTTTCAGTGGTGCCGTAGGGCTAAGGTGACAAACTACATCTCAGGTGAGGGCCCTGCAATGCATAGCTGATTTAACCCACAAGACATTTGCTGATTTTTTTTTTTTTTTTTTTTTTTTTTTAGCTGAGTAGTCAGGGGAGTGGAGGCCTTTAAAGAGCTAGGGCAAAAGTTCCTGAAAGGCAAAGTAAAATTTCTGTCAATATTTGTGACTAGGAAACTAAAAGTTTCCCAGGGAAGGGACCTGAAAAGAAATCCAGCACAAGCTGAAAGTGAATTCACACCAGGATCTGCAGTCACTCTTTAGGGGGCACCAGACAAATGTGGGTATCAAGGCTCAGCCACTGGCAAGAGGCTGCTGGTGCTGGAGACAGAAAATAAAGCAAAGACTTTAGTGTTTGTGAAGGACAAAATTCGCGTGTAGGGCATCCAACCCAACCATTCTCTCCATCAAGACCTTTGCCAAATTCTGAAGACGAGGTCAGAAGTGTGAGTGCTGAGCTTAAACTTCTCTAAGGCAAAGCTGAATCACCCACAATCATTCAGAACTCAGGATGCAAAGACTTTCCAGGCTCTCAGATGAAGCCCTGAGAACAGAGGTAGGCTGAGTCTGATCAAAACAACACCAGTTCATAATGGCTGGACCTTGGGAATCAACCTCCTCTGCCTCAGAGAAAAGACACAAAACACTTGCATGTGGAAAATAACGTCGTTGGAACCTCTACAGTCTTTTATACAAAATATTCAGTTTATAAGAAATTATTAGATCTGCGAAAAGATAAGACCATAGGCTCAATGTGCTTTAATGTTTTTAAAAGCAAACAACAGAATTAGTTTCTCAAGTGACCCAAATTCCAGATACAACAGACAATTATTTTAAAGTAATTATGATTAACATATTCAAGAAAATAGAGGAAATGAGAGGCAATAAAAATAGAATAACGGCAATTTGCAAATAAGAATTAGAATTATTTTTTAAATAAACTATAGAACTAAAATCATAATATCCAAAATTAAGAATGCAATGTATAGTTTTAACAGTAGATTGGACATAAAGCTGGTGAACTGGAAAGCAATGCAATAGAAAAACACCCAAACTGAAGGAAAGAAACTAAAAAGAAAAAATTTTAAGAAATTAAGAGAAACATGGATATATTCAAAATGTCTAAACAATATATAATTGCATTACCAGGGAGGAGGGAGAATGAGAGGCAATATTCAAAGAGATCATGACTAAAAACATTCCAAACTGATGAAAGACACCAACCCACACATTCAAGAAGTTCAGAAAACTTCAAGCAAGATAAATATAAAGAAAATCACACCTAGATATATCATTGATGTCAGCTTTCTAAAAATCAAGGACAAGAAGAAAATATTAAAATCAGCCAAAGAAATAACATATTCCCTTCAAATGAGAAAAAAAAGAAAAAAAATTAATAGCTGACTTCTCAAAAGAAATCTTAGAAGCAGAAAACAAGCCGGGCATGGTGGCTCATGCCTGTAATCCCAGCACTTTGAGAGGGCAAGATGGGCAGATCACTTGAGGTCAGGAGTTCAAGACCAGCCTGGCCAACATGGTGAAACCCCATCTTTACTAAAAATACAAAAATTAGCTGGCCATGGTAGCAGACACCTATAATCCCAGCTACTCAGGAGGCTGAGGCAGGAGAATTGCTTGAACCTTGGAGGCGGAGGCTGCAGTGAACCGAGATCGCATCACTGCATTCCAGCCTGGGCGAAGAGCAAGACTCCATCAAAAAAAGGAAAAGGAGAGGGAGGGGCAGGGGA
>NW_016807891.1:2361437-2372404 GCF_001698545.2 Rhinopithecus bieti
GGGGGGGGGGGGGGGGGAGGGGGAGGGGAAATCATGGAAACAGAAAACAATGGGAAATTTGTAACTTTATATGCTTTATTAAAGAAAAAGGAAGAAAAATTACAAATAAAAGAGCAGAATTTCAGTAAATTTTTTAAAAATCTTTAAAAATCAACAAGATCAAAAGTTGTGCTTTGAAATGATAAATCTCTAAGAAAATAGAACAAGAATAAAATGCAAACTACCTAATAAGAAAGAAAAAAATGAACTATAACTACAGATCCTACAAACATTAAGAAGATAGAAGAATATTATGAACAAAGTTACTCCATAAAATGTGGCAATCTGGATTACATCAACAAATTCCTCAAATACAATTTACCAATTCTAACAGAAGAATAAATAGAAAATGTGAATAGTCTGGTATACATTAAAGAAATTAAATTATTATATAATTTACAATAATTATTCAGTTTATTCAGTAGCTTATTATTGAATTTATTATTAATATTTCCACAAAAATCACCCAGGCACAGGTGGATTTTTCATTTAACAGGAACAATTAACAAGTAATATATTACACCATTAAAGGACTATAAGGAGAGGAAATACTTCCCAACTTTTATGGATGAATCTCTCTCAGAACATATGCTCAAAAATTATTTTAAAATATTAACATAGTAAGTTCAGTGATACATACAAAAGATATCATATCATGAAGACATAGGGTTTATTTTAGGACTGGAAGAAAGTTTTGCTTTCAAAGGCAATCAGTCTAATTCATCACATCATCAGAAAAAAAACTGGGGAAAAATCATGCTTTTATGTTAATGCAAAACATTAGACAGAATTCAACACTCATTCATGATTTTTTTATAAAAACTCAAACTAGCAATATGGACAATATATATGGAGATTCTTCGGGGGAAATGGCAAAGATCTATTTCTTGATATCAGTTATCATTGCGAGGGCTTCCATCTTGAAATAATTCGCTAAGCTATACATTTATTATGAGTGGGATTTTTCTGTGTCTATGATTTATTTTACAATAAAAATGTAAATAAAAAAGGAAGAAGTTGAAGAAGTTAGCAAGATAATCTGAATATCATGAATCCCATTAAGAACTTATTTTTTTCAAACTGTGATGAATGTCTGCACCTGTGTTCACAACTGGAAATTCATTGTGTCCCACATCATCTTTAAATTTAAGTGAAGCACCACTATGCAGTCTACTCTATTAAAATGACTTATTATCTTTAGATGATTCATTTACAGGTTGAGTAAGGGAAAATGTGTTATATCCTTCAATTGCATGGCTAGAATGCTGAACAAATAGGATTCCAATATCATAAATTTATTTTTAACCTATCACAATGCAATTATATATTACCTTTAATGTTCTCACAGGCCTTGCAATTTTTTCATAGGAGAGTTTGCAATTATTTGAAGAGATGCAAAGGACTGAGGGAGGGAAAGGGTGTGGAGTGTATTTGGGGTTTGTATGTATAACGTGATTGTGTTTGTTTCCGGGTGATCTGTGTTATTATGTATGTGAGTGTGTATAATATGCATTTGGTGTGTGTGAGGAATGTCTGTGCATATTTGTTGTGTATGTACTACACACTGTGTGTATTATGTATGTGTGGTGTGTGTGTATTATGTATGTGTGGTGTGTGTGTATTGTGTGGCACATGTGGCATTGTGTCTCATCGTATTGTACTGTGTGTATTATGTGGTGTGTTTGTAGCGTGTGTATTCTTTGGTGTATATGTGGTATGTGTCTGTGTTGCACTGTGTGTATGTTATATGAGTATGTGTCTGTGTTGCACTGTGTGTGTGTTATACGTGCATGTGTCTGTGTTGTGCTGTGTGTTATATGTGCATGTGTCTGTGTTGCACTGTGTGTGTTATATGTGGTATATGTCTGTGTTGCACTGTATATGTGTTATATGTGTATGTGTCTGTGTTGCACTGTATGTGTGTTACATGTGCACTGTGCAGTAAGTGAAAGATGTTTGTGCATGTATTGTGTGTGTGATATGGTTAGAAGACTACACATTCATTAACAGTTATTTTGAAAAACTTGTAATCCATCCAGGAAAGAACTACCCAGAAGGTTGAGTCTAGAAATCCTACCATGAAGGAATAGAAAGAGCAGGGAAAGATAAGCTTGAATAGGAGACAATTTAGAAAATGAAAGCAAGATTTCTTTTTAACTGGCTGAAAATGTCCAAAAAGGAACTCATGAAAAGGGACAAGGCTTCTCCGTGTGGGTATAGAAGGCAGAATGGAAGCTTGTTATTTGAAATGCAATTAGACATCTGAAAAAAAAAGCAATTTACTCCTTGCTGAGTGGAGAATTTTCTGTCACAGCGGGTATGTGAGTAGAGGTGAAATGCAGAGCTATTGGGGTTGGGTAACCTCAAGATGCTCTCAACTGCGAAAGGGTTAGAAAGAAGAATAAAGAGAGTGCTAGACCATGCCCAGCCCTCCCCATCCCCATGCCCTTGCTGGCAGGTTCTCAAGAGAACCATGCTCTTGGGAGGCACAGTGAGATTATTGGTGGCTGCTCCTTGGATGGTTCCCAATGAACTCAATGCTGAGGGAATCCACTCTAATACCCTCTCTTTGAACTGGAGAGCTATTACTCAGATCAAGATACAGGCAATCTCATAATTAAAATCTAAGTGAAGAGGAAGGATCATAGATCGAGACCATCAGAAGCCAACACCATGGCATACAGCTTTGTCCCAACGGGTGGTATGGAAGTAATAAGAAGTGTGGGGAGCAGAAGAAAATTTAGCTCTGCTCTTGCTTCTAACAAGGTTTCCACATATTTCCTGTGTTAAACAAATCACTCATCTTAGATTATGGAGTCAAGGCCTATCCACTTTTCCGAACACAGTCACAAGCCCGGAGAAACCTAGAAAATAATATAGTCATCAGCTTTAACTACGGGCTTTCAAAAAGTATCTGTAAACATGCATGCTATTTTTTCAAAAGGCAAGATTTGACCTGAACAACAACACAACTGAGAGTCTCTGGCATCTCCTTTGTGTGTTATGGAATACACATCCCATAATCCATGCAATTTTTAGTAGTGAAATCTATCTTCTGCTTCCATCCCATTTTACACATCACTTCTGGCTCCATGCCATTCATCTTCCAGGACCTGAGGACTGGGGATGAGACTTGGCAATGCCACAGTTGCTCTTGCCTGGTACAAATTAATTTTTAGGTAATTCAATAGTGGCCAAGCATATCTTTACAACCATCCAGCTCAAGTCAATGTGAATGCCATGATCATGCATTCTTCAAACTGCATCAAAAACAAGCAGATATCTTGTAGGTCCATTTCCTGTACAATATTCCTAAATGTTCAAATCTGCATTTTAAAGGTCTGATGAAACATATTCAAGTTAATATTACTTGCTAAAAATTAGAAATGAGCACAACAATTTCCTAGCAGCTTTAAAATACTCCCAAACTGGAAACAATCCAAATGTGTATCAATGAAGAGAAAGGATACCTCTCCTGTGCAATGGAGTATGACACAGTCTCTAGGTCAGTTTAGGCTGCTATAATAGAATATCATAGACCAGGCAGATTATATAACAAATATTTATTTCTCACGGTCAGTTCTGGAGGCTGGGAAGCCCAAGATCAAGGTGCCAGCAGATTCATGTATGAGGAGGGCTTCTCACCTGGTTTGGAGGTGGCCATCTTCTTGTACCCTCACAGGGCAGAGAGAGAGAGAGCTTTGCTCTCTTCATCCCCTTGTGAGTGCACTAATCCCATTCATAAAGGCTCCATTCTCATGACCGCGTGATACTATCACATAAGGATTTAGGCTTCAAGACATGAATTTGAGAGGAACACAAATATTCAGTCCATCAGTCCATAGCACACAGCACACACATAGCACACGTTTTCATGAAAAAGAATGAACTCCTGATGGCTGCAACAACATGAATTAGTTTCAGTGGCATAGCTAAGTGAAGGAAGCCACACAGAAAAGAGCAAATGCTGTGTGATGCCATGTATGTGAAGTTCAAAACCAAGCAAAGCCAATCTATAGTAAGAAGGTGTATTGGTCCACTCTCAGGCTGCTATAAGGACATCCCCAAGACCGGGTAATTTATAAAGGAAAGAGGTTTAATTGACTCACAGGTCTACAGGGCTGAGGAGGCATCAGGAAACTTACAATCATGGTGGAAGGAGAAGCAAACACATCCTTTTTCACATGGCGACAGCAAGGAGAAGTGCCAAGCAAAAAAGGAAAAGCTTCGTACAAAACCATCAGATGCGCCGGGTGCAGTGGCTCACACCTGTAATCCCAGCACTTTGGGAAGCCGAAGTGGGCAGATCACTTGAGGTCAAGAGTTCGAGACAAGCCTGGCCAACATGGTGAAGCCCCACTCAACTAAAAGTACAAAAATTAGCCGGGCGTCATGACACACACTGGTAGTCCCAGCTACTCGGGAGGCTGAGGCACGACAATCGCTTGAACTTGGGAGGCAGAGGTTGCAGTGAGCTGAGATCATGCCACTGCACTCCAGACTGGGTGACAGAGAGAGACTCCATCTCAAAAAAAAGAAAATCATCAGATCTCGTGAGAACTTACTCATTATCACAAGAATAGCATGGGGGAACCACCCCCATAATTCAGTTACCTCCCACCAGGTCCCTCCCATGACATGTGAGGATTATAGGAAGTATAAGACGAGATTTGGGTGGGGACACAACCAAACCATATCAGAGGGGTCAGGGTAAACATGATTCTGGGGGGCAGGGGATAGTGACGGAAAAGAAGTCCAAAGAGGTGTTCTGAGGTCTGGCAATATTGTGTGTCTTGCTCTAGCTGGTGGTTACTTACATGGATGCATTTAGTATGTGAAAATTCATGGGGCTGTACATTTGATAAACAGACCCATGGAAAACAATCAGTAAATGAGCTCAATAGGAATTTACAAATCTCCTGTAGGAGGATGCTAATGTAACACAGCCTAAATTATAATGCCATTTGGGGGAAGTTTTGTGGCCTCAAATACCGTTAGGAAACCCACAGGCAATGGGAAGACACTTGGCTCAAGGCATTGGAATACCAGAATCGTGACCATTTTTGGGACTAGAAGATCTTGGAAATCATATACACCAAGCCCCTCAGTTTACAGATTTGGAAATAAGGTTCCCTAGCTTCCGTTGTTGCAAATATTGTCTGGAAGACAATGTCTTCTATCAATAGAGCTCAGCCCTGGCTGTACGACAAAACCACCTGGAGAGCTTTAAAACACACTGATATCCAGGCTTACCCCCAGCCTAATTAATTTATAATCTCTGGAAATGAGGGTCCACATCAATACTTCTACCAGCTCCCCAGGTGAGTCTAATGACTGCATCGAATCATTACAGCACCCATATCTTGCTTAAATTTGTTTCGGATTACTCTGCCAGACCCTTTGCAAAGCCTGAAGCAATGGGCCCAGGAGTGGTGAGTTTTGTTCAGCACAGAGGGGATGTGGGAGGAGGAGAAGCCCAAAGAGAGGCTCAGTGAGGGTGAGGGGCCCCACCACCCGCTCCCCCCACCTTGCCTCTAGTTGCCAACACCACCTGCCTCGGAGCCAGGGAGAAATGCTCTTCCGTTCTCTCTACAAGATTTCCTGTCACTTCCTCCCAACTCACATTCAGTGGTGCCAGTTGCANAATGTCTGTGCATATTTGTTGGGGATGTACTATACACTGTGGGTATTATGTATGTGTGGTGTGTGTGTATTATGTATGTGTGGTGTGTGTGTATTGTGTGGCACATGTGGCATTGTGTCTCATCGTATTGTACTGTGTGTATTATGTGGTGTGTTTGTAGCGTGTGTATTCTTTGGTGTATATGTGGTATGTGTCTGTGTTGCACTGTGTGTATGTTATATGAGTATGTGTCTGTGTTGCACTGTGTGTGTGTTATACGTGCATGTGTCTGTGTTGTGCTGTGTGTTATATGTGCATGTGTCTGTGTTGCACTGTGTGTGTTATATGTGGTATATGTCTGTGTTGCACTGTATATGTGTTATATGTGTATGTGTCTGTGTTGCACTGTATGTGTGTTACATGTGCACTGTGCAGTAAGTGAAAGATGTTTGTGCATGTATTGTGTGTGTGATATGGTTAGAAGACTACACATTCATTAACAGTTATTTTGAAAACTTGTAATCCATCCAGGAAAGAACTACCCAGAAGGTTGAGTCTAGAAATCCTACCATGAAGGAATAGAAAGAGCAGGGAAAGATAAGCTTGAATAGGAGACAATTTAGAAAATGAAAGCAAGATTTCTTTTAACTGGCTGAAAATGTCCAAAAGGAACTCATGAAAAGGGACAAGGCTTCTCCGTGTGGGTATAGAAGGCAGAATGGAAGCTTGTTATTTGAAATGCAATTAGACATCTGAAAAAAAAAGCAATTTACTCCTTGCTGAGTGGAGAATTTTCTGTCACAGCGGGTATGTGAGTAGAGGTGAAATGCAGAGCTATTGGGGTTGGGTAACCTCAAGATGCTCTCAACTGCGAAAGGGTTAGAAAGAAGAATAAAGAGAGTGCTAGACCATGCCCAGCCCTCCCCATCCCCATGCCCTTGCTGGCAGGTTCTCAAGAGAACCATGCTCTTGGGAGGCACAGTGAGATTATTGGTGGCTGCTCCTTGGATGGTTCCCAATGAACTCAATGCTGAGGGAATCCACTCTAATACCCTCTCTTTGAACTGGAGAGCTATTACTCAGATCAAGATACAGGCAATCTCATAATTAAAATCTAAGTGAAGAGGAAGGATCATAGATCGAGACCATCAGAAGCCAACACCATGGCATACAGCTTTGTCCCAACGGGTGGTATGGAAGTAATAAGAAGTGTGGGGAGCAGAAGAAAATTTAGCTCTGCTCTTGCTTCTAACAAGGTTTCCACATATTTCCTGTGTTAAACAAATCACTCATCTTAGATTATGGAGTCAAGGCCTATCCACTTTTCCGAACACAGTCACAAGCCCGGAGAAACCTAGAAAATAATATAGTCATCAGCTTTAACTACGGGCTTTCAAAAGTATCTGTAAACATGCATGCTATTTTTTCAAAAGGCAAGATTTGACCTGAACAACAACACAACTGAGAGTCTCTGGCATCTCCTTTGTGTGTTATGGAATACACATCCCATAATCCATGCAATTTTAGTAGTGAAATCTATCTTCTGCTTCCATCCCATTTTACACATCACTTCTGGCTCCATGCCATTCATCTTCCAGGACCTGAGGACTGGGGATGAGACTTGGCAATGCCACAGTTGCTCTTGCCTGGTACAAATTAATTTTAGGTAATTCAATAGTGGCCAAGCATATCTTTACAACCATCCAGCTCAAGTCAATGTGAATGCCATGATCATGCATTCTTCAAACTGCATCAAAACAAGCAGATATCTTGTAGGTCCATTTCCTGTACAATATTCCTAAATGTTCAAATCTGCATTTTAAAGGTCTGATGAAACATATTCAAGTTAATATTACTTGCTAAAATTAGAAATGAGCACAACAATTTCCTAGCAGCTTTAAAATACTCCCAAACTGGAAACAATCCAAATGTGTATCAATGAAGAGAAAGGATACCTCTCCTGTGCAATGGAGTATGACACAGTCTCTAGGTCAGTTTAGGCTGCTATAATAGAATATCATAGACCAGGCAGATTATATAACAAATATTTATTTCTCACGGTCAGTTCTGGAGGCTGGGAAGCCCAAGATCAAGGTGCCAGCAGATTCATGTATGAGGAGGGCTTCTCACCTGGTTTGGAGGTGGCCATCTTCTTGTACCCTCACAGGGCAGAGAGAGAGAGAGCTTTGCTCTCTTCATCCCCTTGTGAGTGCACTAATCCCATTCATAAAGGCTCCATTCTCATGACCGCGTGATACTATCACATAAGGATTTAGGCTTCAAGACATGAATTTGAGAGGAACACAAATATTCAGTCCATCAGTCCATAGCACACAGCACACACATAGCACACGTTTTCATGAAAAGAATGAACTCCTGATGGCTGCAACAACATGAATTAGTTTCAGTGGCATAGCTAAGTGAAGGAAGCCACACAGAAAAGAGCAAATGCTGTGTGATGCCATGTATGTGAAGTTCAAAACCAAGCAAAGCCAATCTATAGTAAGAAGGTGTATTGGTCCACTCTCAGGCTGCTATAAGGACATCCCCAAGACCGGGTAATTTATAAAGGAAAGAGGTTTAATTGACTCACAGGTCTACAGGGCTGAGGAGGCATCAGGAAACTTACAATCATGGTGGAAGGAGAAGCAAACACATCCTTTTCACATGGCGACAGCAAGGAGAAGTGCCAAGCAAAAAAGGAAAAGCTTCGTACAAAACCATCAGATGCGCCGGGTGCAGTGGCTCACACCTGTAATCCCAGCACTTTGGGAAGCCGAAGTGGGCAGATCACTTGAGGTCAAGAGTTCGAGACAAGCCTGGCCAACATGGTGAAGCCCCACTCAACTAAAAGTACAAAATTAGCCGGGCGTCATGACACACACTGGTAGTCCCAGCTACTCGGGAGGCTGAGGCACGACAATCGCTTGAACTTGGGAGGCAGAGGTTGCAGTGAGCTGAGATCATGCCACTGCACTCCAGACTGGGTGACAGAGAGAGACTCCATCTCAAAAAAAAGAAAATCATCAGATCTCGTGAGAACTTACTCATTATCACAAGAATAGCATGGGGAACCACCCCATAATTCAGTTACCTCCCACCAGGTCCCTCCCATGACATGTGAGGATTATAGGAAGTATAAGACGAGATTTGGGTGGGGACACAACCAAACCATATCAGAGGGGTCAGGGTAAACATGATTCTGGGGGGCAGGGGATAGTGACGGAAAAGAAGTCCAAAGAGGTGTTCTGAGGTCTGGCAATATTGTGTGTCTTGCTCTAGCTGGTGGTTACTTACATGGATGCATTTAGTATGTGAAAATTCATGGGGCTGTACATTTGATAAACAGACCCATGGAAAACAATCAGTAAATGAGCTCAATAGGAATTTACAAATCTCCTGTAGGAGGATGCTAATGTAACACAGCCTAAATTATAATGCCATTTGGGGAAGTTTTGTGGCCTCAAATACCGTTAGGAAACCCACAGGCAATGGGAAGACACTTGGCTCAAGGCATTGGAATACCAGAATCGTGACCATTTTGGGACTAGAAGATCTTGGAAATCATATACACCAAGCCCCTCAGTTTACAGATTTGGAAATAAGGTTCCCTAGCTTCCGTTGTTGCAAATATTGTCTGGAAGACAATGTCTTCTATCAATAGAGCTCAGCCCTGGCTGTACGACAAAACCACCTGGAGAGCTTTAAAACACACTGATATCCAGGCTTACCCCAGCCTAATTAATTTATAATCTCTGGAAATGAGGGTCCACATCAATACTTCTACCAGCTCCCCAGGTGAGTCTAATGACTGCATCGAATCATTACAGCACCCATATCTTGCTTAAATTTGTTTCGGATTACTCTGCCAGACCCTTTGCAAAGCCTGAAGCAATGGGCCCAGGAGTGGTGAGTTTTGTTCAGCACAGAGGGGATGTGGGAGGAGGAGAAGCCCAAAGAGAGGCTCAGTGAGGGTGAGGGGCCCCACCACCCGCTCCCCCCACCTTGCCTCTAGTTGCCAACACCACCTGCCTCGGAGCCAGGGAGAAATGCTCTTCCGTTCTCTCTACAAGATTTCCTGTCACTTCCTCCCAACTCACATTCAGTGGTGCCAGTTGCATAACCCAAGGAGCTGTTTTCTTAAAGTTCAAAGTCAAAATGGATCTGGCACAGCAAGAAATTCAGGATAAATTTAGTCAAGATCTCTGTTCTGGCAGCAGAGACATGGCTTTGACTCGGCTGCGCCATGAGTCCCGATGCACAGGCTGGAGGTGCACACTCAGATCTTCAACTGCAGCCACAAATAATGTCAGGTAGCGTCTGGGCCTTTCCCGCCACTCCCAGGAAGTCATTATGCCCCATCTTCGGTTTCCTCTACCTGTAGGAAGAGCTCGACAACAATGCATTTGCCACTCTCACAGGTGTGGACCTCCCAGTGGGATGTGTCCAAGCAGGATACGGGAGGCAACTATCAAGTTAGGAAATGAGACTCCTTGGAGGTGGGCAGGTGAACACAAAGTAAGTGCCCACCAGTTACAGAACACTCAGCACTTTATATGCACGCCTTGTTTAAGTCCTTGCACATCACATGTGCAAGCCATTTGCTAATATTTTACCATCTAGAGACTAAAGGCTCAGCCCCATTGAGAAATCTCACAGAAGGTTAGAGAGAGCATCTGGGTTTGGACACAGGTCTTCGGGATTCCAGAGACCATGTGTGTTATTAACTACTCTGCTGCTTTCTAGATAGTCTTTCATTAAAATCGTAAGAGATGGAAAACTAAATAAAATATAGGTCTATTTTGCTCATTCACCCTTTCCTTTTTTCAGCCATCTTTCAGCGAGGACCCACCACGTGTGAAGCACTAAATTGTTGGGGTTCGTCAGAGCTCATCATACTCACTTTTACCCAGACAGTTGGGAACTGAGAAAAAGGTGCTGGAGTCATGTGGATAAAGATGGAAGATCCCAGCCATGGTACTGGAAAAGCAGAGTGAGTGGGAGAAGACAGCTCAGGCAAGGGAGCAAAGGTGCAGCTCACCCCCTTTTCAGAAACAACTGACCCCCAGATCTGCAAGCCCATCCACTGGGGAAGCACCTGCCCTGTGAAAGTTCTCAGAATCCAAACAGAGTCACTAATGTTCAGAAAACCCTCACAAATAGAGCCAGGAAAGCCATGAAGAGCAGGTTCTAAAACCATATGCCTGATAACAACAACAACAACAACAAGAGCAAACTCCAGAAAAATCACAGCTTTGTTCAAAGACCATTGCAACCTTGTGCAAAAAAAAAAAAAAAAAAAAAA
>NW_016807891.1:2372607-2429680 GCF_001698545.2 Rhinopithecus bieti
AAAAAAAAAAAAAAAAAAAAAAATACTTCTGCAAGGACATCTGTCCAGCAGCTGCCTGTCCAACCTCAGACTGGTATCACCTTTGCTGTTGATCTTTGTAGCCAAGGATAATTATCTCAAAAGTAATAATTAAGTAATTCTCCTCATTTTTTTTTTCCCAAAAAACCTTTGCCTTCCTTTATCTCCCTGAATACAGGCATAGTTTACTGCAATGTGAATATTCCCATTGCAATGCTCTCTTCCCAGATCATCATCTTTGCTTTCAGAGAGCCTCTCTCTGTTTTATGTAGGTGGACAACCCTTACCTCATAGAAGAACAAGCAGATGGAGCAGGGTGCAGCTGATCCATGCACCTTTCCTGCAGTTTCATGTCCCTGAGATATCTAGAATAGACGAAGCCAGAGATTGAAAGTAAATTAGAGGTTTCCAGGGACTGGGGAGAGGCAGCTGAAGGGGATTATTTAACGAGTTCAGCATTTCCGTTTGGGATGATTAAAAAGTTTTGGAACTACTAATGACGGGTGCGAAGGTACTTATTGCTAATAAATTTGTACACTTCAAAATAATTAAAATGGCAAATTTTATTTTACATGCATCTTCCCACAAAAAAAAATAAATTCCAAAGAGACTTCTGTTGATACTCCTTCTCCTGTCCAGCAACCATCCCGTCTCCTTTGAAAAGTGTTATTAGCTCTCAACACCAGAAATTCATTCCTCCCCTCCTCTTTTCTTTTGAACCTACTTCAAGCAGCCTTTCTTCCTGCTGCTGCACCCACCTGGAGGAGGTGATGGGAAAGTGTGGCCAGGGCTGCAGAGAGAAGTGGGGCAGTGATGCGTGAACACCTCGCTGCTGCAAGAGTGGCAGGAAACATGGGCAGAATCTAGACAGGGGTGCAGGGGCCAGGGAGGGTTGTTGATTTTGCAATAAAAGACACGACAGCACGTGTGTGTGCTCCTGGGAAGGATCCAGAGGAGGGGATGAATGAGGCCCTGGGGTGTGAGAAGCAGCTGCAGGTGAGACCAGCACTTCCCCTAAGGGAGGGGAGGGATGAGGCACCACATCCTGCGGCTGGTGCCTTTGGCCCTGGAGCTGCGAGGATTCTATTGTGATTGCTCCTCCTCTCTTTGCAGCAGAGTTATCAGAGTAGAGAGATAGGGTTGTGGTTGCAGAGGTCCAGGGAGAAGGCTGGAAATAGCCATTGCTGAGAATAAGTGAGAGGACTGACGATGGAGCAGCAACAAAGAAGGCCCGCCTGAAGATGGTACTCGCAGGTGAAGAATGCCAGTGTTGAAATGCAATCACAGAAATACACAAATAACAAAGTCTAAAATGAAAAATGCCTACTTTGGAGACTTCATTAGTTCCCTAGGGCTGCGTAACAAATTGCCAGTAACTGGGTGGCTTAAAGAACAGATACTTTTTCTATCACCATTCTGGAGACTAGAGTTGAAACTCAAGGTGGCAGCAGCGCTGGTTCCTTTCATGCCTTCTGGGGGAGGCTGTGTCCCGGACCTCTCTCCAGCCTCTGGTGGCTGCCAGCAGGGCTTGGCGTCCCTTGACTGGAGACGCATCAATCTCTGCCTCCCTCTTCACACAGGGTTCTCCTCTCTGTGTCTCTGAGTCATTCTCCCCTCACTTGCCTTTTCAAAAGGATGCCAATCAGTGGATTAGAGCCCACCCTCATCTTAACTTGATGGCATCTGCAAAGACCCTATTTCTAAAGTCACATTCACAGGCTCCAGGGCTAAGACATCCAAGTATCATTTAGAAGGACACAATTCCATGCATGAGAGGGGTACAGATGATATATCATGAGAGTGCAGAGGAGAAAAGCATGATTATTCCCAACTAGGGCATCAGAGAAATCTCAGAAGAGTTCTGAAGAGAAGGTGGGATTGGTGGCTGGGCGCGGTGGCTGATGCCTGTAATCCCAACACTTTGGGAGGCTGAGGCAGGCAGATCGCCTGAGGTTGGGAGTTCGAGAAGGTGAGATTGGGACATCCGAGGCCATCTACAATCCTAGCACATTTTTGACACACAAATGAGCATCATTCTTTAATGCCCATTAAATGGGCACACAAATAAATAGGAATCTGGGCAGGACAAACTTCCCTGCCTGCCTCAAATCCTGGTTCGTCTCTTACTCTGTGAGTTTGGCAAGTTGCTGAATTTCTCGGTGCCTCAGTGCTTCTATTCATGAAATAGGTATTCATGAATAGGTCCTCATGAAAAGAACATTCTCTCGGGGGGAACTTCATAATGAATCTGCTATCAGTTGTGTGTCTTGGTAACTTAGATACAAGGAGTATGTCAAACACACCAAGCAAAGGAGGTGTCTCCACTTCTTTCTGTCACAGTGGAGAGCTGGCATTCACAACAGTGAAAGGGTGTGTTGGATTTCCAGGTCATTGTGCAGCTCCTAAACATGAAGACACCTACATTTCTCAGGTTATAAACAATCTTCCCTACCAGGACAGTGAGTTGGTAAGAAACCAGGTGCCAAGCTGTCCACCAATCAAAGTGGGCATCTTCATGAGTGTGATGCGCTTCTTCGTATCTAAGACAGGAAGCCCTAAAAGTGAGGATGGAAGGCACACATGGAAGCAAACCCTCAGGGAAGGTTACCTGCTATCAAGGAAATCCTCTTCTTTATGCCTCATTGTAATGCCTCATTGCTGAAGATGAGGTCCATACATTACACAAAATGCGCAATTAAATTACCGAGGCACGCACTGTTCATTGCCTACCCCAAAAACATTCTTAGGCTGTCTGTGCTACTATAACCAAATACATGATAGCTATAATTTATAAACAGAAATAGAAACGTATTGCTCACAGTTCTGGAGGCTGGGAAGTCCAAGGTCAAGGCACTAGCAGGCTCAGTGTCTGGTGATGAGAGAAGGGGTGAGCTGGGCTTCCTGGGTCGAGCAGGGGCTCAGAAAGCTGTGAAACTCACTCATTTCCTGCATCAGGACTTCCTTCAGTTCTGGATGAATAATATTGAAGATATATGCTCAAAATATTCCTAACACCCAGATTTGCGCATGTGTTTTCTTCCCCAAGAAAGCTATAAACAGCGAAAATTTTGCTGTAAGTTTCCCTGTGTCCTTTCTCCCTCTCTCCCTTCCTCTTCCCCCTCGAAACTAAAGTAAAAGGAATGTTAATTGCCCTTTTTTCTGTGACCAGTGGACTTTATCTATACTCCTAATTCCAGTTCCTTGTAAACATACTTTGTAAAGTCCTGTGAGATCCTGTCTCCTTTGCCATGCCGCTGCAAGGTCATAAAAGAGATAAAACCTAAGTTGCAATTCCGGTTTTCCTCAAGATCTGAAACATGTCATAAATGGTTAATTGTCTTTGTTCCTCACTCTGGTAACATCTTCTTTAAGGCGTATTTCCCGCCTTAAAGGGTTTAAAAGGCATTCATATGATCTAACTCTGGCTACCCATTCAGGACTCCTTCCACACAGTGGAAGCTTTGTACTTTCACTCTGCTCAATAAAGCCTACAGCTTTTTCTCTCTATCGGTCTGTGTCTCTATCACTCGCCCCGGTCAGCCGCCACTCCAATTCTTTGGTGTTACAGTGAGGGCTGTACCATCCATCGCATCTCCCCAGGGCAGCATCCTCATGTGGTGGAAGAGAGAAAATCCACTTTCTCAATCCTTGTATAAGTGCCCTCGTCCCATCCATCGGGGATCTGCCTCATGACTTCATCACCTCCTAAAGGCCCCACCTCTTAATACTATGACGTTGGCAATTAAGTTCTAACATGAATTTCAGAGGGGGCACATTCAAACCATAGCTCATTTCCACCTCCTCCTTTAGCAACTGAACCCCAGTGTGGTTCATCACCAGACAGGGATCTCTTAATGGCAGAGAAGGTGGGATCATCCCCAGACGAAGCAGAAACAGGTAAGCAGTTCTAGCCAAGGAGACATAAGGGAATCTTCTAGGGGGAAAGTCTCTGCAATCATCTTTTCCTCTCCATAAAAGAGCTTGTCAAGAGAGACCCTTCTCCGACCAGCTAATTGTCATTTGCTTCTTTTCCTGTGGTCTGATTTCAGGGAGATCATTATTTGATTGTCAAGTCACTTCAAGAATAGCAATTTCAACCTGAAATGCAGAAGTAGAGGAGACACAGCAGAAAGGCATCTGCTAATCTGCAGAAAGACATCTGCAGAAAGACACAGCAGAAAGGCATCCTCAGAGGACCAAGGCTGGGTGGTTCTCCCCATCCTGACCCAGCAAACTCCACTGTGTGTGCATCCATTAGAAAAGCCAGGGCCTATTGGCTGCACGCTGAATGTTAGAAATAGGCTCTTGCTGTTAAAGTAAAGGCATTTACCTCTTCAGAGGTCTTCTTCAAAACCTCCTGCCATCTTCTTCCTCAACCACACTGTTTCCCTCTCTCCCATCCCCCCACAATGGCCTTTCCTTCAGCAGAGGCCTTTGACTCCCCTCCCCCTCATCCCTCCTCTCAACAAGAGATACCCCTGAGGCCACTGTCCTTGGTTGGGAGTGATAAAAAAGAAAAAAAGAAACCTACTATTCCTGTAAAACTTGAGCTAAGAAAAATGACTGAACTGTTAAAAATCACATAACTACCTGATAAGGTGGTCCTAAATTACAAAACATCCAAAACATTGGCATCTGTTCTAATTTACTGGAAACTGGGAGATTATTCATTAAACTTTAAACTAAGCTATTTCTATGCCTTTTGGAAAGCAAGCATTTACTACCTGAAATTTAAGATGCTCAACACGTGCATCTCTAGGCCAACCTACATGTGAAAATACAAATTTATGCAAAATTGGGTTGCAATTATTGACTTTGTAGACTGATTCATATTCTAATTTATTTCCCGAGGGTTTGTGATTCCTACAGCAATTAAAAATACAGATTTTATTTACCTGCACAATGAGGCAACATAGCCTATATATAAGTTGATGAACAATACCATATTAAAATTTCTTATATAGATGAAGCAGCATCTTTATTCAAAAAAACTATAAATCGTTGATAAGATTATATTTAGATCTATGTTTTTTTTTTTTTATTATACTTTAAGTTCTAGGGTATATGTGCATAACGTGCAGGTTTGTTACATATGTATACTTGTGCCATGTTGGTGTGCTGCACCCATCAACTCGTCAGCACCCATCAACTCGTCATTTACATCAGGTATAACTCCCAATGCAATCCCTCCCCCCTCCCCCCTCCCCATGATAGGCCCCGGTGTGTGATGTTCCCCTTCCCGAGTCCAAGTGATCTCATTGTTCAGTTCCCACCTATGAGTGAGAACATGCGGTGTTTGGTTTTCTGTTCTTGTGATAGTTTGCTAAGAATGATGGTTTCCAGCTGCATCCATGTCCCTACAAAGGACACAAACTCATCCTTTTTTATGGCTGCATAGTATTCCATGGTGTATATGTGCCACATTTTCTTAATCCAGTCTGTCACTGATGGACATTTGGGTTGATTCCAAGTCTTTGCTATTGTGAATAGTGCCGCAATAAACATACGTGTGCATGTGTCTTTATAGCAGCATGATTTATAATCCTTTGGGTATATACCCAGTAGTGGGATGGCTGGGTCATATGGTACATCTAGTTCTAGATCCTTGAGGAATTGCCATACTGTTTTCCATAATGGTTGAACTAGTTTACAATCCCACCAACAGTGTAAAAGTGTTCCTATTTCTCCACATCCTCTCCAGCACCTGTTCTCAAAAGAAGACATTCATACAGCCAACAGACACATGAGAAAATGCTCATCATCACTGACCATCAGAGAAATGCAAATCAAAACCACAGTGAGATACCATCTCACACCAGTTAGAATGGCAATCATTAAAAAAAGGTCCATGTTTAAATGATGGAAATAAAAACCCAATACTACCAAATCAAATACTTCTATAATTATAAAAGGGAATTTGGCACAATAGTTGAGCTCTTTTCAAGGTGGATTTTTATGCATATGAGTACAAAATTGTTAGCCCATCTTTTAATCCCATGAAACACCCATTACCTTCCAGAACATACTGGCTCCCCTGTACTCCCTCCCTCTGGTGAGTGTTTCCGTGTTTCTGTTGTGTGTGAGCACAGAAGTCATAACTACCGGCTGATTTTCAAATCCAGGGGCCCTTTCACACCCACAAGCTCAGTCCTCCTCTCTGAAGCCTTTGTCACCGCTGGGCACCGTCCTCCACAAGGGATTCAAGGCTCCTTGCCTTCTCCCTCTCGCATCCTCCCTTTCCTGCATAAGAACAGCTCACCACACCATATTCCCCAGAGCCAACTTTGATCTTTTTCTTTCTCCCTGAACATTTGTCCTCCTGTGTGTCCACAGCTTCCACCATTACCAAGTAAGGCTGTAGCTCTGGACCTCTGCCCCAGCTCAGACCATGCTCCTGCTTCCCCTGGGAACACCCACCCAGCTCTCCCACACTCAGCATAGCCAAAACCATTCATTATGTCCCCAGAAAACTTGAAACTTGTTCTTCCTAGAGATTCCTCACTATGATTACCGAACCTATCAACTTAATGGGTCTATCATATGTGCAACACACACACACACACACACACACACACGATAAAGACTTCCCTAAGCAGAGATTGGCAAACGTTTTTCTACAAAAGGCCAGATAGTCCATATGTTAAGCTTTGCAACCACACAGTCTCTCGATATTATATCTTGAAAACAGTATACAAAAAGTAATGAACATAGCTGAGTTCCAGTAACACTTTATAAAAACAGACAACAGGTCAGATTTGGCCAACGGGCCATAGTTTACTAAGTCATGCCCTAAAATATACCAGTGCTTAACAGTGGTTTATCTGTCAATGTCAGGATTCCAGGTAGCTTTGATACTCTTCTTTATAATTGTTCTGTATATTTCAAGTGTGCTATAATGAACATGTACATATTTATAATCAGAAACAGGATTCAAGCTAATATTGGAAATTAATGGCTGATATCGTGATCAGCTGTACTGATTCAAGTTACTCCTCTGTACAGAGAGCCATCCTTGAAAAACCCAAAAACTGTTGCTAAGTAGCCAGTAAGTAAACAGTTAATATTTGGCTTGTTGGAAGCTCCAACGGAAAGATTTTTTCTTTCACATCTTTTCTGTAATCAGTGCAGTCACTTGAGTGCACACGTGCACGCACACACACACACACACACAGTGATTTTCTTGGGGAAGTGGATGAAATTCCTTTTTCCATTACATTTTCCTCAAATGACTTCCTTGTCTCACTGGAAGTATATAAGTTAAAGAAAAATTTTCTATTACTTCTTACAGTATAAACTTAGTGAGAATGGAAAAATGGACTGAACTGAAATGTTTCTTCTCCTCCCACTTTAGTTTCTTGCACACAGTGTGATGAAATCCTGCAGACAGGCAGAACTGGGCACACAGTAATATGTGAGTTCCGGAAAGTCAAATCCCCCCTCCAGCATTCTGCTCACATGTAGATAAAAGGCAATTTACTCTTTGTGTTGGATTTTTTGCTTTCACTTTCAACAAATTGATCCCTGCAATGTCATTGTTTTCACATAAGAAGTTTAAGCAAATCGTTTCCAAAATAATGGGCATTTTCATTCAGAGAATTAAAATTCCAAAGGGGCTCAGGAACCAGTTCCTGAGGGTCCCTTGAGGGGCGCCAATCCCTCCTCCATGCTGCCCAACTGTGCGTCTGTGTCAGTGCAGAATCTCTCTGGGCCAGGTTTCTCTGCTCTACCAACCTTTCTTGATGGGCTCTGAGCACATCACCCGCAGCAGGTTAGGAAATCCTGAATTCGGCTGAATATCTAGAGCCCCACCAACCACGTTCAGTGTCACTGAACACTGGCCTGTGCTTTTTTGGACCACCTCATCTTTAATCACAAATGTCTGGTTCATTGCTCTAGATCAAGATCTCTCAACTTGGGCACCATTGAGTTTTGGGGCCAGAGAAAAATTGTCTTTTATTGGGGTTGGGGGCTGTGCTGTACATTGCAGGGTGTTTAGCAGCATTCCCTGGTTCCACCCTGGATGCCAGCAGCAGGCCCCAGTTGTGACAATCAAAAATGTCTTCAGTATTACCAAGTGTTCCCCCATCGAGATCACTAAGTGTGTTGGTCATGCCTACAAACCTGAGGGTATGACAGCTCTTGTATTTAGGAAGTGTATTTCGTAAGGTCTTAGGGAATCAACTGTTTCCCTGGGAGAGGTCAGTACAGCCTGAGCCATTAGCTTCCTTGGGAGTTCACCCAGCGGTAGGCGAGCGCGTGCAGAAACGCTGGGTCATGGTGCACCTGTGAAGATGACCGTTCGTCCACCAGAGACTGAACTGGAGTGGCGATGGCGATCTTCACCATCCCTGTCCTCTCACTGTCAACCCCTTGACTCTGATGGTTCAAATTCATAAGATCCCTGAGGTCAAACCAAGAGTAAACTGTGGTAAATGGGAAACCTGGGGCCAAGGCTGAACTGCTCAGGGTCTGAATTGTTTAAGTAGTTGCTAACATTTAAATATTAGAAAAGGTCACTTGAAAATCCAATCTGGCCACTCTTGCCTTGCATTCATACATAGGAACAATGAACTGGAGCTGGGTGGCTGCTGCCCTTCGCCTCGGGCATGCCCTTTGCCACAGTCCCCACCCTGCCCTGCAGCCCCCCCAAGGCAGGTTCCTCTCCTGCTTCGCTCATTTCCATCGGCTGCCCAGGGACACTGAGGTTGCAGTCCTGGTCTATGGCCTCATTTCACCATTTCTAATGCTGTAATACACATTCTCTTTTACTCAAATAAGAAAATAAGCAGATTGCCCAGTGGAATTCAAGCTGCAAAAGAAATTTAGAAGAAATATTTGTATTGAGGACATAAAACTACTTGACCCAACTGCCCAACTCCCAGACATGCTCAAAATATAAAATCCAGTTTAATGGTCCAGTGGCCAGTTGAGTGTCCTGCTGAGGCCAGAACGGCAGGGAGGCCAGGAGACCCTGGTCATAGATTTACTTGGTGCTGACCGGCGTGTGACCCACGGCATGTCCTCTGTCTGCCCTGAGCTTAGCTTCCTCCTCTATCAAATAAAAGGGCTAGAATATAGGGACCCCAAGGTTTTTTTTAGATTGAAAAAAAATCCAGTGATTCTCTAAATCATGGATCAACAAGCTTTTTCTATAAAGGGCCAAAAGGCAAACATTTGAGGCTTTGCCAGCATCACAACTACTCAGCTCCACTACTGGAGTGAAAAAGCAGCCACGAACAACATGCAAATGAACGAGTACGGCCCTGTTCCGAGACTTTATCTTTATTTGCAAAAGCCAGGGGCCAGCTGGATTTGGCGCTCAGGCCACAGTCTGTGGACCCCTGCTCTAAGTTCAAATGTTCACAAATTTACACGTGATGAAATGACATGTCATTTCTTTGTATATCCATAATAATTAAAAAGAAAAAAATTTTTTAAGAGAAAAAATGGCATAAAACCATACACACACTGTATCAATGTTAGTTTCCTGGTTCTGACATTGCAGTGCAGTTATGTAAAATGTAATCATCAGGGAAACTGAGTCAACGGCACAGGGTGCTTTTCCGCAACTTCCTGTGAATTTATATTCACGTACCTCACACACACTCACACATCAACCCAACACAGCCACACACACACACACACACCATGCTCCACCCTCATGTAGCCCTCCCCAGGGAGCCCATCCTCTCCCCTGGTTGAGGGTTGGAGGAGTAGCGGGTTGGGGGTTGCAAAGGGAAAAGGAAGTGTAGGTCATGGAGGACCCCTGGCCTCCCTTAACCCGCTTGCCCCCACCAATCTGGTTTTCTAAGTTGCCCTATCACAAGCCAACTCACTTTCATGCAGCCGCTATGTAGGCAAATTGTACATAGATTTCATTCTTTCTAACTTCATTCACACTAAACACTGCACACACTGGGTGCTTTATTTCATCTTCCTGCCTTTACCACCACAGGTCAGATGGGCCAAGCAGCCATTCTTTGAAACAGAAGGGTTTCCTTGAATAATGTGTCCCACCAGTTTCATCTTTCAATTTAATATGCTAACTTAAGAACCCACTTGCAAATTGTCAAAGACAATGCAAATTAAACCAGTATTTGTTAATTTCAAGTTACCTGGGAAGCTTGTTAAAAAGAAAGCTCTGAGCTTTGCCCCCAGACTCTCAGCATCATAATCTTTAGGATCAAAAGAGTGAAACCACGTTTTTAGAAAACATTCCAGGGAATTCTTAGCACTCAGCAGAGGTTAAGCAGCCCAGCCTTAAACCCCAATTCCGAAGACTGCACGTCACATGCACTGTGATGCCCAGGAGCTCGTCCCTCCCTAGCTTCCAGCTGTCCTGGGTCAGCAGATTTGCCCTTTCTCAGCCTGGCACCCTCCTTCTCTAAAGGGACTGGCAACACTGGTCTGTCTTCTGCTTCTTAGCTCCTCTGGAACCTTAGCCAGACACAGCCACCAACTTGAGGGCTTCCAGATTCCAGAACAGTTGGAAGGAACAGCCCCAATGTCGTCTCCATTCTGTCTCCACATTCCTCTTTTAGAGGAAACCTGGACCTCCCTGCTCACACGCCCCTGGTTCTCCCCACCGCTGCCTCCTCCCCTGAGGCCCAGGCAGCCACAGCACAGTTGGCCAGCCTGGGGGAGCATTTCATTCCAGCTCATTCCCTGGGATAAGCAATTTCTGGCTGCTTCTGCCATTCACTCTGCAACTTTATGCAACACTCTTCACTGCATGGACACGCATGATGTTCTGAGTTCAGACTGTGTATTAATCAGGGTTCTCCAGAGAAACAGAATCAATACGATATATAACATACATGGGAAAGAGAGAGTTTGAGAGAGAGAGAGAGAGAGATTTTTTATGGGAATTGGCTCACGTGATTATGGGGGCCCAGAAGTCAGACTGTCTGCAATCTACAAGCCAGGGAACCAGGAAAGCTGGTGATGTGATTCAGTCTCTGAGTCCAAAGGCCTGAGAAGTGAGGTAGGGAAAAGGGAGGGAGCCAGGAGGTCTGATACCAGAGGGCAGGAGAAGATGGATGTTCCAGCTCAAGCAGAGAACGAATTCCCCCTTTCTCAGCCTTTTCGTTCTACTTGGGCCCTCTGTGAATTGCACAATGCCTGCCCACATGGGGAGGGGGAGTCTTCATTTGGCTACAGATTCCAATGCTAATTGCTTCCAGAAATACCCCTGCAGACACATCCAGAATACTGTCTTACCAGCTATCTGGGCATTTGTTGTCCCAGTTAGGTTAACATATAAAATGAACCACTGCGACTGCCTCTTAAAAATCTACACAACTGTCTTTAGAAAATAGCACTTAAACAAACTGTCATATTTTAAACACCAGCTATGAACAGCGTGCTAGACAAGATAAATACATATTTCTTAGTTTTTGTTTTGTTTTGT
The DNA here is from genome assembly GCF_001698545.2 of Rhinopithecus bieti. NCBI lineage: Eukaryota > Metazoa > Chordata > Mammalia > Primates > Cercopithecidae > Rhinopithecus > Rhinopithecus bieti. Next base: position 2,384,036 of record NW_016807891.1, read on the forward strand.
TTTGTTTTTGAGACAGTCTCACTCTTGTGACCCAGGCTGGAGTACAATGGCGTGATCTCGGCTCACTGCAAACTCTGCCTCCTGGGTTCAAGTGATTCTCCTGCCTCAGCGTCCCAAGTAGCTGGGATTACAGGCACCTGACACCATGCTCAGCTAATTTTGTGTTTTTAGTAGAGACAGGGTTTCACCATGTTGGTCAGGTTGGTCTCGAACTCCTGATCTCAGGCAATCTACCCGCCTCAACCTCTCAAAGTGCTGAGATTACAGGCATGAGCCACGGTGCCCAGCCAAGATCAATATCTTTAAAACCATTAACTTTCCTATACATCTGAAAGAACCAATTAGAAATGCATAGAAAAATCTCATGTGTAATAAAAAAACCATAATAAACCGAGAAAGAAACTTCACAATAAATGTTCAAGATTATAGAGAAAACTATAAAACTTTACTGACAAACACGTTTACAAGACCAGACTATGTTGTGGGAGTTATTGTATTCACAAATGAAAAGATTCAGCAGTGCAAAGATTTTAATGGAACTAGACAAGTTGAATCTCAGAGTAATATGGAAGAGGAACTGTGTAACAATAGTCAGAACCCGTAAAGGAAAAGAATAAAGAGGGATGGTTGTGCACCCTACCAGACTTCCTAAAAGGTACAGAGGCGTGCTGATTCAGGAAGGGGTGACACTACCCGTGGAGGAGATAAAGCCTAGAAACTCATTTATTTGTTCATTTAAGAATAAATGGCCGGGTGCGGTGGCTCACCGCGCGCCGCTGGCTCAACGCTCGCACTCCCAGCATCTTTCGCGCGCAGCGGCGCACGCGCGCGGCGGCACTCACGAGGCTCACGCGCAGACTCGAGACCATCCTGGCCTAACACTCGTGAAACCCCCCGCGTCCTCTCACTCCACACACAAACTACAAAAAACCTAACGCGGCCGCCGGACGGTGGCGGCCGCCGCTCGTATCCCAGCTACTGGGAGCGCCTGAGGCAGGACGAACTCGCGCACACCCCTGGGCAGGCGCGCAGCTCTCGCGCGAGCCTGAGCATCCGGCACGCACTCACGCCGGGCCAACACGCACGCGCACGACTCTCCGTCTTCAACAGAAAAAAAAAAATTGTTAAACCTGACCAGCTATGTTTTCTGGCATTGAAAGTTTGACATTTGGCAAGCTTAGAACCAGTACAGCATTCACCACAAAATATGTTTCACCTCAATTAAAGTCCTAAATACAAAAAAAAAAAAAAAAAAAAAAAATGCCAATAAGGGAAAAAACATAAAAGAGAACGTTGGGGTAGAAAAGACATTCTAAATATGGTATAGGCTGGGTGTGGTGGCTCACGCCTGTAATCCCAGTACTTTGGAGGCCAAGGTGGGTGGATCACTTGAGGTCAGGAGTTTGAGACCAGCCTGACCAACATGGTGAAACCCTGTCTCTATGAAAAATACAAAAAAAATTAGCCGGGCATGTGGTAAATACCTGTAATCCCAGCTACTTGGGAGCCTGAGGCAGGAGAATTGGTTGGACTCAGGAGGTGGAGGTTGCAGTGAGCTTAGATCTCGCCATGGCACTCCAGCCTGGGCAACAAGAGCGAACCTCCATCTGAAAATAAAATAAAATAAAAATAAGTAAAATAATATATAAAGGAGAAGAAGACATCTCAATTTGTCTACTTTGAAATTTAAATAACAAACAAAGCTTTAAGACATGCGACTAATCAGAGATAATATGTGTGATTCCTATCACAGGCAAGAGGCTAATTTCCATAGTAAATAAAGAACAGCAACAAATCCACACGGCAGATGTTCTTTCACCACACCCAGGACTCCTGTGTTGGTGTAAACAGCTGGTGTACATCCTATGGGGGCAGGTGTTTGGGCATTTGAAGATCCAATGCCCTCGTGGTTGCCAAATATTTTGGACATTTTCTCTGAACATCAATAAGAAGAACAGACAAATAGACAAAGACACTGAACAGGTAATTCATACTAAATGAAATTCAAATGACTAATAAACATGAGAAGACGTTTAGGTAATAATTAAGAAAATCAAACCTAAAACTAAATGAGATGCCCTGTCTCAGCCATCAGCATGGCCGGTAAGTATGGTGATGGTGTGAGAAATGTCTATTTGACATTGCTTCCCGGAGTGTGGAATGTGCCCAGCCCCTGAATGACTGTTCGGCATGTGTATTACACTCAACATGCATTCCCTTTGTCTTTGTCCCTTGTCTGTTATTTATAACAGAATACCTGAAACTAGGATATTCATAAGAAAATACATTTATTTCTTGCAGTTCTGAAGGCAGAAGCGTTCGATGTCAAGGAGCCACATCTGGTGAGGAGCCTTCTTGCTGACAGAGAACTCTCTGCAGAGTCCTGAGCTGGCCTAGGAGACCACATGGCGAGGGGCTGCGTGTACAAGTTCAAGTTCTCTTCTTCTTATAACTCCATGATAATCTATTAGTTCATTAACTCATTAATCCATGAATGAATTATTCCAATCACCTCTTAAAGGCCCCACCTCTCAGTACTGACATTGTGGAAACCAAATTTCGATAGGAGTTTGGGAGAGGATGAATATTCAAACCACAGCACCTTTCCACTCATAAATCTCACTCTTGGCCAGGCACAGTGGCTCATGCCTGTAATCACAGCACTTTGGGAGGCTGAGGCAGGAGGATTGTTTGAGGCCAGGAGTTTGAGACCAGCCTGGGCAACATAGCAAGATGTCATCTCTATAAAAAATAAAAAAAGAATAGCCGGGCATGGTGGTGTATGCCTGTGGTCCCAGCTATTGGGGAGGCTGAGGTGGGCGGATCACTTGAGCCCAGGAGGTTGAGGCTGCAGTGAGCTGTGATCATGCCACTGCAATCCAGTCTAGATCATGACAGAGTAAGACCCTGTCTTAAAAACAAACAAACAAACAGACAACAACAACAAAAAAACGCCTCACTTCTTTCATCTATCCCAGTGGTTCGGAACAGTCGGGAAGGCCAGTTTTTCCCCCAGGGGATATTTGACACCATGTGGGGACATTTTTGGTCATGATAAGTAGTGCACACTACTGACACATAGTGGGTGGAGGCCAGGGATGCTGCTAAGTGCTGCTAAGCATTCTACAGCACACAGGACAGCACCCCCCAACACTAAAGAATTATCTGGCCCAATGTGTGGACAGTGTCCAAGGTGGAGACCTGATTCTGAAGAAATCCTCACACGTACACAAGAAGCCACAGCTAAGGATGGTCACTGAAGCATTGTTTGTGGTGGTAGAAAACTGGAAACAATCTAAACGTCCATCAGTGATGGAAGAAGGAGGTACAGAAATGGATGTGGGCACACTGCAGAACTCCGTAGCGTTTGGGAGAGAAGGCACGCTACCCAGGCTGGGAAAGGCTCAGTAACTACAAACCCAGCCTTCCATGTAATCAAGTATCAGAAGGCTTAAAATAGAGAAATTATGCCAGTGACTGCCCTCTAGTAGCCCAAAGGGGTGAGCTTCCACCCTAAGGAGGACTCATCACCACTCCTACCACCCTCTGAAATGTTGATGCCCCCTTAAAGGGTCAGAATGGGCATCTTGCCCCCACACACCATGAATTGAGATTTCTAGACACTCTGTTGAATGTAGAGTGACCTTTCTGCAGTTGTAGGCATTGACCACTAGGTCAGCTACGTCCATAGCGGCTCTGCCACAAGCCACAGGTACCTCAGAGCTGAGAAGAGGACCGTGAGACCAGTTCTGAGGCCCCCTTCAGCTTCCTCAGGCACAGATTCTTAAATCGTAGTCTGGAAAAGACTGTTGATTTAGAGAACAGATGTGACTGTGCTATTATGCTCTTGCCCATTTTCATTAGCCCCAGCACCTGCAACCACAGTCCCCAGCCAGAATCCTGGGCAACACAGCAAGACGCCATCTGTACAAAAAATTTTTCAAAATAGCCAGGCATGGTGGCATGCACCTGTGGTCCCAGCTACTAAACCAGAGTTCCATAAAACAACCTTCTCTCAGACCTTGGAGGGGGTGCCTCCAATCTAGCTATTAATGTCTTTATTAAGATCCAAGGGCTTCTGTAACAAAATACCACACTCTGAGTGGCTCAAAACAACAGAAATTTATTCTCTCACAGTTCTGAAGGCCACAGGTCCAAAGTCAAAGTGTCAGCAGGTTGGATCCTTTTGGGGCCTCTAGTGGGAATCGGTTCCAGGCCCCTCCTCCAGCTCTGGTGATTGCTGGCAATGCTTGGTGTTCCTTGGCTTGCAGACAAAAACATTGCCCCAAATCGCTCCAATCTCTGACTCCATCTTCACATAGCATTTCCCTCTGTGTTTCTCAGTACAAATTTCCCTTTTCATTAAAGAGGTCAGTTATTGAATTACAGACCACTTTAATCCAATATGACCTCATCTTAACTTGATTATATCTGCAAAGATCCGTTTCCAAATAAGGTTGCAGTCACAGATTCTGGGGGTTAGGACTTCAATATCTTTTGAAGGGAAGAAATTCAATCCTTACGAGTCCTTGACCTGCACACCAGCTAAACTGAACTAGGAACCTGGCTAACAGGATGCAACGTTACCAACCTGGTTCCCACCTCACAGACAAGAGGAGCTGCCCCAGCCATACCCAATGGGTTGATGTCAGGTTGACCAATGTCATTCATATGGGGAGCCCATCAGTCTTAAGAGACAGGTGAACACCAGCCCTAATGGTAGAATCTCCCTCTTAGCTCCATTTTCTGGGCCCAGAAGGATCCTGAAGAAACTGGAAGAGGCACAATCTATGTTCTGTGTCTTAGTCCATTTGGGCTGGTATAACAAAATGCCACAGACTGAATGGCTTATCACATAACAGAAATTTATTACTCAGAGTTCTGGAGGCTGGGAAGTTCAAGGTCAAGCTGCAGGCCGATTCAGTGTCTGGTGAGTGCCCATTCCCTGGTTCAGGGATGGGACCTTCCCACTGTGTCCTCATACGGCAAAAGTGGCCAGGAGTCTCTCTCGGGCCTCTTTAAAACACTCATCCCATTCAAGGTCAGGTGCAGTGGCTCATGCCTGTAATCTCAGCACTCTGGGAGGCCGAGGCAGGCAGATCACGAGGTCAAGAGATGGAGACCATCCTGGTCAACAGGGTGAAACCCCGTCTCTACTAAAAATACAAAAATTAGCTGGGTATGATGGCATGCGCCTGTAGTCCCAGCTACTCAGGAGACTGAGGCAGGAGACTCACTTGAACATGGGAGGCAGAAGTTGCAGTGAGCTGAGATCACACCACTGCACTCCAGCCTGGCAATAGAGCAAGACTCTGTTTCACAACAAACAAACAAAAACAAAACACTAATCCCATTCATGAGGACTCCATCCTCATGAGCTAATCACCTCCTAAAGGCTGCACTTCCAAACACACTCATCTTGGCGATTAGGTTTCAACACACAAGTTTGGGGAAGACACAAACATTCAGTCTGATCATTCTGTCCCAGCTTGAGACTGCAGCCAACAGGACAGTGTGAGGGCACACTGAGTGGCAGACCTCCATCTAAAAAGATGTCTAGGGAGCTCTAGCAGACACTAGGAGCAGCAGGTAACTCTAGGCCCCCAGGTTCCTGATTATCAGCCTGGGGTACTGCTCTGGTTCTTACATCTGAGTAGCCAATCAGAGGATTGGGGCAGGCTTTTAGAACTGCCAACCAGCCCCATCCTCTGAACTCTGTCAGTGAGGCCAGCAACTGCCATTCCAGGCAGGCAGCTGAGTTGAGGAGTGAAGCCACTTCAGGGGTAGGGAGGGGGACCCCTCTATATAAGTATGGGAAGCTAATTGTCTTGGATGAAGACAAAGTCTTGACAACTTCCAATGGACAGAATCCTTGACAGACTTTCTTAGGTTGCCATGAGGACAGGATTGGCCCCAAAGTTGGGTATCTGACTTAACTCAATCCTGTGGACTGAGTTATCATCTAAGAAACTAATTACAAATAAAGGCAACCATCCAGATCTTTCTAATGGAGCCCATTCGATGAGCTGTTGGTACTCCCCCCACCCTACACATGCATGGGAAGACTTCATATAGTATCTACTGTGACACTCTTAGGGATTTGAAGCAGGGATTTAAGACAGGTTTACTGTGTTGGGTCCACCATCACCAGCTCAAAGGCATTTTCCTGCTAGTTACAACATGTGGTCTAAAATAGTGTTAAGTTTCTTACCTTCTTCCAAATGGCAGAGTGGAGAAAGGAAGCAAATAAAAATCAACTACAGACTCTTTCCCTCCAGCATCTTTTAACCCTGTCACGTTCTGAAGGGTCAGTGCCTTCTGACTTTCACGGTTATGGTCCATCTCAGGCGAATGGGCACAGGCGAGGAGAAGGCATACCTGAGCTGCATCTGCACCAGGAAAAGCAGAAGGAGGAAGGGCTCAGGATGGATTTCATCCTTCACACCCCAGTTGGGCCAAATCAGGAGTCTGTGACATGTTTCAGAGCAATTTTCCCAGCTTGTCCATGTACGAATCATTTTGGCAAACAGCCAGATTTTTACCTCCTAATTCAAAAAAATACTTCCTAATTTAAAAAAATACCTAAAGAATAGTTTGATGCATTACTTCCCATGATCACCTGAGCAACCCTTGCAGCAATTCTCTCAGCAGAATCCTTGTCCTTCACACTGTGCATTTCATCTGCTCTGTTTCCTGTGGAGGATAAGAATTTTTAATCCAAAGCAGCAGAAAGAGCTTTGTCCAAGTCACAGCCTCAGGAGTAAAACGAAGGGTACCCGGCGATGCCATGGGATGATAGAATGCAACTGCCTTTGATCCCAGCACTCTTGCTGTGTGCCCAATTTGTACAATGAGCCAGAGTCTCTCAACAGTAAAGATTAGTGGAAGCAGATAGCTCTGCCAGCTTCCTAGATGCTCTCCTACTGCCTTTTTCTCCAGGGAGGATGTTTCCTCACCTGCCTACCGGCACCTCCCCACCATCCCACCATCTCTGAAACATGTGAGAGCGTCGACTCTCACTGTGGTGCCAACCAAGCACTATCACCACAGAGCAGCATGACTGTTAACCGCCTGAACACGGTGCACCACCGAGGCCACCAATGCTGCTGCCCAGAATTCAAAAATATGGACTCAGGGCCTCCAGCCTCCCTGGTTTGTTTTCGCATACAAGAAGCTGGGACAGAGGGAGAAGGATGGAGCTGCATCCTCTGAACTCGGTCAAGGAGGCCAGCAACGGCAGGGGAGCTGAACTGAGGAGTGAGGTGTCCCAAGTTGAGGGAGCCCCACCTTAAAGGGGCCGGGGTTCCCTCTAAGTATGAGTATGAGAAACTAATCGTCTTGGATGAAGACAACTCCCAGTGGAAAGAGTTCTGGATTGGGTTTCTTGGGTTGCCATGGGGGATAGATTGGTCCCAAAGCTGGAAGTTTGACTTAACACCATCATGTGGATTGACTAACCACCTAAGACACCACATGGCTGCAAATCCAGGCGACCATCTGGATCCTTCTGAACAAGTGTTGTCATAACCCGACACTGGAGAAAATAATCTTGTCCTGTGTTGCTGCACTGGGACAGGCTCTTGGGAGCGTGCAGCCAGATCCCCAGACTCTGCCCCATGCGCCTTTGCCCCGCTGGCTTGCTCTGTATCCTTTCATAGTAATGAACCATGCTGTGAGGATAGCACCGCATGATGAGGGCTGTGAGCTCTCCTGGGAAAATCACCAACACTGGGGGTGGTCTTCAGGACCCTTGACACAAGCCCCAGGGCCAACAACTTCAAAAAAATCCACAAACTGAAAGCCACCGTAAAGGAGAAAGTGCCAGGCTCCAGGAGCCTTCCCTACACAGACTCTGGGGTAATTCAAGCTCACTCCCCACAGGGCTTTGGGGCAGACAGACCCCATTCTGCCCTGTGGTGTCCACAGAGTCCCTGATGAGCTGAACACCAAATGCTCGGAGGCCCCGGCCACAGGGATCAGTGTCCATCAGCACCCTGGTCCATTCAGGGCGGACGCTCTGACCAACGGGTGGGGTGAGAAGCCTTAAAAGCAGCACACCTCAGGCCAGGGCAGGCCACACCCCCACACCCTGACACAGCCTCAGGACTTGGAACCTCCGCTTTTCCAATACCCAACATGAAGGAAAAGCCTGCCCTCTGTCTGCCCGTTCTGTGTTTTCTTAGATTCTGCATGTCTGTTTGACATCCACAAGGCCAACTGTTGGCCAAAGAGATTCCCTCCTGCTACGAGGCAGCTTGGTGGGCTCCACTGTATTAGTCCTTCATGTTGCTGCAAAGAAATACCTGAGACTGGGTAATTTATAAAGAAAAGAGGTTTCTTTGGCTCACAGCTCTGCAGGCTGCACAGGAAGCATGGCACCAACATCTGCATCTGGTGAGGCCTTGGGAAGCTTCCACTCACGGCAGGAGGCAAAGGGGGAGCAGGCACCTCATCTGGCGAAAGAAGGAGCCCGAGAGAGGGAGGAGGTGCCAGCTCTTTAAACAACCAGAACTTGTGTGAACTCATAGTGGGAACTCATTACCATGAGGACAGCAGCAACCACTGCAGAGGCATCAGCCCTCATGACCCAAACACCTCCCAGCAGGCCCACCTCCAGCATATTTGGAGGGGACATTTTTGGAGGCGGCCACATTGCAACATATTTGGAGGGGACAAAACATCCCAACCCTATGACCCCCCCACCTCCATATCTGACACATCCAGCAACACTCCCCGTACCCAAGTCATTCCAGGGCCAGGAAGCAGGCAACTAGAGCCCCGCAACAGCCCGAAGCCCACCGAATGATTGGTGCTGGCAGATGCTAAGCTGCTCACCTCCCTGCAGAGGACACCCCCTATGCGGGCTGAGGCCTGACCCCTCCCTGGCCCCCGCCTCCTGTCTCCTGGCCACCCTGACACGCCCGCTAGAGAAGAGGGCTACTGTGTAAGGGCAAATCAGAGCAACCTGGGGACCAAGTTGCTGCTTCGTTCCCCAGCACCAATGCGGAGGCCTCGTGGGAAGGGTAGCCATGGAGCCAGCCCAGCCTGGAAGACACAAAGCGAGTCCCACCTGTCCGGACCCGCTGGTACCTCCACCTGCAGGATGTGAAATCACAGCAAAAAGGAGACAAAGATTATTTCAAAGAGTGGAGAGAGAGAGAGGGCCTGGCGTGGCGGCTCACACCTGTAATCCCGCACTTTGGGAGGCCAAGGTGGGCAGATCATGAGGTCAGGAGTTCGAGAACAGTCTGGCTGACATGGTGAAACCTTGTCTAAAGATACAAAAAATCAGTCAGGCGTGGTGGTGCACGTCTGTCATCCCAGCCACTCGGGAGGCTGAGGCAGGAGAATCGATTGAACCCGGGAGGCAGGGATGCAGTGAGTCGAGATGGTGTCATTGCAATCCAGACTGGGCGACAGGGCAAGACTTCTCTCAAAAAAATTAAAAAAAGAGTGGAGAGAGAGAAAAGACAGTTTTGTGTTCTTTTGCACTGATAAAATAAGAAATATTTATTCTCCGCCAATGTAGGTTTTGAGTGTCTACTTATAGGTCATTCACCAAAATTGCTGTTCTCTTAATACAGCCATAAACCTAACAACCAAAATAAGCCAGCTCCCAGGACCCATGGCTGGCTAGTTGGCCGCCCACTCCCAGCCTCTCCCATGTCCGGGAGGGATCCTCCTTGTCACCAGGCATGACCCTGGCTTCCGGGACTCACTCGCTCCACCCCACACAGCGCACTGGTTCCCTGAGGGAGAAGTGGTCTCGGGGTGGGGATCCTGTAGAGTTCAGTGGTTGTTTTGCCCCCAGGGCTTCCGAGGCAGGTGTTTGGGACATTTCCCTGAGGCCCTCATGGCACCCAGCTGCTCCTCTGCATCTGCCCTGGACTCCAGCCTCCAGGGTCAGTCAGAGCCTCAGTCACCTCCTCAGCCCTTGGCGGTGACAGGGAAATGTCTGCTGGCGGTGAGCCAGGGGCCCTCCAGCAAGTCAGTGCCCAGGCAGCCAGACAGAGAGTGCCAGGGAGGGGAGAAGGAGGGAGGGAGCATCAGAGGAGCAGGAGGTCCTAAAGGCTGCGGGCTTGGAGGGTAAGGAGAGGCATCGGCAAAGCACCAGGCAGTTTGCAAAGTGCCCTGCGCCAAGGCCTGCATCTGGGCCCCACTGCTCCAGGCAGTAAGTCTCATTCTCCACCCAGGCAGAGGTCACAGAATGCCACTGCCTCAGCTCACAAGCTCATCGGGGAGTGAGACGGAAACTGGACCCAGGACCCTGCATAGGCGGCTCTCTGCTCCTGTTTCCATTCCTGAGATTTTGAGGCTGAGCCACGGGCAGATTCCAGGGAAGAACAGACCAGCATCCTCAGGGGGCCCAGCCCCTCCACTCATCAAGCTCATGTCCCCCTCCCAGCACATTGGGGACCCTAATGGCAAAGCAGGCACCAATCCCCCTGCCCACACCAGAATGTGGCCGCAGAACTTGGTGCAAGTTCTGTTGGGTGAGTACAAGTCTGATTTCAGCAATTCTAGCAGCCCCTCTGTGGGAACCGATAGACTCCCCTGGGGAGCAGGAGGGACCCCAAGATTCCCAAGGTGCAGCATCTGTAGCTTCAACCTCATTGTCACTGTTAAAATTCTACAGGTTTTTCTTTTTTTCAATAGAGTGAAAAATTGCAGCCTCATGTCCCTGGGCCTTTTTTAAACCTGAACACCTGGGGCTTTAAAAAATATTAATTCACAGTCTACCTTTGCCGGGGCTCCCCTCCTTCATGGAGTGACGTGCTGCCGGCTGCAGCAGGGAGGCTGGCAGGGTGGTTGGACCACAGAGAAACTCTGCAAGGCTGAGGCAACAGCGCCCCCTTCTTCTCGAGGGTGAGACTGCGCAGCACAGCCAGAACTCCAAGGGCCTGCACCCAAGTACCAGGAAACTGGACCCAGGACCCTGCATAGGCGGGAGGGAGCCCTCAGCCAGACTCCACGTGGAGGGGGTGAGGGGCACAACATGCCCACCCCAGACCCTGGGTCACCGTGCAGTGTTCCCTGCTGTGCAGGAGTGGATGGAGGCCTGGCTCACCTGAGAGGCAAGACAGACTCATCAGTAAGCGCCCCATCCAGGAACTTAAGAACTGAAATGAAACAGAACGTTGGCAATCATCTATCTCATTGTGGCTCCAAGGTGCCTTTCTCCTGTGCTGATGAGCTAGCAGGCACTTTTTAAAAATCAAAGAGGGGCCGGGAATGGTGGCTCACGGCACTTTGGGAAGCTGAGGAAGGAGGGTTACTTGAGCCCAAGAGTTTGAGACTACCCTGGGCAACATGGCAAAACCCCGTCTCTACAAAAAATAATAATAATAATTAACTGGGCATGGTGGAACATGCCAGTAGTCCCAGCTACTCTGGAGGCTGAGATGAGAAGATTGCTTGAGACCATGAGTATGAGGTTGCCATGAGCTGTGATCACACCACTGCACTCCAGACAAAGCAAGCCTGTCTTTTAAAAAAAAAAAAAAATCAAAGAAAATCATCCAAGATGGCAACACTTGAGTGACTTATGTTACAATTAAATGAAGGACCTTACCAATGTATTAAATTCTATTACAGACAGTGCTTGACTTAATGATTTTTCAACTTTATGATGGTGTGGAAACTGTATGTGTTTAGGAGAAACCATACTTAAGAGTACCCATACGACCATTCTGTTTTTATTTCAGTAAAGCACACACTATGTGAGATTGTGTACCCATTAATCAACCTCTCTTCATCCCCCTACTCCCAATCCTTCCCAGCCCGTGGTAACACCAGTCTACTCTCTATCTTCAGAAGATCCACTTTAGCTCCCACGTACGAGAACACACAATATTTACCTTTCTGCGTGGCTTGTTTCACTTAACATAATGGCCTCCAGTTCTATCTGTGTTGCAATTGGCTGAAGAGTATTCCACTGTGTATTCATACCACATTTTCTGTATCCATTCATCCACTGATGGCCGCTTAGGTTGATTCCACATCTTGGCTATTGTCAATAGTGCTGCAACAAACATGGAGTGCAGATGTCTCTTCAATAATTTTTTCTTTTGGATATATGCCCAATAGTGAGATTTCTGGATCACATGGTAGTTCTAGATCAGCAGGGACACTAAAGTTTACAACAGTCTATTGTATATTTCAAAACAGAATAATTCCAATATTTTTAGCATAAAGAAATATTTAAGGCGACAGATCTCTCAGTTACTCTGATTTGACCTGTATACATTATATGAACATATTAAACTATCACATGTACTAAAATATGTACATATATTACATCAATTTTAACATTAATAGAATCGGCTTGTGTTCGATGATTTTGCCCGACTGTATGCTAATATAAGTGCTCTAAGCACATGTAAGATAGACATTCGGTAAGTTAGGTGTATTAAACGCATTTTTGACTTACAATGGGTTTACTGAGACCTAACCATAAGTCAAAGAGCATCTGTAGGTACCTAGATTTCAATTTTCCTTAATAAAGGAAACTTGAGTCTTAACTCTCTTTCCTGCTGCCTTTTTCAAGGTCAAATATTGTCCTTATTCACTAAAGCTCTGCTATTTGCTTGCTACTGACTTTCTTTGGCATGGAATCACAGAAGCACAGAGAAGCATGACTGCCTGTCCACAAGCCAATGAAACATCATCAAGCAATTTCTACATGCCTGGCAGTGGTGGTCCCATGAGGAACAGACATCCACGCTCACAATTTATTGAGTAAGGAAGATAAATTTGAAAAGTTAAATAATGACCCAAGAGAAACATGTTCATATAATGAATAGGTAATTAACTGACAGATACGGGAGCCAACACTAGGGAAGAGAAAAGAGTCCTCGAGGCTCTCCGGGATGCAGAGCCGCACTGCACGTGGAAGGGGTGGCTACCAGAGCAGGTGGACAGAGGTGGAGGAGGAGGGAGTTACTCGGAGGACAGATGGTCCCCATTCACAGAGGACACTGGGAACAACAGGCAGGGGGCTGTCCAGTCCCTGGGGACATACAAGGGGAGACAAGCGTCAGCGCCTCCCTACATGTAGGCACGACCCCTTCTGTGCCAGACTAGCCTTGGGTCTTTGATCACTTTGAACAAGCTAGAAATTCAGGACACGTAGAGGGGGAGACCAGACGAGAAATGTCCCAGCCGCCCTTTGTTCTGCACCCAAAACAGTGTTAAGCAGCACATGGACCTTATCCATGTGGTGTCACCTTTGGCCAGAGGATGTCTCCTTATCAAAGGGTCAAGCACTGTGGATCCCGTCCTGCCATTGCCTTTGAAAAAGAGTTCTGGGGCCCCCACCAGAAGGATCCATGCTCTGCCCAGTTCTGAAGTCCCGTTCCGGGCAGGATCGTGGCCATCCCTATCCGTGCTTTGGTGCATGTCTCACGTGACAGGTCCTGTCCATGAGTGATGGTGAAAAAAATTTTGTGAGTGAGGCCACCAGCATTTTAAAAAATTAAATAGAACACGAAAGACAAGAGTGACTGTAGCAAGGGAGGTCATGACTTGATAAACACGAACAGTTACACAGTGGCAAAGTAAGATGAGCTCCTCTGGCAAGGCAGCCCTGGCCACGTGAACAGCGATAGCTCCCAACCTGGCCAGACCCGCCTGGTGCTCAGAGTTCTCCGGTGTGCAGGCTCCCTCCTGACCATTTCAGAGTCTCTGGAGGTGAGCCCCGGCATCCATGGCTCCTGGAAGAGGTGGCACCCAGGTCTCAGCACTTCCTTCTTAAAAGCAGGGCCCTGACGTGTGCCTCCACGCGTTGACCACAAGAAACAGCCATTGTGCACTAGGGGCTGTCCTGGGCCATGGGGGTACACTGGCCGAAGAGGACTAAAGGATCAATGGTCCCCTGGGCGAAATGGGTGCGGCTGGTGAGGTGAGTGGGAGCAGGCCTGGGTGCGGCTCAGGGAGGGAGCTTTTGGGTCCTGGAAGCACAGCCCCGGGTGCAGTTGGTGAGTGTGGCCTACAGGTGGGCACCGAGGGGCTCCTGCAAGGATAGTTTCAGGTCTGTTGAATCCAACAGCAAAACACTGTGGGCTTTTATTCTGTGTATTTTCAGATTTTTTCTTTTTCATTTTTCTTTGGTCATTCATTTTTGCCACATTTTACATAACTACTGATACATGACTGAATATTAAAAAATAGTAACAAGCCACTCAGGACAGATCAATTGAGAGGCAAGCATTCCGAGGGCAGAATGTCTCGGAAGACCTCAAATACCAGGTCCAGGGGCCAAGATTTCCACCCGCAGGGGAGCCACAGCATGCAGCAGGCATCTGTGCACAGCCAGTCCAGCCATGCTGCCCTGAGGCTATGTCTGCAGGCTGAGCTGTAAGCTCACCCGATGCCTGTCTGTGACAAAGACTCTGGTAACAAAGTGGTGAAACCAGCACCCAGGTGGGGCCAGCATTCCCAAGGGTGCAGAGAAGGGACTCCCCTGAGATCTCCAGCCTGTGCCTTAGCTGGATTAGGACAAATGACCTGAGTGGAGCAGGCTCCCTTCCTGTTTCCTGACGGGCCCATTCCGCGGTACACAGCAACCAGGGTGGGAGTTGCAGGGCTCCGGGGTAAGCTCCCGACTCCAGGTATGGGATCCAGGGCTCTGATCAGTCCAGCAGGCATCTATGCAAGCCGCAGGACACCCTCCTCAACCCCTGCCCAAAAGAGTTGAGAAAATAAAAATGAAAATAAGAGTGGGAAAGAGTGGGTGGTTTCCTGGCTTAAAGATGTGTGCCATGGAAAGTGAGGGGTTCCACAGGGCATCCCCCAAAATCTGGGAGAAGGGAAAGGGAGTGGAGCAGAAATTCAAGCAATGAAGCGATATCCCCTTTTTCCTCCCTACCAGACTGCTTTAACCAGAACCACCCATATGGAGTTTCACATGAGATTTTGTTTGAAATATGTGTTTCCTGTATACATCAGTTAAAACTGTATTCAGCTGAGAGCCCCGAATATCAGTGGCATAAACAGATGTGGGTGTCTTCTTCATGCAAATGTTATATATGAACACATAAAGAAGGCCCAAAGCCTCAGGACTCCAGGTCCTTTCCAGCTTCCTGCTCTGTCAGCCTTACTACACAGCTAGCCGCTTCATGATTACCACATGGCTGCTGTGTCACCAGGCATTGCATTTGAATTCCAGCCAGAATAGAAGGAGGGAAGCAAAGTACTTTCTCCCAGAAAAGTTTCATTCCAAAGGAAAGCACTCTGTTGCGACCACCCCTAGCTGCAAGGATGTTATAAAAGTTATCTTTTCAGCTGTGCACCCTGCTGTCTAAACAAAGTTGAGCCAGATAAAATACAGGACACCCAGTTAAACTGCCCATGCAATATTTGGAACATCACCAAAAAAGTATTCATTGTCTACTTAAATTCAAATTTAACTTGGAGTTTTGCGTTTTCATTTTCTAAACCTGGCAATCCTGCAAGTAATAAAGGAAGATGGATATTGGGTAAGTAACTAGCAGTATCTACCTACCATGCTACCCTAAAATAGTAACCAGAACGTCAAATGACAGAATTTATTAAATTCTGTCACTACTTTTTCTTTCAAAATGTTCGAAGCTCCAGAGCAAGAATCTTAAATACCAAATAAGCAACATTATAAACTCAAAGGCAAGAAAAAGGGGAAAGGAAAACAGGAAGCCATGTATTACAATATTTTCCCTTTTTGCCTGTCATTAAAAATGAGTTCCTCCTGCCACTCCCCTTTAAATTGACAGGCTTGGTTCCTTGCGCCGGGCCTACCAGGTCTAATTACATGAGTTGATGCAGCCCAAATGCTCACATCGGGCCTGGTGTGGCTCCAGGTGCTTTATGTGTGTTTACTCGTTTAGTCTGTACAACGGCCCATTGCGGGGCTGAGGAAACTGGAGCACAGGAGTTGAGTGACATGCCCAGGGACACACAGCCAGGAAGCAGCAGAAGCGAGACTTGAAGCTGGTGACCGTCCATGGAGATCCATCTTCCCTTTTGCTCTGTGAACTGCCTGCTCACTGGTCCCCTTCCGGAGAAGGCTGCCTCTCTTATGCTCGACTATTGATGATGATGACTTTTCTTTCACATTTGGGGACACCGAGAGGGAAATACCTATTTTCTAGCAGAAATAACTGCCGAGCGGCAAGATTGGAAGGGGAGGCAAAGGCAAGATCCTGGAAAGCTTTTTAAATCAAATTAAAGATTTGGGGTTTGATTTCCCAAAACAGAGGAGCTGTACTGATTATGTTAGCTGCTTTCAGTGGACACTTGAACCAGCAAGAAAAAGCCTGAAGCACAGAGTGAGACTGTTACTCCCTTCTCCCCTGCCTTGCCAAACCCTTCCAGGGCTCTGCGCACCCCAGCTCCTAACTCCAGCCGTTTGGCCCTAGGCCCAGGCTCTCCGCTGGCAGGATCCTATAAACATTGGCCACAAAAAGTCCAACTGGAAGCCTCCCACGTTTCATGAGCCCACGGAGTTCCACCATAACCATTTCAACACAGAGGGCCAGGCTGGTGATGCCGCTACGTCCCTGAAAGACTCCCACAGACGTGAGCCACACGGGTACAAGACACATCTTCGGAACTTGGTGGGACTCAATCATAGCGTAAGCACCCGTCTTCTGCGTAAACTCACAGCAATTTCTCTAGATGTAGTCAGACAACAAAAAGGGGCCACAGGCCTTTGCCAAGAGCAGCGGCTTGGGAGCCAGGCCCAGCACGCTCTCAGGGGCCTGGCGGATGTGCCACATGACCTTTAGAAGCCCTTCCCATCACAGGACTTCAGTGTCTCATTTTTGGGGCTGAGCTGCTCTAGCTGATTGTTAAGATTCCTCCCAACTTGAAAATTCCAACAGTGACATGGCAGGACGTGCGGAGGCTTCCTGTCTGTTGAGGAGACCTGGATTCGGTCACAGCCACCTGCATCCATTACCACAAACCTCGCTCAGGACTTGATGAAATACAAGCAGGAATGACAGGAATCTGCCTCGAGTCACATACCTCTCAACCAAGTGTGAGTGACCCCACAGCACCTATGACAACCTGAGTATTGGCCGAGCTCCAAGCGTCCCATCTCAAGAGGCCTGGTCAGAGGGCGCCATATCCACACTGGCAGGAAGGAACCCTGGGCAAGCTCACCCCACAGCCACGTGGCTTCCTAGGAGACAGGGACTCGACCTCCCAGTGCGACTGGTCCACACCCCCTTCCTTTACCTAAGAATCCCATGAAAATCCTTGGTTTCTTGCCTTTGCCTGGAACTCACTCCAAGACCTCTGAAGTCCTTAGCTGGTCCTTCTCTAGGATCAAGTCATGGGGTAAGTAAGACTCACCATGAATGACACCAGGCAGTTTACCCTTGCAACCCAGGGCTGGCGGGACCCCACCCTCCCAAGCTACCCCTCCCACACAGGCCCTGGAGACACAATGCAGGCAACGTATTTTGGGGCCATTCTTAAACAACAGGCGTAGCCCCCGGCATGGTGTCTGGGATGTGTGTGTGTTTAACAGGAGCCACTGTCCATTCTAGGCAATTACCTTGGACCAAAGGTAGTCAGAGTCACCTAAGGATTGGCAAGAACCTCACAAGTTAGACAGCAAGAGGATAATGACACACCCCTGACAAGTTCTCAAGGCTTAGGGCATCACAGCTGACCCAGTCACAATGAAACCATGTCTGGATTACAAATGTCGCCACCTCCCCTGCGTACGGTTCATGCCCAGGCCGAGGCACACTGGGCACAGCATTTACAGAGATCTCTGAGTATCTCACAGGGTAAAGAGGTGGCACTCGAGACCCCAGACAAATCAAAAGGAATGTACAAAAGCTGGTCATGAGGGGGTTACCTGTTACCACGAAATCCAGCGCATGGGGTCCCGAGATGACATGGTGGGCTTACTGATGTTCACGCAGTGGGCTGGACAGGTTCACGCTGCCCCCAGAAAGCCCTTACCTTCCAGTACTCCCAGCTTCCAAGGAGAGCGGGACCCAAATTTGACACCTCAGATGCCTCTGTGGGGCCTCAGGCTCCCGTGGCTGCTCCAGTGGCTGTTCCTGGAAGCCTCCTCAAGACAGCTCTCCTGCAGGCACCAGTGGCTCAGTAGGCAGCATCACCACCCACGGGCAAACCCGGGGCAGGCCGAGAGTGCCTCCCCACAACACCCACCAGTCCCGCCTCCAACACAGAGGCTAACTCAGCCACATCTCCCCACTCCAGTGCCCTGTACCTCAGCACTGTCGTGGGCTCCTCCTCCAGACGCCCCTGGCTATAAGCCCTCCAGCTCCCTCGGAGGCCCAGCTCAGCTCCTGCCAGCCCCACCCTGGCCACGGCAGCTCATGCAGAACCTACACAGGGCTCCGCCCCCTGGAAAGGCTTTCGAGTCCCAGCCAGCTGCCTGCCATCTTCCCCACAGCACCACTAGGCAGTGCTGTCAGCAGCTTCTGCACCCTCTCAGGAACCAGGTGCCAAGAGGACAGGGCTACTCTGTTCTCCAGGTGGAAGGAATGTGTTTTACCCACAACACCCACCTTGACAACCGGAAGAACTCTAGAGTTGATGGTTCTAGAACATGCACTCAAGGGGCTGCACAGGCTGGGACATGCAGTTCTGTCACTTACTGGCCTAGAAGAATTCTTGTACCTTTCTTTATAAATTCCAAATGTCGGCAGGGCACGGTGGCTCACACCTGTAATCCCAGCACTTTGGGAGGCCGAGGTGGGCAGATCACCTGAGGTCAGGAGTTTAAGACCAGCCTGGCCGACATGGTGAAACCCCATCTCTACTAAAAATACAAAAATCAGCCGGGCATGGTGGTGGGTGCCTCTAATCCCAGCTACTCGGCAGGCTGAGGCAGAAGAATCATTTGAACCTGGAAGGCAGAGCCTGCAGTGAGCCGAGATTGTACCACTGTACTCCAGTCTGGGCAACAGAGTGAGACTCCGAGACTCCGAGACTCCGTCTCAAATAAATCCAAACGACAGTTCTCAAATAAATCCCAAATGTCCGTTACATTTTAAGCTACATTATGATGGTTTGGTTTGTAATGTCTTGTTTGCAAGTGATGCAATGTTGACCTAACAGAAATGAAGAAAGTAAAATGTTGCCCCTGGGCAGTGTAAGTACATAATATCACATAGCAGCTTGCCAGAAACTGCATATAAGAACCATTTATACAGTTTTACTGAATTCCTGTTAGCATCAGAATGTGAGCACAGAGAACACGTTTCTGTTACTGTTATATAGGCCTTGTGCAAAGCCTAGAACCTCCACTCACTTTGTTTTTTAGACAGGGTCTCACTCTGTCGCCCAGGCTGGAGTGCAGGAGCACAGTCTCGATTGACTGCAACCTCTGCCTCCCGGGTTCAAGCAATTCTCATGCCTCACTCTCCCGAGTAGCTGGGATTACAGATGTGAGCCACTACGCCCGGCTAATTTTTTTTATTTTTATCTCCTCCTACTTTCACGGACCAGTGACAACATAATCTCCCTGCCGCAACTTGCTTTATAGGACTGGGATCATCTGCCTTCTTTTGAATCTTATTTAGAATAACTGTTTAAAGTATTGCCCTAATTTAGAAATTCAAAACTGAAAATGTGGAAGCCACTCTTACCCTTTAAAGCATACACTTGAAAACAAACACAAAACTGGTTTCCAAAGTTTATTAAAATCAAAGAATAGAAAACTTTACATAAAAATATGTCAATTTTAGCTTCCATATTGTTGTCCACACACAAAAAAATCGAAACATGGTATCTTTTGTCAAACCTGTAGCACGCGACCACAGTGGTAGCCAGGCCAATTCATCTGCTTCACCATGACGGAAATGGAACATGGTACCTGTGTCTATGAATCGAGCTTTAAAATGCACACCCCACGGGACACTCACTGCCGGCCCCGTAGTGGTTTCCTTAATGTGGGTTTACAGTCAATATTGCTAATGCATAGAGATTAGTACAGGCCTACAGATCAGTTTTTATAAATATTCTTTATCAATAGGTTCACGATTTAAATATTTTAAATATTTTTGATAACTTTCGGTCATCGAGAACTGCAGACACAGTGTGCTACTCTATTCTGGAATGCCTCCTAGAGAACCTGCAGTCGCAGCTGACAGCTCCCAATGACAAAGTGAGCCAGTCCTGCTTCAAAAGGGCAGACCGCAGACATTTTAAAGCTTGTCCTTGCTGGGCGTCCATCACATTCAGAGATCAATCTAGAACTCCCCACTGCTGCACATCCATCAGATGTCATGGTAATAAGTATCTTGTCTCGACATTCTCCACTAGTGGACTTCAAAGACCAACCTACCTGTAGTGTTTAGCAAGACCAGACCCCTGTTTTAACAACAGGAAGTCAGATGGCCTACAAGATGCAACCAACTCCCAGGACAACTGTGGTGCTCCAAAAACTCAGGGTTAGGCAGGATGGATATATTGTTGTTCAAAAAAAGGTAACAAAGACAGTGGTTGTTGTGGCAGAATACACTTGCATAGTATACCTGTATGCTTCCAACGTCGGGCGCCAGCGGTCCCGGCCCCAACGCTGGGCTGTGCTCTCCTGCGACATGATCCATTAAAACACTCCCCACGGCGCACTGGGCAGCTGAAGCACTTCTCCTAGATTTGCTCTTAACAGAACGAATGCATACGCTACAGATTCCTCAATGGAATCAACAGAATTCCTTTCTCCACATTCCTAAAACTGGGTACCACGGTCCGCAATAATAGTCACCAGACCCATCATCACAGGCTATGTCACTAAAACTGACTGAAGCGTTTTCCAGTTCACATTTTCCTAAAGATTTTATAATGTGACAACCCTTCTCTCCTTAGAAAGTTATACTTCTGGCACTTGAAATGCTGGATTTGTTGTCCAGTTTAAAAGAACTGAAAACCAAAACATTAAAACTCTGTGGTCAGAACAAGACAACGGCCTGGGGCCCCACAGCAGGGGCCACGAGCAGTTCGTCAGGGGGCTCTGGAGCCGAGCCCTTTGGAAAACCGTCAGGGCGACCTGGCTCCTTCACTCACTCCGACCAAAAGAAAAGACATCAAAATAAACCCCAAACCCCTCATCACGGTGTTTGTAACGATGCTCGTCAGACAACCAGCCGACACGATGACCCAACTTAGAAAATGCAGCTCGGGAAAGGACCTAAGCTTGTTTAAAAAAAATTCCCTCCTCCCTTAAATATAACTTATGTGAAAATAGGAAATTAAATAAAAAATATCTGAGTTATTGCACAAATCATAAGTTTTCAATATTTACATAGAAAAACAGTTCTGAAATTTCAAACAAAATGTGAGGGCAGTAAAACAATGACCTCCCAAGCCTATCCATGGAGGAAAGACACACGAACGGGGTTTGATCTCCTCTGCTGCTCTGACAAACAGGAAATGAAAATAGCAAACCGCGAAGGAACAGACACGGCTACCGCAAACCGCAAGCGCATGTTCACGTCCCTGCAGTTCCTGAGCCTGACCTGCCTCAGCACTGAAGGAAGAATCCTGGGAAGGCAGAAAACAACGTCCACGTTTAATAAGGCTTCACAGATGAGCACAACGAGCTGTTCTTGAAGATGGACGCGACCACCACACAAAGAAACATGCAGAGTGATCAGCGGCGGGCGTGCTGTGAGCCCGGCTGACGTGCGGGGTGCTGGTCTCGGTTCCCCTGCCGGTGGCCGAGGCCGCAGGGCAGTCTGCGGAGGGGTGGGGGAGGCCGACGCAGCCAGGAGCCATTATCTGCTGAGGCTCACGGGCAGACTGTCCCGCGTGTGTGTGTGTTTTTTCCTCCTCCATCCGGTGCGGTTATACTGGTGGTGTCCCCTGTTGCCCACAGGGGGCCGCACACCTCCGCTACCCACAGAGCTGTAGCCGCCGCCTTGGGTGTGGCCATGAGAGCCCTTCATGGACAGTTTCATGCCGTTGTGCTGCTGGAGAAAGAGAGAGACAGCAGTGTTGGAGCCAGACAACAGGCACAATGCCCACGTCCTCCGGCAGTGACCACACTAAGCACCGACGTGATGTTACGTAGGGAGGAGAGATGGACACCTGCCCTCTGGGACTTTCCAACTCTTCCATTTGAGAGAAAAGTATTCTTCCCATTCCGTGACTGACTGAAGGCAAGAACCATGTACCAGGATCAAACCACACAAATTCAGCAGACCCTCACTTCTAACTTGTTCTACTTATCCATAGAAATAAGAAGGTCCCTGGCCGGGTGCCAGTGGCTTGCGCCTGTAATTCCAGCACTTTGGGAGGCCGAAGTAGGCAGGTCACTTGAGGTCAGGAGCTCGAGACCTGACCAACACGGTGAAACCCCGTCTCTACTAAAAATACAAAAATTGGCTGGGTGTAGCGGCGCACACCTATAATTCCAGCTACTTGAGAGGCTGAGGCCCAAGAATTGCTTGAACCCGGGAGGCGGAGGTTGCAGTAAGCTGAGATCACACCACTGCACTCCAGCCTGGGGGACGGAGTGAGATTCTGTCTCCAAAAAAAAAGAAATAAGAAGGTCCCGGTCATGTTCTTCCCCCAACTGTGACCTTCTAGAAACAAGCGAGTCACATGTGCCAGGGCCTGGTGCTCTCGCCCTCAGCAGCCTGTCGATCCCGGCATGCAGCAGCCTGTGCTTGGCCTGCACCCAAAGCACATTCCCTGCACTGCAAAGTCCCGGCCAAGCAGACTGAGAGGAAACACACGCCGGCTTCAGGAAAGTCTCAGAGCAAGACAAACAGCAGGAGGAGGCTGGGAAAGCAAAGCCAAAATGCAATGAAGGAGCTGTTGTGCGAAGTTGTTCTTTCACCCTGAATATGTCTATCGGGGATGCATAAATCCAAGAGGAAATGTTCTATGACTTAACTCCTAAAAACAATCATTATACAACACAGGGCCAAAGACGCCAAGCCTCAAGAATAAAACTTATTGGCAAAATAGGATTAGACAAGCAAAGGAGGAATGGAGTAGAGTAAGAGGTGTGGACACCGATGAAAGCACCGAGCATCCGCACAGCCCAAGGGAACATCACGCATGATAGAGGCTGACCTGGAAGATCCTCGTCATGGTTCTCCCAATCATTCAGGTACTTGGAGAATATAGGAACTTAACGTGACCTGTTTTTTCCATGCACACAGCTGGACTTGTGAGGAGCCACAGGGGCAGGCATGCCAGGGCCCTGCTGAGGCCCAGCACACAGCTCTGCCCACCCTGACGCTTGCTCCCACCCCAGGTGAGGATCAGGCAACGTGGGAATGATAGCAGCACACATGGGACATCATGGCAAGATCTGCTCTTGGTTTTATCATTTGCTTCTTGGAAACCAAGGTATGTAGCATACAAATGAATTATATAAATGGGAAAAGAGAAGTCTTCATTTTGAGCCTTGTTTCAACTTTTAGTTTTATGCTAATCAGTTCAACAGAAGAATTAAGAGATGTTTGTGGCAACCAATTAAACTATATATTACATCTTAAAATAGTTTAACTCTTTAAAGTTTTGTTTGGAAAGACAAGCAACCATGAGGCTGAATGACAAGAAAGCAAATTCCGTTTTCAAATGATCTCTCTGGAATTCTCTTTGGAGGAGAAAACATTCAGTGCCACCTCTCACATGGCAGCTTGAACAGGTGAACGCACCAGGAAAGAGCTATACCTTATGATACAGATGAGGGCTCGAGAGCGGGTTGGGGGACGCTGAGGGAATGGCCGGGGAAGACATGTGGTGGACGGCTTTCAAAGATGCAGTTCCTTCTACACCAGCTTGTCTGCAAGGAACAGGAGCAACCCCTAGGGTCGGTGGAGGTATAGTAAACCTGGTCTAGGAAGAAAACGACAGAGACAGCCATGGGTACCAAATCAGTCACAGGAAAACCATCCGGATTCTAAAGCTCAGCATCGCCAAAGGGCAGCTCATAAATGGCACAGTTGCATGTGGGCTCCATAAAGCAGTTTGTTTTACTATAACCTAACAATATTGTGCTTTGAATTAGAAATACCTCATATTCTGAAACAGCAACTGGAATATAAAGTATGGCCAGTAATCCAAGTCATAAAGTTTAAAACTCATTGAAGATCAAACGATTCAAAACATTAGCATCATCAGAATAACAACTGTCACCCCCGTGGTGAATCTGCGACTCACACACTGAACTCGGGGTCACAGACCGAGGCTGGCCTGACTGGTGGTCTGAGGGGCCGTGGGACGGCCGGCAGTTCCATCCTTGCCTGCTGTCCAGGTCCCGGGCTGCTTCTGTGTCAGCATCGCCCATTACTGTCAGCAGCAGAAGCACACTAACAAGAACCCCTTTTCTCAGACTTGCAACACTGACCTCGTTGCATCTTGGCATCCCATGCATTTACCCCAACCGCCTCTGGAGATCGACTGTGGCCAAGAGTCTTCTTAGATAAGAACCTAGAAACCCTCAGCGTCCCTAGACTTCACGCTCGAACCACACAAGCAGCTGCAGAACGTGGCTCTGGAGCTCAGCAGCCGCACTGGGCTCTCAAGGGCCCCAAGGCTTGTGGGTGGTTAAAACAAACACCTTTGTGACACACGGCCCAGGACGTCAGGGCCAGTCTGATGACCATAAAAAGGCAACCAAGTTTATCTGTGGTATAATTCATTTTAAGAGTGTAAATAATTGCCTCAGAATTTTACATTTATGCAGTAATTAGACACGTTATGGTGTCTGGCTGGGCCATGGCTCTGCTCATCAACTCTGTGGGTCATTACAGAGCCAGCATTCCAGAAGCTCTGCCAGAATCAGGGTGGATCCTGTGAGCATGTCTTCCCCAGAGCAGAGTGCAAAACTCCAAGAAATGAGTCAAAATACTTTTGCATGTACCTACATAGTTTTATGCTCAAATTACACGCCACATTTCAGAAAATGGTTTTAAGTCAATTAACATGTTGGGTTTTATACCCACACATATTCCAGTGATGTATAATCGGAAGTAGATACAAAATTTAGTATTTATAAAATTCTCCTTTAGATTTCTAATTTTATCTAAATTTTAGAAGCAGACAGTATATTCTAACAGAAAAAGCCTTAGAAAGTATGTCTAATGTAAAACATGAAAAAAGTCCAATAAGTTCACATTAAAACTTTTAAAAAGTCTCAACATTGAGATTCTGAGAGGAAGCAGGGACACGTGTCTGGTGCTGCCTGGTGCCCGGCTAAGTGGGTCGCGACTGAGTGGCTCTCTCAAGATGACCCTTGACAGCAGTCTCATGCTGGGGCAGTGAGGAAACTTACAGGAAGGCAGTCGACCTGGCCCCCGTGAAAAGCCACGGCAGCACTCAAGAGCCACAGTCTCCTCGCTGCTGAAACTATACGTGGTGGACCTCAACACCACAAAAAAGAGAGGATTTCCTAGAACAAGACAGCAATGGCCAAAGACTCAGAAAGTTACTCTTCAAATTCAAAGGACCATGAATCTCTAGTGCATATCACAGCTTGGATGTCCTTCCCAGGGGCCACCACCGGGAAGGGCACCAGAGGGCCACGTACCTGATTGTTGGTTGTCATGATCAGTGTTCTGGAAGTGGTGGGCTGAGGTTTGCCACTGGGCATTGGCAAGGCGGTGGGTAAGCCGGCCATGAGAGGAGCTGGCGCTTGCAGACTGAACTGGTAAACACTAGGCGTTGTACAGGGCGGTGTGTCTGAATCCTTGAACCCGGTACAAAAAATAACAAGGACAGCTGTACCACAAAGGTGCACTACTACTTCCTTAAAGCTATGAAAAGAAACGCCTGCCTCCAGGCTGGCTATGAAAGGTTATTCGAATTAAGTCTAACTTCTGAACGGGCAGCCCAAATCTACCCAGGCTTCCTTCAAGTAATTTCATCAAAACTGAAAAAGAATGTTAAAGGAAATACAGAAGAGATACTTGGATTTTTTTTTTTTTTTTTTAAATCTGTGAAGAGGATTACTGCCCTCGACAGCCACATGAGCCAGACAGGTTCAGAAGGTTCACAGTGGGGGAAAGGAAGCTGGGTGCCAACATCACGGGGCTGCCCCCCGCCCACTCCACACACATAAAAGGAAACAAAACCTGAGCAAAACTAAGGGGGAGATTTTAAGCTCACAGCTATGGACATTTACCAGAGACACAAACTGTCCAACAGACACATGGAGGAGGGGAGGGCACTCACAACGTCACTCCCAGAAAGTGAAGACACAGAAGAGGCTGAGGAGCCTGAAGACAGGAGCTGGGGGCTGGACAGCGACAAAGTCAAGCGCTGGCCGTAGGGAGACTCGGGCTCTCGGTTCTGCGTCTGCTCCCCATTGCATGTGGCTATTCGCTCTTTGATCTTGATCCTGTTGTCTGTGGAGGGAAAAAGCCTTGGTTAATAACTCCTGAGAACTGTGGCGTGGAGCCGCCCCGGCAGCATCAGTCATGGGTTCTGCTGAGCCGGGAACACTGCTAATGAGACTGACAAACCCAACACTAGGTTTTGCTTAATTTTAAAAATTATAGTCAATTAGTTATTGGAAAACATTAAACATGCTTGTAACAACTTGGGTATGCAAATCATCTTCAAATGTGAACTTTCTAAAATCTAACTATAGATCAAGTATTTTTTATGAAAATTTGGCACCCATATAAGGATGTACCATAAGTACAAATAAATACACACTGGATTTCAAAGACTTAGTACAAAAAATGGCTATAAAATATCTCAATCATTTTTATGTTGATATGTTAATATTTTGACTTGAGTTGAATAAAATCTACCAAAATTATTTCACCTGTTTCTTTTCACATTTGACACGGCCCTAGAAACTCTGAAATTCTATGTGTGGCATGCATTAGATTGTTTCTACTGGACAGTGCTGCTCTAGATCTTATTGTGTTTTTAATTAATACTCATCAGAAAAACTAGCTATTTTCTTAATTTGACTAATTTACCACAAAGGAATAGAGACACTTCTGCATGAACACGCCAGCCAGTGGTTAGGATGAACACAAATGAATTAATCTCTCACCCATCCCTGGCGACGGGTGGGCTTTGCCGCCCCACTTCTCTTTGATCCACCTCCGGTAGTCAATTACCTCCTGAGTTACTTTGATGATTCTTCCTAAAGTACTGCAAAGGGACATTGTTGGAGATCAAGAGTACAACAGGTATCAGGGAGTTAGAACCCCTCTCGAGCAGCTACCTTATACCCCTAACAGATCATCTCGCTAGGTGAAGGACAGTAGGAAGGGAGCTAAAATACATTTACAATTATATATGACTTCTAATGATTCAGCTCCAGCATACCCTGGACCGCAGTACATCTACCTACAGAAGACCACTGTGAAATGCAGCTCCAAGTGGGGAGCGTGGCCTTCCCACCCTCAATGGTCATACAGTGCTGACATTTCACTTCCCACTGCACAGGCGAGAATGGAGATGGTACCGAGATGAGTGCCCTACACGTGGCCCAGAGCTCCGCCTGAAAACACCAAGCAGACAGCGGCTCAGGAACACACAGAGCTCCAGCACCACCAGCGCCTGCAGCAGCTACCGAGCCAGGCCTCGAAACCTGTTTATTCCATCATCCACCATGGAACAGATCTATCAAACTGTTTCAAATTCCACTCTTGACGACCACGTTACTCTTCCTTCCCATTCCTATCTCATCTCCCACCCCCTCCAATCCCACCACTACCACCACCACAGCATCATCTGGGTCAGAAGTAAATACCTCTGACTACATTTTGGGACTGTAAAAATGGCCCAAAATGTAGAACAAGGGACGAGTGTACATAAGAGAAGATGGTAGGGACTGGGTGATCAGATACATTCACTTAGAAAGTGAATGTTTATGCTTTCAAGGCTGGAGAAAAAGCATCATGTTCCAAAGTTTTGAAAGCTAGAACTCACCTCCCCAAAACAAAAGACCCTGAAGAAAATGTCAAATCTCCAAGAAAGAAATTTTCAACTCTCAATCATGGATGAATCCCACACAGCCATCCCACATTCCTAGAAGGCCTTCCTTCACCAACATATCCAAATTCTACCAAAATACGACAGAACATCCCTTCATAAATTTCATGGAGGTAAATGACACAGGAAAGGAGTAACTACCATCCCACAGGCATGCTGAGCCCAGACACAGACACGCAACCCATTACCTTTCGGCGTCTCTGTTTGGATAGGACCTGGCCAGCGGCGACACGGCATGGCTGAGCACTATGTAGGCATAGTCGAAGACCTGCTTCACCTGCATGGCGCCATAGGAGCTCCGGCCAACATCATTCCCTGCAGCAAAAAGGCTATGTCAGACTCTCCCCACATGCACACCATCGTCCACATTTCAGATCTTGTCATACGAGTGACTCTGAAGCAGGCCCTCACCAGCAAGGCCCAGACAGGCGAACACAATGGGCACGCATGGCAGTCAGTACTAGCAAAGGCCCTGTCAATCACCATGCACAGGGCACGGTCTGTGAGTGCCGAGGGGCCTGGTCTGCATCATCAGTGCCCACGTGCTCAGGGCCCACCTCATGAAGGCAGCTGCCATTCACAGATGGAGCGACAGCTCACAAAAAGCCCACTCTCCAGGTGGCAGACACACAAGGAAGCCAAAGGCTATACCACTGTGCAGACCAGCAGCACTGACCCAGTGTGATCGCCGATCTGACAATCAGGAGGCCTCACAGGGCAGGCAGAAGGGCAGCTAGCCCCAAGTGCACCCCAACTCAGTCAACACTAACGGAACCTGCAGGAAGTGAATCCTTTAGAATGGAATGTGAATTCTCATGTGTGGAAAACTGGGACAGCAAATCAAAGGAATCTGTCACAGAAGTCACCAAGGAAGTCAGTCAAGAGGAGCTTACTTTTCATCAGAAAAGCACTGTTTTGAATTTTAATCTACATACGACTCATTCTTCACAATCAGGTTAAGTGTAGGTTTTTTTTAAAGGACATATATTCTAAGTACTGGAATTTTATCTTTTCTAGGTTTATATTACATCTCAATGATTATGTGGGTCTTTGTTTTTTTGAGTACATTTCATAGACACTTGAAGACAATGGCAATGTCTCCAATGTGACTGATTCAACAGACAAAAAGATGGATGATACACTGCCACACCGTGTTACCAAAAAAACCACTCAAGAGCCTGCATAAATCACGCCATCTATAAGCAACAACAAAACACATCAGCCAATGTGTTTTCCCTGAGATGATCTTTAGGAAATAAAGTCAAAAGCCAAGTGACTAACAGGTTTGCGTTGTGGGATGTGTTCAACAAGATAACAATAATAAACATTAATATCCATATAGGAAAAAAAGTGGAGAAATACATGTCCAAATAAAAGGGGATCATGGCATCTATTGTTTTTCTATATTACATACTTCTGGGAAACAAATGATTTAGGCTGAATATGTAATACTTCTGTAATCAGAAAAAAAAATTTTCCTTAATTCTGCTTTATTATAGAATGTAAACAGTTGGAAAGACAAAAGTTAATTAGAAGCATTAAATAAGGATTTCTCAAAGTGTCATTATTAACTGGTTAGTGTAAGACAAACCTGCGGCCAGGCATGGTGGCTCACGCCTGTAATCCCAGCACTCTGGGAGGCCGAGGCAGGTGGATCACAAGGTCAGGAGATCGAGACCATCCTGGCTAACACTGTGAAACCCCACCTCTACTAAAAATACAAAAACTTAGCCGGGCGTGGTGGCGGGCGCCTGTAGTCCCAGCTACTGAGGAGGCTGAGGCAAGAGAATGGCGTGAACCCGGGCGGCGGAGCTTGCAGTAAGCCAAGATCACGCCACTGCACTCCAACCTGGGTGACAGAACGAGATTCTGTCTCAAAAAAAAAAAAAAGAGAGAAATCTGTATCAAGAGCAAATGAATTGCCCGAGGCTCTCAGAGCCCCAACATAGTCCCCGCACCTCCCCCCCACCCCCCGAGGCTGGCCTAGCTCCCAGCAGTGGAGGTCGGGGAGCCCTTACCCGGCAGCAGGGGGTCCTCAATGCACAGCATCGACGGTCTGTACCCGCTGGTCATGGCTTTCATGATCTCCTCTTTGGCGATATAGGCACCTCCTTCTTTGATTCTAATACCGGTTTTCAAGTAATTAAAATTTCTCCCATAGAGTTCAAAAAATTCTACAAGAAGCATTCCAAGGTTTTCATCAGCTCTCCGGGCATCAATTCTTGGATGCAACTGTAAAAGCAATGCACCCACAATTTGTATGGATTCAGGGCATGTTCTAAAGAAAACAGGATGCAACGAAGTCTGCCGTCTAGCAGCCTCTTCAAGGCAATACCAGTGAGAGGCACCTGCTCACTCACCAGCACCACGAGGAAGCCTGAACAGCAGCCTCTTCAATGAGGAGTGTTCAAAAGGAATACAATGTACTAATCTGAATTTTGTCGTTTAATTTTTGGAATTGTTAATCCATACAGCAAACTTCCTGCAAACACAGATAAGTGATTAACCAAATATTGGCAAATAAGTTGACTATATTCTGCATAACTTAGTTGCCTGGATGGTAGATGTAATTTCAGATTCTCATCGTCCTAATTTCCTGATGCTGAAGTACAACCAACAGGGGTCAGTGTTAGACTGAACAGTATGGTGGTATCACATAAAACCAGAAAGTGAAATGACTGATTTCAGCTAAGTATAGGTCATCAGTATTACGTCATAATATTTATAGCAAGCTTCTATCCTGCTTGCACACAGATGAGCACCACTCTCAGTTCAGTGCCATATCGTCTTCAAAAGCAGGCACTGGGCTTGTTCTGAACTAAACCACTGTCCACCACACCTCCTGAGGGTCATAATTCTCAGCTGTCCAGACCTGCATTGCCCACATGTCTATTCAAATGAACTAAAACAAATTAATTAAAAATCCAGCTTGTTGCTCTCACAGGCCACACTGCAATACTCAGTAGCCACATGTGGCACCAAGCCCCTTGCCGGACCATGCAGAAGTGGTCGTCACCATCACAGAGAATTCTATCGGACAGTGCCAACTAGAAAGAGATGGACAAGGGCACATAAGAGAAATCCCTCAGAGAAGCACGGTGCTTGAAACTATTTATAACACAGAGTGCCAGGAGGAGCTGCAGCTCGAAAGCATACAAATGTTTTTAAGGTTCAGAAGAACCCCGGAGTTCTCTGCATACTTCTACCACACAAGAGGAGGATTCCAATTCTGGCCTCACCTTTATTCCCTTCCTTATGCCTTGTCTTTTAGCCAAAATCACATATCCAAGAGCCTGGCCAGTGGCAGGGTGGGCCTCCTCCCCTCACTCAGTCAAGAAACTCAGATGTTGCCACAGTCACACCACTGAGGCAGGACAAGCTCTGGGCACTGGACAAGGCACAGGGATGTGGCAGTGAACACAGGAATCCCACTCATGCTATGGTGGCCTCCTGTGGGGTCACAGGATCACTGAAAGGACCCCCTGAGGGGGTGGCAGGAGGCCCTGGGCCCAGGCACATATGGCACATGCATGATCAAAGTATTAAGTAGCTGTTGTTACTACAAGGCCATGAAAATACTGCAAGTCAGGAGTATATTAGTAAAGAAAAGAGGCCCATGTTTAGTTCAAAATAATGTCCAAAAACTATGGAAGAAAGGCTATACACTAAGGGCCACATCTCAGAGGGGAAAGTGAAAACAGGACAGTGTGACTTGAACTGTAAGAAAACAGACATGGAATTCCATTTTCACTACTCTTAAAGCATCTCTGCAGAGACAGACCAAGGAAGCTGCGATCATCACAGGTGGTTACCCAGTGGTTCTACTATCATAGCATTCATGACAGTGAGAACATTACCAAATCATGAACAGAAACGGCTCGCTCAGCACAATCACAAATACAACATTAATGGTAAACATGGACAAATACAGTTGTACAGCTAAATTATATAGGCAAGATTTTGTAAAGAACAGAATTCTTCACTCAAGAAAATATAAACAGAATACTGTTTCAATTAGAGATGATTTTAAATGTTTAAAAAGTGTAAGAACAGTTTATCAATACATCACAGCACTTAACGATACTTTTTAAAACACATCTGTTTTCTATTGATAGATTTTCCATGTTACTCAACAAAATAAGGACCACATATAATTTCAGACAAAATAATGAGGTTTCATCAATTGAGAAAGCTCTCTTGTAAATCCTTTTCTCATATATGGTACCAAACTGTATTCTGAGACAATTTTTTTTCAATATAAATCACAGGCAAGCATCAAGAAATGTTTATTGTTTACCATGAAATGGACATTTCTGAATACAGAGAACTCCTTGAGCTTGCACTGATGTGCACTGGACTCACAGAAGCAGATGGGCACCCCCGCACTAACAGTTATACCCAGTACAAAATGAGCTACAAAGGAGCCTCCAGAAAGGTGCATTGATCAAGAGAGTTTTAATATAAGAATCAGAAATCAGCCTCTAACAAAATGAAACAATATAGTAAAAGGAGAGCAAAAGGCTCCGGGAACCCACAAGACAACTGGTTGGAAGAGTCTACTCTTACACATGTCTCAAGAAAGCATACGTACCTGTAGAAAGCTAATGGCCATTAAAATTAGGCTGTATGAGCTAATTCCACCTGTAAAAACTTCATTCAGGTCCCTCTGCAGAAGGAACTGTTTCAATACTAAAATCAAGTAAGGCAGCAACGAATATTTCTGTAAATTCCAAAAGAAAAAGATTTACTGAGTAATTACCATACTTTCAAAGAGATTTCACATAGCAAATTACACAAGACAGAAAGGAAAGTTTCCTCCATCCTCCTGCCCATCTGAAGACTCTCAGTCAGTAGGTCTCAAACTTTGGTTGGGAGACGCTAAGAATTAATTTCCTGAGGGGCTTGTGAAAATTGAGACTGTGGAGCTCTCCCTCGGTTATGACTCAGCAGGGGTGCACCCCCACCATGAAGAGTCCACAGGTGCAAAAGAACTCAAGGAGAGACCAGCGCATTCGCTGGAGTATTTATGTGCTTGCTACGCAGGCCGTGAGGACAGTGGGGGTCTCCGGAACAGGAGAGCAGAGTGAGGGTGGCAAGGAAGGCAGAGCGGCAGGAGATGACAGGAGGGAGGGAAAGCCTGGCTGCTGCTGTCCGTGTTGTTCTAGGGGCAGACATGCTCCTTCAGACCAGATGACAAGGGGGAAGGGGGAACCTGAAGGGCAAGGCCCTTGAAAATGGAACGAGACGGGACCAGATTGCAGGGGTGGATGTGCCCCTGCTAAGGACTGCAATGGCCTTTACTGTAACAGGATTTGCCCCTGCTAAGGACTGCACAGTCTCTACAGTAACAGGAAGGAAGTCACGACCACCCGGGGGTGGATCTGCCCCTGCTAAGGACTGCACGTCCTCTACTGTAACAGAAGGTCACGACCACCCGTTTAAGACCATGAACATGGTCAGAGTCCCAAATATGTCAGCTCAACCAAGTCTCTCTGCCAATCCTCAGGCAGAGACCACCCAAAGTGAGTATATCTAAGACACCTCATGATTTATCAACTTCCACTGGATGCTTGAGCAAAACCTGCGAATGAGGCACGCTGAGCTAGAAGAGTCTCTTTGTAATAACTAGAAAGAACATTTTAACAAAGCCCTCTAAAATAATTGTCAACTTTATAAAATGGTTACTCAAGAAAAGCAAATTTTAAAAACAGCTATGTAATTTCAAAGTATCTCTGGAAATATTGTAGGAGAAATAATGTAAGCGTAGTCTGTATTACGAAAGACTCCTGTGTGCAGCTGACAGCTGTAAACATCTGTAGGAGAAATGCCGCCGAGCATAAGCACTCCAGTCGCACTTTCGCCGCGCTAGGTCACCAAGCACAGTACCTTCATGTAATTCTTGATGAACTCCGCTGCCCGGACGCCCGTCTCCATGTTAAAGCTGATGTCAACTTTCACTTCAGTCTCCTGATCTGTGAGCTTTATTATTGGCACCTGTAAAGATTTCATTTTAAAAACTGCTTTAATATGCAGGACTCTCCACAGCCAGGCATCAAAATGCTGCCAAAGCTGTATAGAGGTTTGGTGTTTTTTCTTAGCAATGAAAGGGGGTCAGAGAACACTGTCAGCATCAGTAGTCCCTGAATCCAGGACAACTCCCAGGCCCCAGCCCCTCACAGCAAGGCCCACGTTCTGTCCAGCCCCTGCATCCCTGGATCAGCACCAGAGGTGACCAAGCATCAAAGAGAAGTGAGGGGAGGGAGCCAACAGGGAACACGATGAGTTAGTCTCTGCCACGCCCACCCTATATGCTGGGATGGGGACAGGTGTTTGGCCCCCGACTTCTATTTGGTCGAATTTTTGAAATAATTTAATGTAACTTCAAAGCCATTTTTTAAATTGTACGTTATACTGATATTGTTTCTCCAAACAATACTGATATTGTTTATCTACTTTGGGTTTTCATTCTTTAAGATAACTTTACCAAAAAAAACTTTCGCCTAAAAGATTCAGCAAATAAAGGGCTATTTTAGAAATACTCTCCCCAACAAGAACTGTCACCAAATGGCACTCAAAAGCTGCCTGAGCAACTCTCCAGGCCATACTCATGCCCTACCGCCCACCCCACCAGTGAAACGTGTTCCTCCAAAAAGAAAAAAGGCAATGTTTGGTTTCCTTCAGCCTTGAAGCATTAAAAACGGAGTTCCTTTAACCAAAGCCATCAGGTCTGATGGAAGGTTTAAACACCAGTGAAAGGCAACACAGGGACAGGGCATTCAGTACACCCCTATTCTGGGCTTTAATGTCTACACTTGAGGGCAAACCACCAAGGATTCAGCGTGTGAGGACAGGCCAGTGGGTCCAGAGTCACCTGGACGCCACTGCAACCACCAGACAGGGTAAGCTCTGGGGGCCAGTACATTCTAAGAAGGCAGAGAAACAAAATACTTTCCCAAAGAACTCATCAGAAACTGCTTTGGAAGAAGTCAACACTCGATGGCTATGCGATCCCCGACACCCAGAGTTCAGGAAGCAGCTTCCTTTCCATCTCATGGACTCCTCCCCACAATCACTCCTGGCACTCTCATGCCCTACTCTTGCACACACTCACTCACCGCAGGAACCCCAAATCCGGAGGTGAGGAGTAACACTGGAACATTCAGCTTTGGGTTGTCCTTCCAAACAGACAAGCTTTCACCTTAAACTCAGCCCTCGCCCCGGGGCGCTCGTGCCCATGACAGACCGGCTGCACGGTGAGGACTTTCCCTGGAAAGGAGCAGTGGCAGGCTCCAGGCTCTCCCTACAGTCTACACTGGCCTTCAGGCAACAGAGGAAGAGGTACTTAGTAGCCAATATGCGACAGTAATGAGGTCACTGGAACTAAGCAGTTACTGCAACAACTGCTCAACCTACTGTGCGTCCTCAGGACAACGGCACCTTAGTTCTCCACTCCAAAGGTGGTCGCCCGGTCAGGATTCCCATTCACCTCCCTGCTGCCCCTTGGCACACACAGAGGAGCAGCAGACAACAGTGGCCTGGGCTAAATGCAGGTGCTGCCTCGCACCGCCACCAACCCACCTTGGGCTAACTACCTCACCTCTTTGCACCTGTTTCCTCACCTGTAAAATGAGAAGAGCAACAGCGTCTGCTGATGAGAGTGGCTGGGAATGCTAAGTGCAATAAGGCCCGTAAGCATTTGAGAAAGTGGCCAGCCAGGGCTTGTCTCATGCTCATGAGAAGAGCCAACAGCCCCTTTTGGAACCTGGGCCTGGAGGGAGCCTCTGGTGCTGCCTGCGCTCTCTGGTCCACATGACAATGACGTGAGCACATGTACTTTGTTAACTTTCACCAAGAGGTGCACCTGGTACATGTGCACTTTTCAGTGCATATATCACGTTTTAAAACTTGCCCCCAGCCCCAATCAAAAGCACCTGACAATGAATCACCTGCGAAACATGTGAATGCCCCCTCCCCTACCACGGCACAGGCAGGAGGAAGCTCCCGCCTTAACTGACACTCTGCTAAACACTAGGAGGATGTGAATCACACATCACATACGTTGACACACAAATTTAAAAATGAAATGCTAGCCAGTCGCACAGGTGAGCTAAGAACTGTCATACGACAGGCAAGTACCTCACAGTCACTGGGGACTTAGAATCTTGAACTGACATAAACTTTAACAAGTACACACCAGGAACAGTCTCATCTTCACACTTCCCTCAAAGAGGCTTTTCATATATGTATATATTTTGGAACAACGAAAGGAAAAGCTAAGTTGTTCCTCTTGAATTTAACGTAGCAAATGGTAATCATAAAAACCATGGTTTAATCATTGAGCCAAACACTCCAAAATGGGCAGCACTTGAATGTCAGTGTCCGCTTTCAGATATGACTCTCCTTTCCTATTCATCCTAACACGAGTAGACACAATCATATATTTTCATTCTAAGAATAGTTTAATGGGCTCACAAATCCCAAAAGTTCAGACTCACTAAACATGTTCTCAGTTGGTGATCATGACTATAAAACAGAAACATAAAACACTTGTCTATACCAGAAGCAGATTAATCTTCGAAACCATAGCCAATAACTGTGTAAAATACCATGAGCTCGTGACGCAGGCGTATCCTGTAACCACCTGGGGTGTGACGAGGCTCCTGCCCAGTCAGAGGGGCCAAAGCCAGGCACTCACCGTAGCCTTGTCAAGGACTTTGATGGAACACGGCTCAGCCACGTTGTGCTTCCGCAGGGCTTGCTCCAGCAGCTGTAAAGGAGGACGCTCCCATTTCCCGAAGACCACCAGGTCTATGTCGCTGACAGAAGAAAACGCACGTCAGCCACTGCTCCCCTTAACACAGCCTACACACTCGTGTGGGGAGGATAAGCACCACCACACATGTGCCCGCATCTCCCCCAAAGGCCAAGACACAATCCCACCAGGCTATGGCCCCTAAGGAAGTGAAATGCAGTTCATAAACTACAGCAAGTCCTCGCTGAACTGAAGGGAAGACTTCCGTAAGACGGAAAGCAAGAAAGTTAAATGATTCTCCCAACAGCACTAGGTATGTGAGCGGATTCAGATGAAAACGCCTGCCCCCAAACCAGGCTGAGGCCCCGCTCTCCCAGCACCTACTCCGGCACTACCTACACTGGATCACTCCCGTGGACCTCACGGATTCCTGGATACCCGAACCTGTTCAATTACCCATTGGCCCTGCTAACATCAACCCCCAAATCCTGAGATTATAGCCTCTTCAGCCTCCAAATGCTAACTAGCAGTGGGTTAATAGAAGGTAAACTTTTAATGAGACAGTGCACGAGAAATTTATCTGGATATCAAGAATCCTTAATGAGAAAATACTAGTTTACATTTTAGAATGCAAACTTGTTTGACATTTTCCTATCAGGTAAAAATCCTTAGAAAATACTATTTAAAGAGAATTTTACTTGAATTTTCATTGAAACATAAGATCAATTTTTCAAACACATGTCCTAAAGTATCAGCAGAATGTTTTCTACTGCGTTTACTTCCCACAGTCCTCCCACCTGTCTTCTTCACATTTCCAGCATCCAGCATTTTTGCACCCCAACAAATTAAGTGTGAGGCAAAAATGCAAAGCAATGAATTCATCATAACACTAAATTAAATCTTTCTGCCAATTTCCTTCTGTAACCACAGTCTTTTCCTTCAGCTGGCCTTTCTCGCCTTAGACTCAATTACAAAGAATCTATTTGTAGTCCTTAATATTGCCCAGACACCATCCCAGCCCCTAAATAAGCACAGACACTAGCCCATGCCATGCAGTCTGGTACTCACCTAGTTGGAAGATAGAGACCTGTACTAAAGCTGCCAAATATCTGTACCTGAAAGAAAGAGTGGTTGCCTTAAAATGTGTACCACAAACCAAGCAGTCACACTACCATTACTTCTTCCTACAAGAAAGCCCTCACTATACCCTTGGGTAAAAAATACAACTACCTTGGAAACTGACAGAGGGGACTGTGTAACAATTAACCAGAAAATTCCCTTTAAGTTAAAGACGTGCCCCAAAAAGGAACGTTTAAAAACTCAAAATTAAGTTAAGAGGTGAAACAAGTTTTGTCTTCACCCTACAACCCTTCAAAGCTGAGGACTTTCCAGAGCTAGCTTTGAACCCTTCAACCTCTTCTTAAACCCACAGCTAAGGCACTGGGGCAGGGCTTTGTCCTAGGGCTCTGAAGTTTAAAGCCAAAAATATGTATCATTTTTAAAGAGGAGCAGAAAACTGGGTCGTCCTTGCCCACCGCCCACCAAGAGCACACATGCCCCTCACAGCTAGAGCACGGCCGGCCCTGCTGGTCCACTGAGCCCAGCCAGCAGCAGGGAATGCTGCTGAGCAGAGCCAGCCAGGGGCAGGCTTCACACCGCCTGCACCAAGCATTCCAGAAGGCCCCTCTCCACATGTCAAAAAACACTTGTTCCTTCACCGCAAGAGTGGTGTGTGATGAGGGAACACTTCCAAGTTTTACAAAAATGAACACATTATATGCTACCATGTGTGGTGGTGGGGAAGCAGGGGTGGGTGACAGGGTGAAATTTCTAAATTTAAGGTGAACTTAAGAGAAACAATCACACCATTCTCCCCGCTCCAAAAAAAAAAAAAAAATCCCTCAGCCGATGGTCCTCGCACTTCAGTGTGCGCCAGCGTCCCACAGACCTGCGGCCACCGCAGGTGTCCAAGGCAGCAGGTGCAGGTGGGCCGGGGGCCATGCATTCCTAGCATTCCAGGCGACCTGGCCTTCTCAAAGCACACGTGGAGAACTGCTGCCTCGGGCCAACGGGAAAAGGTCTGTGTGGATCCAGCCGACCCATCACCACAGAGTGTTTAAATTCACTCGCACATGACTTGCGGCACAGAACCCCAAAGAACATACTCACATCAGCCGTCGGCCAAAGGTCTTTAACAACAGTTTCGATCCGTTTCACCACCTCTCTTCTCATAGCTGCTTCTTCAGGACAAGGGGACATGAAGTTATAAAAGTCAATTATTTCCTCATGTAGTCTAATGGACAAAAGAGAAAACATACTAGAGTTACAATGAAACGTCACCACGCTTTCTGTTCTGTTCTGTTCTTACATCAGGATGACACTCAAACATATTTCTGGCCACGAAATTCAGTTTCATTTCTCCTCTGAAAGTATAAAATGAAAACTCTGTGTTCAACAAACTTACACAGTATTACTTAGCAACACTAAACAAGTAAATTTTGTCAATTCCAAGTATCAATAAATTTACAACTGGCCTTTAAACACTTATCCAAAAAAAAAAAATCTCAGTGACTCTGCACTGAAAAAAATGAGAGAATTCCATCCAGCAAGTGTGAAAGCAGCTTTCCAACGAATGTGGCACAGTCAGGCATAGGTCTGAGGGTGGGACCCAGCTCCAGTGCATGTCCCAAGGCCCCATCAGCACCTCCCTGAGTGCTTCAGCTAAGGAGGATGGGAGGGACTGAGAATGGGCCAAGGTGTGGGGAAGGAACACGTGAACAGGAAAAAAGGTATGTGAGTCCTCAGGGGCCCGGCGGCCCAGGTCTGCCCAAGCTACCTGGTGACCATCCACTAAATCCAGGTTCCATCTGCCAGTCTCAGCAGAGAGAAACAGGGTCCCTGGAGGCAGAAAAGCTGATCTAATTCAATACTCAAATATTCTCTCCTTAAGAGGCCAACAAGGAGGTCAACAGCCAGATGCGTGTGGGATAGGAGTAAGTAGGGCCTCTGTCTCTCTTAACAAAAAACTAAAGCAGTGTTTTCAAGCACTAGGAGCAAGGCCTGGAAGACGCCTCATGCCGCCACCTCAAAGGTGCTGATGTCCTGTCACCCCATGGGCTCCAAGAGCTAAGGTCAGCCCTGTGGTCAGTGGCACCAGCCTATGTCATGAGTTAAGGCTGAAGCCTACACTGATGACTGCAGGAAAATTGCTGTCATCTTTTCCTTTAAGAGATTAATTAAAGATGGAGAGAGGGGAAAGCAAATTATCCAATCCCAGGAATTATAACAAATCAAACTCACCTGCTTCCATTCTATGACTCCTAGGAATTATAACAAATCAAACTCGCCTGTTTCCATTCTAAGTTTCACTAATCAGGCAAACAGCAGAAGACAAAACAGGGCCAACGAACAGCTGGCAAAGTGGAAGCACGTAGCACCTCTTACAGGACCCGCCAGGGGTGAGTCCAAAGGTGAGTAGCCCCGCGTCAGCCTACAGTTTGGTTCTTGTGTAAAGTTGATTTCAACTGTCTCTCACCTGAAGTATCACCACTTTCCACCCTGCCAAAAAAGTCATTTGGAGTAAGCATTCCAAACCGCCCACAGAGGGTTTAAGGCTAGGCTGCAAGCACACACGAGACTCCAGTAGCAGCAAATAAATGCTGGGCACCCTTGCTCATGAAGCACCTGCAAATCAGGCCATCGCTGCAGCCTAATTTTATCACAGTTAATTTAAAAAACATGTGTCTGGATGCGGTGGCTCACGCCTGTAATCCCAGCACTTTGGGTGGCTGAGGTGGGTGGATCACGAGTTCAGGAAATTGAGACCATCCTGGCTAAAATGGTGAAACCCCGTCTCTACTAAAAATAGAAAAAAAATTAGCTGGGCGTGGTGGCACAAGCTTGTAGTCCCAGCTACCTGGGAGACTGAGACAGGAGAATCACTTGAACCCGGGAGGCAGAGGCTGCAGTGGGCCGAGATTCCGCCACTGCACTCCAGCCTGGGCAACAGAGCAAGACTGTCTCACCCAAAAAAACAAACAAACAAAAAAGAACACGTCACCCTAACCATGGTCCCAATTCAGATAGCCACCAGTCCAGCTGTTAATAGATCCCAACATTAAAATATTTTTTCCAAACTGAACAAACTACAAGAGCTTTGAAGTAAAGCTTCTATCTTTTCAACAATTACTGAGCACCAACTACATACTAGGCATTTAACTATCTTTTCTACCAGCTCAGTAGGCCACTTTAAAGTCTGAGGTGTTACCTAAAATTTCCTACCACTTAGTAATGTAAGCAGGACTAGATATGGCACGTTAGCAGGTTAATATCCACCCCAGGGAAAAGCCACAGGCCAGCCTCTCTCCATCAGCAAGAGCGTCTGGGTGGATCCCTGCACCTTCACCAGTCACTATCACTGTCACTGCAGAGAGCTAGGCACAGTCCTGGGCTATCCATGAGAACAGCACGGGGAAGTCTGTCGACCTAAACCACTACACCACGTGGCCTCCTGTACCTCACAGTCCCGTTCTGAGGATAACAACAGGAGAAATTTAGAGAGATTCTAACAAAGATGCAGGCTTGGAATTATTAAATAATTGGCCCAAAGTCATGGAAGAATGCCAAAGCTAGGTTGCTAAAATTCTATCCACATCCCCCAGATTTAACTCATTAAAGCATACTGTAAACAGGGCATTCCAATTTGTCCAAATGCCACTCCAGGTTTCTGCCTGCAGAGTAGAATGTACTGTCAACTTTAAGTTCTACCTGAAGTAACGGCAACATCAAATAGCTTTCAGGACCTGTGCAGCCACATTCACCACCCTCAGGGGCATCCCCTACTATCAGGACATGCTCAACACTCCAGGAAAGTAAGAGCCGGAGATAACACCTGCTGCAATCTGCCTCAGACACACCAAATCAGCGTAACATGGCATCCGTTTTTGTCAAATGTCTGTTCCCTTACACAGAGAGAAGAGGGGGTGGCCTGGTATTCCTCCCCTAAAACAGGAGAGATTAATGGCGAGGCGTGGCCTGCCCATGCTCCTAGCAGAAGGGGGGCTCAGGGGAACACGGGGCCTCCTGACCTTGGCATTGTGTCTAAACAATAAGGGGCACTAATAACCACACCTGTCTGAAATCTGTAATAAAATGGACCTAAAAGTGAGCAACTGTTGTAACAAATATTAGCTAATAAGAGTCAAGAACAATTTTGTTTTGCCTTTTCAGAACAGAAAGGACACAGCCGGGGGCCCGGCCATCCACGCCTCTTGGATAAGGGAGTCAGACAAGAAGGCTCTGGCGAAGCGCCTCACTGGCCCTTCTTCGAGAGCGGGCACCAGCAAGGTGCCGCACGACGCCAGGACTGCCCACGAGGCAGAGTGTGAGACTGATGGTGGCCACGGGACAGTACCAACCATCATCATGAAGACCTCTGGGCTGACCTGGAAAGTCCCCAGCCTGCCTTCCGCTTGGCTCTTTGTGAGGCCCTCAGAGGGCGAGGGGTGGGGGCCAGGCAGCGAGGTGGAACACTGACCAGACTGAGAAAAAGTGCGCAGTAGAAGCAGCCCAACAAAACCCACATGAGGGCACTGCCCAGCCGTGCCCACCCAGTGGCCTCCCTGCAAGCTCACGATCCTGGAGGCCATCTGTGGATGGACGCAATGGCTCACTGCTCCATCTCCGGTGCCCAGAACAGCGCTTGCCTGTGCATGGAATGAATCAATCAAGTTTTGCTAAGATATTTTGCTGACCTTGTCATTGCTCATATACATTCTCTATAAAATGACATCTAAAATTAACATTCTGAAAATATTTTACCTCTGCACTGAATAATTTGATCTGTTAGCAGAAACCATTTAAATGGCCAACTAGCCCTTTAAAAATGTAAACAGTCACTAAGTGTTTTGGCTTATCTCATTCAATACTAACATTGCCAGGACTTTTCACTGCCTTAGAAAGCTGTGCACATACCTTCATAGAGAAGCCTTGCTGACCACAGGCCATGCCACCAGTGCCAACTACGACATACCTCCTTTACTCATCTATGACTTCAAACACTGAATATACCCACTGCTTCAATTCTCCAAAAGTCTGTTACAGAAGTACATCAATGAAAAGTTTTAATCATTTCTTCTCAAAAAAATAGAAATAAGTTTAGTCTTATGTTTTCACATACCAAACCTCCAGGGAATTTACAACTGGCAGGACGTCCGCATAAAAACCACACTAAAGTCTGCTATCCACAGACCAGTCATCAAAATCTTTTAAGAGCTCAATTTCAGTTCTGCTCACTAGTGTTCAGTCTCTAAATCGAAGAAATTGCTATGCATCGACCATAGTAGAATATATCCCTCTGCAGTGGATCACAGAGGTGGCATCTCAGAACCAGTAGGACACACTGACAGCCCGAGGCAGCCCCAAGGTCCTGCTGCCCCCCCGGCATGCCATCATCCCCCTCCCCATGAGAAAGTCTGGCAGCACGTCAGCTGGAAGCAGTGCCAGCCGAGAGGTGGCCTGCGCACCCTCCCCTGCAGCTTCAGGCGGCCAGTGAGACCTGGGAAGTGCCTGGGAGGGCTTTCCCAGGAGGCTTCTTAGGGAAGGAGCTGGCACATAGCCCTCTGGCCTCGCCCCCTACTCCTGACACATTAGGCTGGCACTCTCCAGCTGGGGTCTGTGAGTGGCCCAGGAAACTCCTTTATGATACAAATCTCATTCTCAGCTGAGGAGCTGAACCGACAAACTGAGTGGGGCCAAAGGACACAACTCCAGGAACACTGCCCCCAGAACCCGGGCCAGAGCTTCCAACTGCTCTGTGGTGACTTCTAGCCTCGTCTTAGCGATTTTGTCACCATTTTGAGTTGGCTGT
The DNA here is from genome assembly GCF_001698545.2 of Rhinopithecus bieti. Lineage (NCBI taxonomy): Eukaryota > Metazoa > Chordata > Mammalia > Primates > Cercopithecidae > Rhinopithecus > Rhinopithecus bieti. Next base: position 2,427,592 of record NW_016807891.1, read on the forward strand.
GGTGTAGAAAAGAAGTAGGATCTATAAATGAAGCAAGCCTCTGATGCTTGTCTTCGCGAAGTGAAATCCTGGGACATTAGCAAGGCTCCTGCCCCACACAGAGCAGGGGCAGCTTCCTGACCCATCACCATGGAGCAAACCCTGAATGATTCATTTCCTGGTTATCTTAAGAAAAAAGGAAACGGTGACAGCAGAGTTTTTTTTTTTTTAGTGAATTTTCATTTTAATCAGGAAACTACTAGAAAACAGAATTCTGAAGCATTATTTCCTAGTGTGCTTTACTAAAAATTAGAGAATAAAGTTCACTGAAAAACAACAAAATATCACTCTTGTTTACAATCACTACCTTGCAAGAGTCCAAACCCATCAAAAGGTAATGACTGACTTCTCCATTTAGTAAATTCCCGATTTTCTGCTTTTAGTACTAGAAAGCAAGATCAGCAAGGTTTTCGTATTTTAGTTATCTGGTATATGCTTGCTGTATGTATTTATGAGACCCAACTTACTGAGCTATTTTAAGAGCGAAAGAAGGATCCTACAGTTAGAGAACAAAACTGTATTATTCCATAGCTAATAAAGCTATTGATGAAAACAGATGACCCATTTCAGGGCATGATTTTCGGCTTTAGAAGCTGAGCTAATGGGATTAACTGGTTTTTGAGTTTCGCCAAATTTGAATTAAAGCCAAAGCCAGGGAGGACTGGCTGGTTTTGAAGCTGGGGCCAAAGAGGTGAAGCAACTCCACCAGTCCCCTGCCTCACGCAGAGAGGGCGCTTCATATCCCTCCCAGGGCAGAGCTGGCTCCTCCTCCATCTCAGCCCCAAGGCTCTGCCCTGCCTTCTCCACAAGGCACAATTTCTAAGTTGTTCAAAAGTGACTTCTTTGTAGTCTACCCAAGGACAGGCAGCTGCACTGCAGTAGGTAAAGGACAAAGGAACTAAGGGGCACAAAGGCAAAGGTCCTGAAGCCAGGACAGCCTATGTAAAATAAAACACTTCAGAAAGAACAGTGGGGGCCGGAAGAAGCACACCAAACACTTCATAACCCAGGTCTCTGGGTGGGGAACATACAGGAACATACTATGGGTTTGCTTGCCCAGGACGTTCTCCTAGACTTTAAATTCAGTAGCTTCTTTTAAGCAAAGTGATGGTCAAAGGTCATTCAATGTTTAAGGGAGAGGAAACGTCACAAAAACGAACACGCCCTCCTCCGATCTGGATACAAGAAGTTTCAAGCCAGGAGTGTTGGCCCAGGTCTGCAGTCCCAGCTAGTCAGGAGACTGATGTGGGAGGACAGGCTGAACCCAGGATTCAAAGCTACAGTGAGTGGTGATTGCACCACTGCACTCCAGTCTGGGTAACAGTGCAAGACCCCATTTCAAAAAACAAAAAAAGGCTTCAGCACCTTAAACCCACTGAATATGAGGAGCTGCACTCTGAAGAATGGGCGCTTCCAGTCTTCCCAACTCACTGAAATTTCACAACTCTCGACACTCAGGTATATAGTTCTGTCCATGTTAATTATGTGCCTCAGTTTACCTTTAACACCCCGTTAAATCTCATCAATCCTGAATGCTAGGGAAAAAGTGATTTTACAAACTGCATGTGAGTTCAGTTCCCAGTCTTCCACTAAAACGTAAAATGCGACAGAAAATACTGGTAACTCACTATTAATTTATTCTCTCCCTCTTCTTCTCCAACTCTTCCTTCAAAACCCTTAAAACGGGTGGTTTCTCAGAAATTGAAGTTCCTTACCTCAGCACCACAATGTTCACTATGCATTTTTGCCCAAAAAAACAATGTCTTAGTGAAAATATTTGGAGTTAACCACTGCAATTTTGTAGATTTTGTAACATGCTTTGATGCTATTACACCAAAACCACAACTGATTCAGACACTACTACGTTGCACTGATAGGGTCTGGATTAATATTTAACTTCAGGAAGAGTGGGTTGCTAGAGCAAATCTCAAGTATAGTGTAATGAGGGAATGACTGCATTGCTTCTATTTTGAGGGATCAATGATCCTCTTTAAAGCATCCATTTACTGATACAGTTAATGAGCTAATTATAAATCATTTTATTTATTTT
>NW_016807891.1:2430273-2435830 GCF_001698545.2 Rhinopithecus bieti
AAAAAAAAAAAAAAAAAAAACAGAAGCAGGCCTTCAAGGCTTTTTTTTTTTTTTTTTTTAAATCAAGGCTCAAAAGAAGGAAAAGGACTGAAACTATAAATGCAACCCTTCGTGTTTCTAGGGCTGCCAGTCAGCTGCTTTTAGTGTCTGCCTCAGTTCCACCCACTCTGGGCAGGGAGGGACCTATCGATGTGCCTGTCTTTCTACACAGGGGCTGTGAATGAAGCTGCAGGCTCACATGTAAGGAGAACGTCAGGCAAGGACCCAGGAGAATCTGCTGCAGAGGGAAGGGGCACCTGACAGCTACCAACAGAAGAGGAGGGCGCACTCCCCTGGAGGAAGAGCAGGAGCTGTGAGCCTCCTGAGACAGCCAATGTTAACTTGGTTAAAAAGGTTAAGACTTACTAACATTCACAAAACATCCAGGGCAGAAGGGCTCTGCAGCTTAGGAATCAATGTGGAACTCAGATCTACAGGAATTCCACTCGACAAGTGTAAACCTTTTTTCCCCTTCCCTCCCACATCTCTCCTGGGATGAGCCACATAGGATCCTGGAGCAGGTGATGTCCCAGGGCCAGTCAGAACCTCACCGGAGGGTGAGCAGAGGTGCCTTTGTGCGTGCTGGGGGGCATGATACTCTTTTACCCCGGTAGAGCAAACCCAAGCACACTGCAAATGCCATGCAAAGGTCCTGGGGCCACTCGGAGTGGGGAGAAACACCATAATCTCCTCTTCCCCTCAGAACAGAAAGTAAGAAAGGGCTTAGGTACCAGAAACTTGTAATAATTAAGCCACAGGAAAAATACTTAACTTGGGAATCTGCATTGGTTCTAAGCCCACTGCTAAAGAAGAAAATGAGGCACCAGACCAGGATGAAGCTCCACATCTCACAAACTGAGTCGGCAGATACCCCAGCAGTGGGGCCAGAACTACTCAGAACCACCCCACACCACAGGAACCACCAGGAGCAAACCCAGGGGAGGCACCCCACCTGCTTAACATGTTCTCAACCCAGCTCAGCACACACACACACACACACACACACACACACACACAAACCAAGGGGTTCAGTCTCCTAATACTGGAGTCTGAAGCAACCCACAGCGCAATCAAGGACCCACAGTCTCTGAAAGAGATTAAGGAAAGGCCAAGAAGGCACTTCCTGAGCCACATCTGCTCTGGTCCACCTGCCACCCCGTCTGGCAGTGCAGCCACGGCATCACTGCTGACGACCACAGAGCACCTCTGGGTGCTCCGAGGGAACCGCGGCTGCTGTGAAACTGCATAACTGCACCTGGAAGCTAGCACAAGCCTTGCTTGCTAGCTCAAGCAGCTGATCACTTTTGAAATGAAAGCAGCTATACTTTATCTTTCCAGATATCCTTACACTGGATGAAAGATAAGCGAACATCATCTTTTGGGGCAACAATACAGAATAAGAGCCAAGAGGCTAAAAAAATTAATATTCTGGGACACTACACAATATCCGCATTACCAACATTCACAATAGATCCTCCCAAATAGTCTTTGAGGCAAGTACTACTATTTTCATTTTACAGACGACAAAACTAAGACATATGGTAACTGGCCCAAGACTATACACAACCAGGACTCAAGTCTCCATCTTGAAGTCCGAGCCACTGAGCTGGAAACCACACTCAGGAAGGAACCCAACACAGAAATAGGCCAGTCCTCTCCTAAAGAGTGAAAAGATGTAACTATACCTCCAATTATTCAGAAAATTGTGTACATCTATCTATACAATATTTTAAAGTTGTTTAAAAGAGCTTTTTAAGGACAGGAGGAAATGCCAGTAGCATTTTTTAATGCAAAATGATACATTTGCTACATATTTAAAGCAGCATTAAAAGTGACAAGAAATATGCTCAAATGTTAACAATAAAAAAATACTTATAGGTAGTTTCTGTATTTTCCACATTTTCTTCAATAAGTACACTATTGTTTTCATAATCCTAATAAAGGAAGCGTAATCATTTCAGTTTTACTAATTCATACTGCAAGGGTCAAAGAGCAGACATCACTGTGCCCGTCTTAAGTCTTCTGTAAGAACTTGGGATCCCGTAGCCTTTACACTAAAGTTACACCAGCAGGGGCTCCCTCTGGGCTCTGCCACCCAGCACCACAGGACCTCATGCTGCTGACCCTGTGTCAGCTCCTAGACCCGCATAGCTAAAAGGCCCCTTCGGCCGTCAAGTTCTGGGTCTGGTTTAGAAAGTTATCCCATACCCCAGACTGCAGCAGTACACGTCCCTGCCCTGCCAAAGGCAAGACCCCTGAAAAAGCTATCCCACCACCGTGAAAAACCTCCAGATGCAAAGACTAAACACCAGAAGAGCTATGTGAGGAAGGAGTTCTCTCAAGTACCCCAACCATACTAGTAAGGCCAACCAGGGTCTCTCGACCATGCCAGCTCTCAAAGGCACTGCTGCCAGGAGGCTGTGCTGAGTGGGATTCCGAGGCTACATTACATATCCTTAGTAGAAAAAATTGTTACTATTCATTGGTGATGAATACTCATTAGCTGACATTCATCATCTGCCTGCTGTGACCAGGCATTCACTGTATGACACGCTTCACTGAGTCTGATGAAACCATCGTCACCCCATTCTACAGATGGCTCAGAGGCAAAGCACCTGCCCACACCTCGCAGGCGCCGTGAGAGCCCAGGCAGCAGCTGCAGCTCTGCAGCCCCCGCCCTCCACACAGTCAACCCCCTGAGGCCCCGCCAAGATGACAGAAAACAACTATTCAAGAAAGGACTATACAAAAGGCTGGAAATCACCAATTACACAAAGTAAGTATGACTGAGTGAGAGAGAGGGAGAGAGAGAAAAGAACTCAGTGGATCCAAAGATGTAAGCCAATATTAAAGCACAGCAAGCAGATGGGATTCATGGTCTGCAGTTATTTACCATGAGCCTCTGCGTAGCGCACCCGGTTGATACAGACAGTAGAGCTGTGGGCAGGATGATGAGATGCGGTCCCTACTCGCATTGAGTTTATATGGGAGGGACAGGGGGCATGATGGGGGAGATAGGTAGCCAAAATAAACCAAAAAGGTGCTATGCAGAAATTTAAACTGGTAACCACAGCTGTGAACTTTAGGTTGGGTGGTCAAGGAGAGCCTCCCTGATACCAAGGGGCTGGAACTGAGGCTGAGACAGGAAAGGCAATGAGCAGCCAGTTGTGAAAAGACAAGGGGACAGCACTCTGGCCTAAGGGACAGCAGGACGGGGCCCTCAGGTGGGACGGACTAAGAGGACACCAAGGGCACCGGCACAGCCCAAGCAGCGGAGTCTAAGACCAGGCCTGAGTGTACCTGTCCCCATGGGCCAGCTACAGAGCAGAGAGTCCGAAGCCTGGAGGAGATTCAAGATGGACCAAAAGGAGTAAGCCCTCAGAAAGTCAGGATGCTGAGCCCAGGTGCCAGCAAAGGCCCCACTGCCTCCCGCTGAGCCTTGGCACTCCTGAGATGCCAGGCCCTCAGCCTGCCTGCAGCCTGGAAGGGGAGAAGGTCCCGGGGGCGAGGTGGGAGGTGTTTTGGTGAGCAACACTAGGAAGGGCTTGGGTGAGCGACATCCGTGGCATGCCAGCTGTGTGAGGGCAATACAGCAGAAAAGGGAAAGGAAGAGGGAGCCCAGCACGGAAGAGCACAGGAGCCAGGGATCAGAGAGGAAGCCCAGGATGCCCTGCTCCACAGAAAACACCGAGTAAGGACACACCAAGAAAGCACAGGGTGGACAGAGACAAGGAGTGGAACAAGAGGGAAGAAGCAACTGCACTAGGGTGGCAAGCTGGGGACCAAGGCAGGCAGAGCCCATATACTAAGAGAGCTAAGGTCACCCCTGGGAGGCTGGGCCAGGCAGGACACTCCCACTCACAGGAAGTTGGGACCAGTAACAAAGTATCCAAGGCTCAAGAGAAACTCCCTGCCACGTTAAGGCCGACCTCAGTCTACATCCGGATCCTCAAGCAAGCAACCAAGGCAGCAGCTGGGTGCAGAAGGGAGGGCGCTCAGGACAGCTGGGCAATCAAAGGCAACCACCCATCCCTGGGGACTGGGTCTCACCTTTGATTCCACACAACCCTCCAAGCCAGAGAGGACAGGCAACACGCGTGGGTTCTGAAGCAAAGAGTGGCCCAGGCACACGGCAGATTCAAGGAGAATGACCCCAATCAGCTCTTATTTGGGACCCTGACCATTCAACACACATGACAAAAGGCACCAACAGTGGCTCCCACCTGCAAACGCAGTGGAGGACAGCGGATGCCAGGTCAAGGTGGCGCGGCACGAGTCACAGCCAGAGGATGCTGCAGGATGCCACGCGGGACCACAGGGCTGAGCTGACCAGAGGCAATGCTGGGTATGGAGCCTCNCTGACCAGAGGCAATGCTGGGTATGGAGCCTCAAAGAAACTCACCAGAAGCATGAACCACGTTAGGAACTTAGAAACCTCAGACAGCAGTCCCAGGAAGCCTCCTGGTGATGAGCATGAGGTCTGTGGAATATGCTGCAAATCGTGGTTTCCCAGGCAGAGGCGAGATTGCAGACCCTTCAGGAGCCCAGAGTGACTGGGGTCAGATCGTGTCCCAAGTAGGACATAGGGACGCAGCTGCCCCCACATGGTGCTGTTATGAGGACTTAATGAATCCACACTGGGAAGTGCTGAGCACAGGCCCTGGCCCTCAGTAAGGGCTAGGTGCAAGAGTGGTCATAACTACAAACCACAGATGCTGAGAATTCATGGACACAGAAACACCACCACTGGGCACTACAGGAGGGAGAAACAAAGGCTGAGCCTCCAACCTACACAGCCCAAGCAAACCAAGACTTCATCAAGATTTTCCTCTGATGTTGCTGCACTTAGCCACTTACGGTTTTCATGTTTTATGTTCTTAGCCTCAGCAGTATCTCTTAGAAACCAGTATTTCCAACTGAAGTTAGACATCTTTCCCTTTCAAGCAAAAGTAATAATTTGGCAAATTTATGTAAAGATAAGACTTTTAATGTAGGTATTTCTACTGACCAATCCATGGGTCCATCTACACGAGCCTAGAGAGGTCCTATAGTGGCAGTCACCTAATTGTCCTTCTGGGTGGTGGGACTGAGTGACTTCAGAGCTTTCTGCTTTAAAAAACAAACCATGAATCAGTTTTATAAAAACAATGTCATTATTTTTTAGTTAGCACGAAGCACTCTTAGAAACAACCTCTAGCTCTAAAGCGATCAGCAAATGGCAGTGTAAGAGGGCACACACAGCAGGTGGTCCCCAGCCTCACAAAACAGCCTCTCTCCAACTGGTGATGACAGCACCAGGTCCTCCTGTTGGGTTGAGAGAAGTCACCCTCAGAATCCTCTTGGGAAAATTAGGGCACTAACTGTCCATCCCTGGAGTCTCTGAATCATTCGGAGACTGGGCAGGCCCTCAGACAGCATCAGCATCTCTCCTGAGAAACCAGACATCACTTCTCTGGACCCAGAGACTACTGGAACTCAGCATAATTGTTTTCCTTTTTTTTTTTTTTTTTTTTTTTTT
>NW_016807891.1:2438777-2514188 GCF_001698545.2 Rhinopithecus bieti
TTTTTTTTTTTGAGATGGAGTCTCGCTCTGTCACCCAGGCTGGAGTGCAGTGGCGTGATCCCGGCTCACTGCAACCTCCGCCTCCTAAGTTCAAGGGATTCTCCTGCCTCACCCTCCCAAGTAACTGGGACTACAAGTGCGTGCCATCACGCCCAGAGAATTTTTTGTATTTTTAGTAGAGATGGGGTTTCACTGTGTTAGCCAGAATGGTCTCGATCTCCTGAACTCGTGATCCAATCCCCTCGGCGTCCCAAAGTGCTGGGATTACAGGTATGAGCCACTGCACCCAGCCTGTTTTCCTCTTTATTAGCTTACCTCTTTGGACAATTCTCGCTTTGCTCTGCATTTGCGGTGGCTAAAGAGGCAGGCTATGGAGTGAGACTACCTGGACTCCAACGCCAGCTTTACACCTACCAGCTGTGTGACCCCAGGCCAGCTATGCTGAGAACAGCCTCTCCCAGGAGGGTGGCAGGAGACACTGCATAAAGGGTGAGGGCTCAGTCAGGCCAGCAGAGATTACTACCGTGGCTAGGACTGTATACCACACACTTGATGGCAGCAAAGGAAAAGCTGAGGTCTCCACCTGTTAAGGGAGGCTCTGTGAACAGCAAGTCATCTTCCCCAACCACAGGCCTTATTATTTTATTCTAAAACCAATCCTAAAAGGCTCTTTCTACTCAACAAGTCCGCAAGCTTCAGCTCATTCCCTGCTTTCATCTCCCTGGACAGTTCCCATAGATTCACATCTTTAAAGTGTGGTCTTGGCGCTCTATCCTTCCACCCATCACACTTGTCCTTCAGCATGAACATCAGTCTCTTGTGAGTCAGAACCACAAACTCTAGATAGATTCACCTTTTTGCTTTCTTCCATGAGGTAACTCGTAATGACACTTTAGAATTTCTTTGCATTTCACAGGACATGCAAGGTATCCTTTTCTATGTTTTTGGCCATCATTTCATCGTTGTCCTTCCATTTTTTATAATGTTTTACATAAGTTTAGAGATAATGCCCATAACCAAAATACAGTTTACTGTGTTGCGCCACGGGCCCATCTCTGCCCATTCACAGAGGTCTTGCGTGGCTCTTCACTCCAACATACCAGTGCGCTCTCTGTGGGGGCGTGGGAAGGAGCCCAGACTTGCACACCATGCAGACCTGCATCTGGGCACCAGCGCCTTTATTTTCTAGTAGCGCCATGGGCAAGACGCTTCAATCACTTAATGCTTAATTTTTCTTTCTTGAAAATGAGTTATTGCCCAGGATTGCGAGATTGCAGGTCAAGCCCCCAATGCAGCAGTGCTGACTGAGGTTGCTGCGCTGCCAGTTCTGCTTTGTCTTTCAACTGCCGTCAGATAAAACAGGGAGTAAACAGCTCATCAGATGCTCCACTTTCCATAGAATGCAACTTCTAAGAATACTACAGGCGACAGAAATCCCACTCCCGCACTGCAGCCTCCCTCCAGGCCAGTTCTGGAACACCTCGAGAAAGCATGAACCCAGAGCCTACTACTGCACAGGACTGGCTTCCCTCCGAAATCCTCAGCACTCCCCAACCCCAGAGCTGTCAACTTTGTCCTGCGGTGGCTGTCAAAGCACTCCACCACATCTGAATCTAATCTCTTTAAGAACACAAAGCAAAAGGCCCTGTACCAATATATTTGAACCATACTTGTAGAATGAGTTGCTAGGTTCCATCCCCCACGTTAGCGACGTCTTGTTCACTGAACACTGTTAGGAGTAAAGTCTCCAGATGTCAGCTGTGAATTGACACTTTCATGTGCAGCACCTTTTGCCAGGTCATGTCAGCCTGTCAAGGCTTCAGTTTTCTATCTACAAAACAGGAGTAATATCACTCATTTCATGGGTCAGCTCTGGGAACTCAAGGAGCAAACTCACACAGAGAGCTAAGCCAAAAGAGCCCCACACACATGAGCCACAGTGGTGCTGGTGACCAGGAAGGATGTTCAGAGAAGGAAGTGATTGTCTGCACCATCATTAACCTGCGTGCAAAAACGCTGAGAGACCTATCGCCTGCATGCTGGACTGGAGACACTCCAGGTCACAGTAGTTTCTCCATGTTGCTCTGTGTTGCGCTGCTATGAACCTATTTTATGCTTCATGTGCTATTAAAACAGCGGCTGTTTGAAAAGGATTTGCATTGGAAACTCAAACAATTTCTAGAGCTTTCACAGTGGTAACTTGCTGAGTAACGCAGCTTTTACTGTTGTATGAGTTTCAATTTATTTCAGCAACAGTTACTGAATCAAACACTGTTTCAAATAGAGTCTAAATTTACTGCAGTTCAGAGCTGTCTAAATATATAGCCATTTAAATTTTAATTAAAAGTAAATAAAATTAAAATTCAGCTCCTCAGTTGCATTTGTCACATTTCAAGTGCTCAAAAGTCACATATGGCCAGTGACTACTGTATTAGTGCAAAACTAGAATTATTCCATCTCCACAGGAAGNTGATGTACCTTCAGAACAGGTTAAAAAAAAAAAAAAAAAAAAAAAACTAAAACACAAAACTAGAACAGACATTATTAAGGCATTGTGAAAATGTTTTACAAATAGAAAGGTATCTTTCAATTCATAACACCCCTCCAGCCCCTGACTCCCAAGACTCAGAACATTCAGTGTTTAGCAGTTTTCACTTTGATCTGAAAGTGAAAGTTGTATTTTCAAAAAACCAAGAAAAAGGCTTTTCCCGTCCAGCTGGCAAGAAGGAGGACTTAATTTTTGGTTTCAACTTCCTTAAAGAGAGGAGAAAAGGGCAGCGGTGGCCTTTTTAATCTCTTGCATGACACTTAGAGTGCTTCCAAGTCTTTCATGTGCTCTAAGGTGGGTGCCACAGGCTCTGCTTCACAGGTGGGGAAACTGAGGCTCAAGTTAGAAACCGTGGCGAAACCAGGCAAAGCCAGACCTGTGAGTGTGTGACATGGGCTGATGGAGCTAGGCTCTCAAGAGCCAAGCACGTGGCTCCCAGTGCTCAGAAATGGACTCCACCCAGCAGGTTTAAAGCAGAAATATCAAAATAATTCAACTTTTCATTTCCCTTAAACTACTACATCCTACCATTCCTTCAGATCAACAGGATTCTAGAAATGTTACACTGATCTGAAATCTTTTTCAAACGGAAAGATAGAAACCACCTAACACCCACATCCTAGCACTGGGAAACCAATTCCAATCTTAAGCCACGGGAGAGCCTAACTGGTTATGCACAGCAGCTGATTTAGGAAAGAAAAAGATCACAAGCTCACAACAAAAAGGCATGTTGTTGATAATCAAAGACATTCTCTGCCAACAGGGACCCTCAGAGCTGCTTCCATCTAGCCCACCCTGTCAGCCAAGAGATGGATAAACTTCTGCAGAGTTCCACCCAGCCCAGGCCCAGATGTGGTCCACTCCCTGGCTCACTGCCAGCAAATGCAGTGCACATCACCAGAGTACAGGACACCAGGGACAGGCTCACAGTGCACTCTCTAGGTGGCCCAATGGTGGACAACTCATCTCCATACTTCTCCAGGCTTTCTAACTGTTCATAGTTAGGTATTAATTTTTACAATAAGAGCGAGCAGTTAAAACTAAATGGTGATGTTTTTCAAATACAGTATGGAATTCTCCTGAATGTTTTCTGCTTTTGCATTCTATATTGTAAAACAGAACATTAGTTTAGCCACCCTCCAGGAAGGAAAGCAGATAAACTGCAACAGACTTTATTTTTTAAAATTCTAAGACAAACAACAAAAGTTTCCCTTAGCATTTGGGTTTATGAATACTCCGCAGACTTGCCATCCTCCACCTGCCCTCCTGAGTTGGCAGATCCTCTTTCTGCTCTTCTTTCTTGGGAGATACTTACTTAGTGGCTACCGTGTGCTTGGCACTAAGCATGCAGGCTACAATACAGCTCCTCCTTCCCTGAGGAGACTCAGGAGGGCAGTGGGGTCAGCTTTGTTATAGCAGCAGTAACTCCACAAGAGCCCAACACTCAGAGGGGCTCAGGAAGGGACAGAGGGAAGAACCACATGGGAGTTTTCTTGTCCCTCCTAAAGGAGGCAAGGTGCTCTGAAGCCAAGGGTCTGGGGAAGCCAACATTCCTACGAACCTGGGCTTGCAGGACAAGTGTCCCCCACACCTTCTGCAAAGATGGACTGCTACGAACTTAAGAGCATGTTCCAGAGGTGACTCTTGGGTAAGTCATCAACCCCCACCTGCATAGGAATGACCCTTTTCCTAATCTAGCCAATGCAGGATACCTCACAAACAGGACTTTTCAATCACCGTAGTTTCATATATTCACACGGCTTTCCTGCAAACTTTTCTTAAATGACGTATTTTAAAGAATGTCCATCTGAGTGCAGCACAGAAAGGTTCTCCTGGTTATGGTGGCTGCCTGAGTTCAGCAGTAACCACCAAGCCAGAGGACGGAACCGGCAATCTACAAGAGTCATTGCGATGGGCTGGAGTCCAGTCAGGGGAAAAGTGTTGGACAAGAAGAACCACAACCTCCTCATCAACCGATTCCATGCCAGGGGAAGTCTACCCACAGAAGAACCTCCTCCCCTCAAGGTCCTACACCCTACTCCTTGGAACCTGTGGTTCTGATGAGGTTATCACACCATGATCATGTTATATTACTATATGACCTTCAGGTAGGCAGGTTATTTGCAGGAGCCTGACTCAATCACACAAGCCCATAGAAGCAGGGGGCTTCCTCCAGCTGGCGGGAAACGTCAGAGAAATTCAAAGTACCTTGCTTTGCAGATGGAATGCAGGTGGCCTTAAGAAGCTGAGAGAGCCCTGCCCAATTCCCCTGCTGGCAGCTAGCAATCAATCAAGGACTTCGATCCTGCAAAGAGCTGAATTCTAACAATAACAGGAATGCGCTGGTAAGAGGACCCTGAGTGCCAGCTGAGAACACAGCTGGCCAACACCCTTCAGCCTTGCAAAAGCCTGAGCAGAGAACCCAGCCCAGCCATCCCTGATCTGACACACAGAATCCACAAGACCATAAATGAGTGTTCTTCTCCGCCTCTGAGTTTATGCTAATTTGCTACACAGCAACAGAGAACTACCACAACATAGAAATCTCAAAAATAGGATGTTGCATGAGTGTACATCCCCAGTGTTGGGAGAAAAGGCATCCTGGCCACCTCACTCAGGCACACATTCACAACAGGTCAGGTAATTTGGGCACCTGTCAGCGCTGACTGAGGCCACCTCCCTGCCCTCCCTGAGATGCTCTCAAGGCAGGTTCAGAGTGGCAGCTTTCAAAGAGGGCGAGGCTTGCCATCCAATTCACTGCAGAGAAGAGAAAGCACTGACAAGCCAGCCACACCTCCTAGAATGGGCCTCTCCACATCAGCACTGCAGCTTCTTCAATCTTCTGCGAGTCTGGGTGGTCTGGCTCTGCCAACTCTCTCCACCGTTAGTCCAAATTCTGTCTGCATCCTCAAAACTCAAGTTTCTGAATTTGAATATCAAGGTTTTTTTTCTTTTTTTTTCCCTTAAACAACCTTTTTTTACTCCACAACTACAAAATCAGATCCTAAACCATATGACCTGAGGCATAAAAGTTCTTATTTTCCAAGGATAACCATTAACTCTTCTCCCATAGGACACTTACATGAATCCATTTAAAATGAAGACAAAATCTCATATTAAATAGTGACCAAAGACAGTCTGAGACTTTACCTTGAGACACAAATCTTAGAACTTTTACTTTAAAATATTTACTTGAAATTACTTTTAAAAATTATGTCACAAACATGCATTAAATATTTCTGAGAAAAAGCAAATGACACTGTTGTTCCATCACACGCTCACAGCAGCAAGACAGACAAAACCCAATTTGCTTCACTCTGACTTCCACCGCATGAGCATTAAGTCTTTTTTTTGGAGAAAAGATTAGAGGCCTCTCATTCCCAGTCAGTTTAATAATCCAACCTTCCTTTTCCAGAGTCTGTCATGCCCTCCCAGGCAGCCCCTTCTCCAAGTGTCAGCTGTCCTGACCAGTCCTCATCTATCAGTGACCAGACATGAGGTGCAAGCAGTTCTCCAGCAAAACTTTCCTCAACTCCAGCACAGCCTGTGTCTTGCACTCGATTTTCAATTTCACCTTGTGGAGCTTGGCAATGGAACAAAAGACAGGAACAAGTGATGCTATTACTAAATAGGAGGAGTGTTGGAAGAGTTAATTTATGAAATTATGAAATTAATGCCTCTTCCTCCTCCAACAGTGCAGGAGCAAGTATCTGCTTAGTGTGATCATGCACACTTCTCTCCACAAGCTTATACCTCTGGGACTCAGATAGTGAAACTCAGAAAGCAAGGTCCACACGTGCCACCGCCATCCTTTACAGCAGGCCTCACGACAACCTTTCTCATGTATCCTGGACACTCACAGGAAGGTATGGGAGGGAAAGGCCCCTAGAGTGATGCCTCCCGTGCTCTGCAGCAGGTCCTGCTGAGCATCACAAGGATGTTCCAGACAGGTCACACCTGCTCTACTTTATGTCAGTGAGGTCAGGCTAAAGGGAGAGGGGGGATCCTGGTTGCGCCTCCAAGCTCTGACTCCTTTGCAAGAAACAATCGAAAAAACATGCACCAAGTTGGAAACGACTCTCACCAGGGGCCTTCTGGGGTACGGCTGACCATGTTCTATGCTGACAGTGGTCGGTCTCTCTCATACGTCAAACTAAGAATTTCCTTTGAGTTAATAGAAGATATTAAAAGATGAGATTAAGTATCAAGAAACCTGCAGAGAGGAAGGTGCATACACCTGCTGCACACTGCAGGCACACCTGAGATGGCACAGCCTTTGAAAAGCCAAACTCTGAATAGAAGCTGTTCAGAGCCCGGGACACCTGCACATGTCTTCGTTCAACTACACTCTTCCTGGGTCTCTGTAACACACCAGTCAGGATGTGGCCAAATATCTGAAGGCCATGCTCCCACTCTCACTTATGCAAGACTTTTAACCTGAAGAGGTTTCCAAAGCTGCTAGAATGACCATGGCAAAGTAACAACAGCCCAAAGCCCTGTTGGGTCAGGGCATGAGAGCACGTGCAAGCAACAGCAGCCAGAGGCTGGGATGCAACGGGCCCAGGGCCTGTCCACACACCTGCCCAACATCTCAAGGTCAGAAGCCCAGGTCAACAGCAGAGCTCACCCTAAGCACACCATTCCCAAAACAAAGGCTTGGGATTTCAAGCAAACAATGGAATAAGAACCAGAGCCAAAAGGAGCATTTCACCTCCTCTCCTCTGAAGGTTCTTGCACCAATCCCTGTCCTCTTTCACCTGCTTTTTCTTCATCCTACTTTACCAGAAGGCAGACTGGCAGTCTCACAAGGCCAAGCCACCAGGCGAAGTGTCCAAGGACAGAAAACTCCTCCCCAGAAAAGGACAAATAGTGCGGGTTGCCACATGGGCTACCAGGCAAAGACCCAACTGGGTTCAGCCAGTGCTCCGCAGCAGGCTCATCCTCCCATGAGGAACGCACACTGCATTTTCAGAAGTGCATGTCCTGGGACTAGATCACAACCCCAAGCAGCTTCCCAGCAACAAGATCCTTTACTATTGGTCAGCTCAGGTGTGCCTTTAAAACTCAGTTACTTCCTTCTCTAAGCCACAACTGAAAGACTTTTTGGTGGTCTTTCTCAACACTCTGGGTAAGCTGATGGCCAGAAGAAAGTTCTAGACAGAACTATTTCTTGATACGAAAAGGTTGGTTCATGTAGGACCAACGGGCCACGTGGAAATGATCACTGGGGGAACCTTACCTCCTCTAGTCACAGGCCCAACTCTACCACCGCTTAGGTTTACTTCTGAAAGATCAGCTGGAGTAGCAGCCCAAGCAGAGGTCACCGTGCCCTTCTAGGCCCATAGCAGGTAGTCCTCACAGGCCCCTTTGGGCAGAGACGGCAGGAAGTGGATGCACCCAGGGCCATAGTGGAGGCATGGTACACACCACCCGGAGACAGGCAAGGAGAGGTCTCCAGCAAAGGTGAAAAGGAAGGTTCCAAGAGCATGACTGCAGCATCAAACCAGACCTCCTGGCGGGCTTCAGAGCCCTCTCTTATGCCCTACACCATACTGCCTTACAGCTGGGTTCTAACAGGTTGGCAAGGGGTGGGGCACGAGGCCAGGGGCCAGGACCCAGGGCCATCTGAGTAGCAGAGCCCTGGAGGTGTTGCTGAGTTTTAGGCTTTAGACTTTAATGTGGGGGATTGGAGATTGGAGGTGACATGAGGGTGAAGGGGAACCTGACCAGACCTGCCAGCAGAGAAGATCACCCCATTAGCAGTGATGGGAAAGGACTCAAGCAGGACCAGAGTGCATTGAAGGCACCTCCGGCTGCTTGAGCAATCTCCACAGAGGTAACAAGAGCCTGCCTGAGGATGAGGTGTGGAGAGATTAAAAGGGCCAAACGAACAGCATCTGATGATTGACTGGGCGTGGGTGACGAACAGCGTGAGAGGGGACCTGCACAACTGAGCAGGGTACTCTTGTGCTCTAGGCAGGGGGCACTTGTAGGCAGGTTTCAGGATGGGTCAAGATCATGAGATTGTCTCCATATCGTCCCTGCACCAGATCCCCAGATCCTAACACAGCACCTGACCCTAGTGGGCTCATTCACTAACAAAAGCAACACGACCTACTGAGGCTGACTAGTTACCAGGAGAAAATAGCGTGGGGAGTCCAAGTGAGATGCATGGGGCCTGATGCGCTACCGCTAAGAGCAGAGACACAACCCAAGACTTGCAGAGATGACGTGTCTATCTTTTTTTTCTAGTGCTAAGAGACACGGAGCCCATTCCAGTTCCATAACAGGCTGGAAGCCTAAAGGTCCTCCCAAGCGAGCCCTGAGGTATACATTACTATACATCAAGAAGAAACTGCTTCCAACCACCTGCTCTCAGGAAGTTCTACAGGTAAGAACTGGAGGGAGAGGAGTCGGCCCTCCCGCCAGTGTCTGCAATGCATGTTTACACTTCAGGGAATTTAGAAGGTATCACTTGTAGCCCAAGCCAGGTGAAAAAAGTTACAGAACATGCAGCTATTACGGTGTATCACACGCTTTAAAGAAGTATCAACTGTTTCGCAACATACTTCACATGAGAAAGAGTTACAAGAAAAAGTGTACTATAACAACTCCCAGCATCTAGCAATTGTGGTTATTTGTAGGACTTTACTGCGTGTAACAACCCTCATACCCCGGCAAATCCTTCTTTTTTAAATTGGGGGAAAAATCGTGCAAGGAAAATTTATCATTTAAGTCTTAAAATACTGACATACAACCCACACATAAATTATTTCCAGACGCTCAGAAAAGCCCAAAATGGCAAAGGGGCTGCGTCAACAGCATCACACCTGAACAGCCTCACCTGGGGCAATTCCAACCCCACACACACACCACCTTTGCTTTCATTCCTTGCCGTCTGTAGGGGCACTAAATGTAAGTAGAGCCTCTAATTCCCTCCAGGCGGATGTGTAAGTATTTAAAATAATAATGCATCTTCCAAAGAATAGATATATATGACATATCTGTTTTTTCTTTGAATTAAGCCAATATTTATATACTATGCTGTTGTTAACCGCAATACGAAATTAAAGTACACAACCCCCCCCAAAATGAATCACCTAAGTTGACAGTTAAATTTTTGTTTTAAATGAAATAAAAAAGGTTAATATTTACCTTCGACGTGATCTGAGCTCCTGGCAATGCTAAATTATTCTGCAACTTAATGAAACTCCACACTTATCTATGCCCCACTTTAACAAGGGGTTCCTCACTTGCCCGGAGGCGGGGTGCAGGGGGAGAGTCGATTTCCCTTTCCAGTCTCAAGAGTAAAAAAGACAAATACCTGCAGGTCCTATTCAGCAGCCCCTTTCTTGCACTGTTACTTGCAGGATCTGGGCAAGTCACTCCATTATAAAGGAGTTTCATATTAGCAAGAAAAAAAAAACAAAAAACTTTCAAAGCAGAGTCGGGCCTTGGCCTTCAACATGCATCCTCCAAAAGAAGCCTGGGCGCCTGTAACCGGTGTCTGCACCGCAGGCGCCGGCCAGGACCATGGTCCCCGCCCCCGCCCCCGCCCCGCGCACTCACCCCTGGATGCCCGGGCTGTACGCGCGGCTCTTCCACGGGGTGCCGGGCCGCGGCGCCTGGGCCCCGGGGCCGCCTCCTCCGCTGAGAGCAGCCGCGCGGCTGCCGGACAGCAGGTAGTTGAGGCCGTAGGTGCTGGCCTTGTTCTCGCGTTTCCGGCGACCCGGGTGGAACTGGTGCTGCGACGGGGAGCCAGCGGGCGCGGGGCCGCGCGACCCGGGGTGCCCGTTGGCTGTGCCGGGGGCGCTGGGCGCGCCGTCGGCGAAGTTGAAGAAGGAGGCCGCCGCCCGGCCGCCCAGCGAGGCGCTGCGCCTGGAAGACGCGACGGAACGAGCAGCTCGTCCGGGCTACTCGGCTGCCCGACCTTCTGTGCGTTGGACGAGGACGACGACGAGCGACGACAGCGACGGAGAGCTTCTGGCAAGCGGCCGCGCGGCTGCCCTCGGCTCCGCGGCCCCATGCGCCGTCAGTAACGCTGGGGGTCAGCGCTGGTCGGTGCCTGCGGCCGGGGTCCGGTGAGGTCGGTGGGCGACCGTCCGGCCCGGGCAGCGCTGGCCCATGGTCCTGCCCCGCCGCGCCCGCTCGGCCGCCCCCCGGCCGCGCCGCCGTGGTCCCAGCGCCGGCGAGTTTTGAGGCAGAATATGGACCGAGCTCGAGTGCCGCCGCGGCCTCACTGGCCCTGCGAGGTCTTCCCAGATCGTTGTCATCTCACAGGGCCTAGTTGGCTTCGGTTCCTTTCTGCTCGGTGCTGGATCCAGGCCACGCGCTGGTCCATCCCTCGCCGTTCCCCTTTTTGGGCGGTTTTTGTTTGTGGGGGCCGGGCGCAAACCATTTTTTTTTGTGTTCTTTCTTCTTCCCGCCCCGACGCGGCCCGCCCCCGCCGCGCCCCGAGGCCACGGCCGCGCGCGCACGGACGGACGGGACCCGAGCTGGCGCGGCGGCGGGCGGGCCGAGCCCCGGCCTCGCTTGCTCGAGCGCGGCTGTCCCGTCGGGGCTCCCGGCGTGGAGGCGGCGGCGGCGGTGATGGGCAGGCAGGCCGCGGCGGGCCGGCTCCGGCGCTTGGCGCGTCCCAGCGGGCGGCTGCGGTTCGGGCTCCGCTTCACAGCGGCGCGGGTGGCGGGCGCGGGGGCCGCGGCGGCGGCGCTTCCACTCGGTGCCGCGGGGATGAGGCCATCGGAGAGGGGCGGGGCTGGCGGGGCCGAGGGGCGGGCCAGCGCCGCGCGACTGAGGGACCCGCGGGAGGCGCCGCCGCCCGTGCGCTCAGCCCTCAGTCACGCTCGCGCCACCTGGCTCCTGCGTTCCGGCCGGCGGCCGGCGGTGAAAAGACACTCTCGGCGGCGACAGCGCGGAGGAAGGAGGGGGCCGCCGCGGCCTCCGCTCCAATGAGGGGCGGGGGAGGGGCGGGGACGGGGGCGGCAGGAGGAAGCGCGGCCTCGGTCGCCGGGCCGCGTCGCCAGTGCGCACGCGCGGCCGATTTCAAATCCTCACTAGACACCGCCGCCGTGGTTACCGCGCCTGCGCGTTGGGGTGCTTCGGCCGCGGGCGGGGTGAGGTCGGCGTCAGAAGCTACGCGACTGGGAGGGGCTAGAGGGAGCAGCGGCGGCGTTGAGCCCTTCCAGACTAGGCCGGGGTTGGGTGGAACAGGCAGCCGCTGGAAGGCCAGCACGCCGCCCTCGGCCCGCCGCGGCGTGCAGTCCGGGGCGTGCAGACATGCGCGCTAGGGCTGGTGTCTCCGGGCTGCCGCTAGGGCTGCGCTGCGCGTGCGCAGGGGCGCGTGGCCGTCACCGCCGGCGGTGGAAGTTTCCTCGCAGCCAGGCGAGGGCCGCGGACGACATCGCAGGCGCTTCCCCCGCCGGCCGGCGCTGCCTCCTGACGCAAGGGCAGGTCCGGGTCACAGATCCCCCCCAGGCCTCTCATCCGAGGGGCCGTGCAGCAGTTCACGCTGCGCTCTCCGGGGTCCGCGCGCCGGCCCACGTGCTCCCTGCACCTCGCTGGGTGAGCGGCCCGCGTGCAGTGCCCGGTGGCTGCCTCTGCCGCTCCGGAGCCGGGAAGGACGCGCGGCGGCGTCCTGCTCCCTAGCGGGTCTGCTTACAGGCGTTTGGTTTGCTTTTTTAAATGATTTCCTGTGCGAAAAGTGAAGTGAAAACTTCCAAGTTAATTCCCTGGGCAAAATGGGCAGTGCTAGCCATGGCTCGTAGGCAGCGCGTCCGGCTCCTGGCTTCGATTTTTACAGCTGCACGGAGCAGACAGGAGTCCGTAGGAAACCGCCCGCCATCCACAGCCTGCTGTTTGTCATCCCGGTGTCCCGAACGCGATGGAAGCCGAGTTGATAATGGCACTGTTTGGAATACAGCGTCAACCACACATCCTGTGAGGTCCAAAGCAAACGCCAGTGTCGTTGATCATCGCGGTGCCCCGCGAGCCTGGGCGACGTGAGGCCCCGCGGCTGCCGCCCTGTCTTCAGGGGGAGTCCCCGCAAATGCACTCTCGGGCCAGGGCCCTGAAACCGCCTTAGCCCAGTGGCGCCAGGGCTCCAAACCTTTTAAGTAGAACCGTACCGGGCTTTCCTACCGGCGTGTTGTAAATGTTACCCCCTCGTCTCCAGCACAGATCAGTAGACATTACTAAGCACTTGACCCTCCAAAACATCACTCCAACAGGAAAGGTACGTGTGCTGCATACAAAGGCTTTGGGGCAAGTGGTGGTGTTTAATAATAAAAATGAATGTTTCAGACGTTTTCAAGTACCTGCGTATCGTACATGTAGAAATCATGACGAAGGATTAGAACGTGCATTCAGTAAACTACAGAAAATCACACACAAGTCAAACAGCCGTTATTCTGGAGCTCTTTGCTTCCCAATGGCTCAGTCCAAAATCATTGGTCATGCCTGACTCCTCTCGTTGTCCACAATGAACACATCCTCTTGGCTCCACTGCCAGAAACATCCAGAACCCGACTGCTACCCCTCCTCCTCCTTCCACTCCTCTTTACTCCCTTTCCCACCACCGGTCCATGTTAAAGCAGTACCTTCTAGCTGGTTTCCCACATTCTGCCCAGCTGCTTTGTGTGATCCTTTTTAAAAAAGAAAAAAGATGTTACTATTAAAAATCAGCTCATGCTACTCAAATACTATGCAGCCATAAAAAGGAATGAGATCATGTCCTTTGCTGGGACATGGATGAAGCTGGAAGCCACTATTCTCAGCAAACTAACACAGGAACAGAGAAACCAAACACTGCATGTTCTTAGTAATACGTGGGAGCTGAACAATGAGAACGCATGGACACAGGGAAGGGAGCAACACACACTGGGACCTGTGGGGGGTTGGGGGAAGGGAGAGCGTCAGGGTAAATAGTTAATGCATGTAGGGCTTAATGCCTAGGTGATGGGTTGACAGGTGCAGCAAACCACCATTTATCTATATAACAAACCTGCATGTCTTGCATGTGTATCCCAGAACTTAAAATTTTAAAAAAAATCACTTCATGCCACTCTTCTGCTCAAAACCCTCCAGTGGCTTTCTTTCTCACTCAGCAAAATGGAACAACCTTGCTATGACCTGCAAGTCCCTTATCCCCCGGTCCTTCTCTTCTTCCCCCGACCTCACCTCCCAGCGCTTTCCCTAACCCAAACTATAGCAGCCAAAAGCACAGCTGGCACCCTCCTGTCTCAGGGCCTTTGAACTTGCTGTTCCATCTGCCTGGCGTGCATTCTCCTCTCCCCATCTTAGGACGTCCAAATGGCTCTTTAGTCTAAAATGCAAACATAACCCTCAGCAGCCCCTGTCCCCTATTTGCTTTTTCTCCATTAGTTTCCTGGAGCTGTGTAACAAAATACCACAGACTGGGTGGCTTAAAAAAAAATGCATCATGCTCTCACAGTCCTAGAGGCTGAACGTCCAAAATCAAGTTTGAGGCCGTGTGTCTTCTGAAGGTTGTAAGGGAGTCTGTCCCATGCTCTCCTCTCAGCTTCTCGTGTTGCTGGCAAACCGTGGCATTCCTTGGCTTGTTGGTGCGTCACCCAACTCTCTTGACATGTCATCGCATGATGTTTCCGTGTGTCATTGGCTCGTGGATGCATCATTCCACTCTCTGTCATCATCACATGGCATTTTCCCTGTGTCCGTGTCTCTTCTAGAAAGACACCAGTGGCATTGGATTAGGGTCCCCCTAGTGTCTTCCTGCTAACCTGATTACATCTGCAAAGAGTTTCCAAATAAGGTCATATTCGCAGGCACCCAGGGTTAGGACTTGAGCATATCTTTTTGGGGGACACTATACCACCTCATTTATATTTTATCGCATTTATCATCTGTGTCTCCCACCCCATTAGAATGCATGCTCCATGAAGAGAGGATAGGAATGCCCTGTCCCTGCTATGCACCAGCTCAAGGATTGTCTGACACATCAGTCCTCGGTGAACATTGGCAGAATGACTGGCAGCTGATTGATTGGCCCAGCAGGAATGGACACGTGCAGTTGCCCTTGTCCAGCTTCCAGGATCTGTTACACAGGTTGTCATTGTTTAGGTACTTTTAAGTTTTTCTTGATTGCCTCATACTCTGTCGTAGCAGTTTGCCTCTAGCTAATCCTCCTTAATTTGATTCACCAGCCACCAAACAACACTTTGTAATTAAAGCCGAGGTTTTATTTATATGATCATAAATATTTTTATGTAAATTAAAAGCAGTACACACACACATATATATATTAGAAATAAATGTATATTTCTAAATATATATTTAGAAAGAGAGAGAGAGACTCACTCTGTCGCCCAGGCTCAAGTGCAGTAATGCAATCCTGGCTCACTGCAACTTTCGCCCCCAGAGTTCAAGCGATTCTCGTGCCTCAGCCTCCTGAGTAGCTGGGGTTACAGGTGTGTGCCACCGCAGCTGGCTAATGTTTGTGTTTTTAGTAGAGATGGGGTTTCACTGTGTTGGCCAGGCTAGTCTTCAACCCCTGACCTCCAGTGATCCACCCGCCTCAGCCTCCCAAAATTCTGGGATTACAGTCACGAGCCACTGTACGCGGCTGCAGTATATTTCTTAATACAATCAAGAAACAATACTGAACGTAAAATGCAGTTTTTGAGATGCTGGGCAAGGGAGATCTTTCTCTATCAATTTCTACAGATAAGCGCAGCCCATTCTCCTTTTGGGCCGAAACCCTCTCCTTGCTCTCTTCTGATATTGGAGGAAGAATAATATTAGAAATTACACAATGGTTTTAGTGATTTGTTCCCATGAAAAAAATGGTTTACAAAGTGTATTCCGTGGACTACCCGTGCCGGAATTAGCAATGCTAGTCAAAATGCAGATACCTGGAGCCCACCCAATCTACTGAAATGCTCTAGGAGCAAGCCCAGGAATCTCTATTTTAAGTAAATTTTCTGAGTAATTCCAAAACACAGTGAAGTTTGAAAACCTCTGCCTAAACCAGGGAGCCCAAATTCAATTGCTCACAGATGCCAAATAACTGCAAGTGTGTAGGTATTAGTCAGCTACCGCTGGGTAAGAAACCACCGCAAGCTTAGTGGCTTAAGATAAGTGTTTGGTATTGCTCCCAAGTCTACAAATCAAGTAAGTGGTTTTGCTACTCTGGGTCAAACTCAGCTGATCTTGCTCCACGCAGCTGGCCGATCAGCTGAAGGCTGGCTGAGCTAGAGTAGCCTGGCTGGCAGCTGGGACACCAGGGTTGACAGAGTTGACAAGGACCATCAGTCTCTTGTTATCCAACAGGCTGACTCAGGCTTGTTCTCAGGTGGCTCAACAGGGTTTCAGGAATGCAAATAGACATGCATGAGGCTCAGAACTGGCATGCCATCATTTCCTTACCATTCTGTGAGCCAAAGCAAGTGGTAAGGCCTTGACAAGTCAAGGAGTGGGAAAGAAGCCTCCACCTCTTGGTGGAAGGAGCTGCATCACATTGCAAGGGGCGTGGGGCACTGGAAGGGGGAGAATGAGGAGGCTGAATTATGCTAACCTCTACCTCTGTTATCATATGACATCCTCCCCTGTGTATCTCTCTATGCCTTCTCTTCTTATAAGGACACCAGTTATTGGATTTGGGACCCACTCTAAATTCAGGATGATTTCATCTGAAGATTCTTAACTAATTATACCTCCAAAGACCCTATTTCCAAATAAGGTCTTGTTCTGACATTCTGAGGACACTAGGAGGTTGCATAGTGTCCTTCCAAAATTCACCCAGAATTTTGGGAAGACCACTGTGCAATCTACTCCAGAGACTTAAAACAAGAAAGTTATTTTGCTCCTGTAATAAGAAATCCAGCAAGAGAGGGCCATTGGCATGGTGGCCCAGTGCCCCAGGATGTCTGAGCTGACCTGTCTGACATTCCCCTGGGCGTTTACCTAATGGCTGCTCTGGCTCCAGCTCTCATGTCCACAGGAAGGAGGTGGGGGAAGAAGGACAGTGTCTGCTTTCTGTGACCCTTTGTATCAGAAAAGCAAACTTTTTCCAAGAAACCTCATGTTAGATTTGTCCTCAAACCTTCTTGATTAGAACTGGTTATAAGGCCACCCAGACTGCAAGAGAGTCTGAGAAATTGAGACACAGGATGAGACACAGAATGATCATGAATGACCTAAACCAATCATGAGCATTGTTTGTGCTGGACTTATGACCATGTTGAAAGAAACTGGGTCTGTTAGTAGAGAAGCAGGAAGTGGGTCTCATATCAAGCCAATGTCTGCCACCCGCAATCTCATCTGAATTCAGTCCATACGAGTCTGTTTCTGAGAGCCTGCAAAGACCCTATTTCCAAATAAGGTCTTGTTCTGAGGTTCTGGGTGAATGTGAATTTGGGGAGGACACTTTTTGGCCTACTACAGAGACTTGAATGTTCTGATGAAATCCAGTTTTCAACCTTGAGTAGAACAGCCCCAAGAGAATACAACCCACAAGAAATGCCTCTTCTTCCCAACTACTCTAGAGGAGGATTGTCAACCAGAGCTGACTGTGTCTCCCAGGGGACATGTGGCCATGTCTGGAGACACTTTGGATTGTCACGACTGGGGTAGTTGCTGGGCCCCGGCGTCAAGCACACACAGATGACAAATTCCATCTCTGAGTGAGGGCCCAAAGAAGCTCCCAGCTCAACAAACGGAGATGTGTGTGATGTACACATGTGTGCAGGGTACCAGTGGGAGACAGGGCAAGGGAACCCAGAGGTGTTGCCGGACTGATCCTAGAAGATGCAGAGTATTAGCCTAACAGAGGAAGGACATTCCAGGATGAGAAATGGCCAGAGACACAGCCCTGAGGACAGAAATTCCCCAGGGCTCTCAGTGGCCAGGGCCCGAGCATGGCAGCAGAAATCCAATGTGAGGCTATTGGCCAAGGGCAGGCACAGGAAGGGTGTGCCATGTGACAGCACTTTTGGGGGTACCATTAAAAGATGTACCCTAAAGAGGGGTATGGTCTGACATGCGTTTAAGAAACGTTCACTTTGTCTTAACAGATGGAATTATGAGAGGGCAAGATTGAAGATGGAGGTAAAGGTTAGGGGGATGGCCTATTGAGAGAAATAGAAAATCAGTAATGGGCACAGTATTAGGTATGGAAAGGATTGTTTAGGAGAAAATAAATGAGGGTCAATCATTGTTGCTATAAGAAACGATCTCAAATCAGGGTGGCATGACATGTTAAGAGTTTATCAGAGCGGTATGACATGTTAAAAGTTTATTTCTTATTCACTTCCCAGTCCACCGCATGGAGCCTGGGGTATGGGGAAGGAGAACTCTGCTCCACACAGTCATTCAGGGATCCTGGCTCTTTCATACAGAAGTTCTGCTGTTCCCTTGGGCTCTGGAGTTTTCAGCTAGTTCTCTGCAGAGGGCCAGCAAAAGGGTGAGGGGAAGAAATAGGATGGAGCATACTGCAGGAGGTTTAGGGTCCAGGTCTGGGGGTTGGTCAGCACATCACTCACACGCATATCTTGGTGGCCAGAACTCAGATATGTGGCCCCATCTAACTTGAGGGAGGCTGGAATATATAGTCCAGCTGAGAGCCCCGAACACAAAGGAACTGGGTCTGGCAAACACACCACACTGACTTTGCCACAACATGTATAGGAGGTAAAATCTTTGGGGTTCTGTAATTGATTCAATGTGGAGAAAGGAGACAGGAAAGATCATAGAGCTTCCAGGTTTCCACCAAGGAGGTCGGAACAGGATGCCTTAGATTGTGAACACAGGAGCCACTGCCTGAGCAAGTAAGATGGTGCGTTCGTTTTAAAGTCACTGTGTAGCTTAACACTCACTGCCTGTTTTAATATGCGTCCTGCATTCCATTTATTGGAGAAATGTTTCTTTATTTTTTTAAATGAATTTAATTTACAATGTAAAAGATCAAATAACATGAAAGTGAAACAGAAAAATCCTCACTTTTCAATATTCCTTTCCCATCTAATGAGGACCCCTTCCCTTCTCTATTTCTCCTGGCTCCCTGCCTTGGACCTAAAGCAGCAACAAGAAGCTTTCCTGGGTGTTTACATTACAACACACCAGACTGCAGGCACCGCCGCCCCAGACACTGCCTGCAGCTAAAGTCACCAAGTTTTCCATGCCCCCTAACTTAGGTCATTGGCAGCCCAGCACCAAGCCTCACTGGCACCAAGGGCAATGGGTTAGTAAGCATGGCTCCACACAGGTAAGCAGTTCTAGGCAATGGAAAGAAACCCAGACCATCCATCTCAGGAGAAGTTTGCTGGATTTTCTCTCCATTTAAGAGTCTTTCAATAGGGCATATTCTCAAATTTAGATTTCTGTTTTTGTTAAGAACAGGGGCTGTGGAACCAATTCACCTGACTTTGCCATCTTTCTGCCATTTCCTAGCTGTGTGGCCTCAGGCAAACTGATTAAACTTGCTGGCCTCAGAATGGGGAAAATTGTTGTAACTCATGCTTGGGATTATGTGAAGATGAAAAGCAGGCATGTCCATGAAGTGCTTACAAGAGTGACCGGTGCGGTGTACCTATTCTGTGCGTCCTACCTGTCCACTGTTACTTCTCCATGATTCTTAAAGGAACTGGAGTTTTCTTTCAGTCTTCTGCTTCTCCTGTTGCTTCCTCTAACTGAAGAAAGAGTCAGTCCATGGCTTCTGCTCCATGCTTTCTGCTCTTGGTTCAGTCTCCAACTTCCCCATTAATGGAAGAGTATGGCTCTCCTGTTCCCGCTCTAATGAGCTAATTAATTTTTCTATTTCTCTAATCATTCTCTATTCCCTGCCAAACCCTCTAGGTGTCTGTTTTGTTCTATTGTTCAAGCCCAGACTTTGAGGGTAGGGTAGGGGCATCGCTAGTCCCCATAATTGCTAATCCAGGCACTTGAGTCATTATCTTCTATACATGACACTTAACAACCAGAGGGAAGCGCAGCCTCGTGGGCCTCAGAAAGGAAACCACCCACAGACCTGTGCGCCTTCATCGCAGGCCAGGCCTTCCTTCCCCCATGGTAAGAAAGTGAAGACTTGGAGATTTGTGAGTCAAACGATCAAGAAATTGACATACTCTAGAAGATTACATGCCGTGTGGAACAGTACGGAGCAGGGGACCCATTGGGACAGGGGCTCAGTGAGGAGGCTATGGCAGTCCCGCAGGAGATTCTGGAGGTGGGGGGCGAATGGGGAGCAGCATGGATTTGGATGCAGCATGGATTTTAAAGTAGAGCCAGCCATGGGGACTGAGTGAGGAGGGAGGCGAAGAGTGAACAAAGCATCCGTTTGGGTCGGTGGCCTCAGCCATGGATGCAAGTCTTATTTCCTGAGATGGGGGACACTGGGTGGAGCAGGAAGCATCCCTCTTTAGGAAACGCTAGGTTGGAGGCATCCCTCGTACATCCCCAGGAGACAGTTGGACACAGAGGCTTGCATTTAGAAGAGAAGCCAGTCTGGAAAGGTCCGTCAGGGAGCAAGCCCTGCCTGGCTGGCATGTAGCAGAGCTGCATGGGGTGAGCTCACCAGGGCGGGGACGGGTGTGGCAAGCACAGAGAAGCAGGATAGGAGCAGCCTGAGGGTGTGGGGGGAGGTGGATGGGTTAGTGGGCTTGTCATTTGTCTTTGAGAATTCGCTGCATGGCATTTTAAACCCGTTTAAATTTCTGAGTAGGTTTGAGGTGTGTGTTGTAAGTTTTCAAGGCCCTGTTCAATAAAATATCTGGGTAATTACTACACTCAGGAAACTGGCGCAAGTCCACTGAGGCCTAAAAATAGCAAGTTTATAGACCTGTGGATTCTTTTCTCATGACAGTGAAGCCTCACAGGCCCTGCCAGGCAGCCCGGGAGGCGCAGGCCCCCCTTAGAGACAGACAGAGGCTGGACACAGAGCCTGACTGGCCGAGACCTTTCCAGTGAATTCTGTGCCACCAGAAGGACAGGCGTAGGCAATGGCTGGTGCCCTCACTAGGTCACCAGTGGTCTGTTTGTTGAGAAAAATGCTGCTTGTAATTTCACTTTCCTTCTGAATTTTAGCCATTTTCTTCTGAATTTTAGCCATTAAAAAGATAATGGCTAAAATCACAAAGGGCGCAGCAGCACAAAGGCCATGGGCAAGGTTGGGGAGAAGCATGGGACAGCAACATTCTAAACTTAGTGGCATCCTTGAAAATGAGTGAGTGACTGAGGGAATCCATTTCCGAGGTTTTAATCACATACATTATCACTGGTTGTGAAAAAGTGTTTCAGCACCAGCAAAGACATGACCACAAAACCAATGTTTAGGGAAAGATACAGGAGAGGACGTAATTTATGGCTGTTGCCCATTCATTTACTTCCTTTAATTGGAAGAGTGGTTTTAGCTGTGAAATGCCTCCAAGCAGCTGGGAGAACGGGGTCTCTTCCATGGGAGTATTTGAGGATCTCAACCCTAGGTCCGGACTCTGGTTTACAGTTGTAGTTCAAGATGTTCATATTGGAAGGAGGGGCCGGGAGAACAAATCCTCCTACACAAAGGGGCTTGCAGTAGGTGTGTTACTGCCAGGGTGCTGTCCACAGTGTACTTAACTTCTCCTTGAAGACACCTTGAGAAAGGACAGCGCATACTGGTGGTGATCTTGGCAGCCTGTCTTAGGCCAGGCACAGAGGCTGAGATGGAGGGTCACTTTTTTCTTTTTTTGTTTTGTTTTTGTTTTTTTGAGACAGAGTCACACCCTGTCACCCAGGCTAGAGTGCAGTGGCACAATCTCGGCTCACTGCAACCCCCTCCTCCTGGGTTCAAGTGATTCTTCTGCCTCAGCCTCCTGAGTAGCTGGGATTACAGGTGTGTGCCACCACTCCTGACTAATTTTTTTGTATTTTTAGTAGAGATGGGGTTTCACCATGCTAGCCAGGCTGATCTCAAACTCCTGACCTCAGGTGATCTGCCCACCTCAGCCTCCCAAAGTGCTGGGATTACAGGCATGGGCCACCGCCCCTGACCTCTTTTTTCTTTTTCTTTTTTTTTTTTTTTAATAGCGACAGGGTCTTCCTATGCTTTCCAGGAGTTGGAGACCAGCCTGGACAACATAGGAAGACCCCATCTCTATAAAAAAAAAAAGAAAAAATATTAGTCAGGTGTGGTGGTGCACACCTACGATCCCAGGATCAGGAGGCTGCAGTGGGAGAATCATTTGGGCCCAGGAGGTCAAGCCTGTGGTGAGTTATGATGGTGCCACTGCACTGCAGCCTGGGCAACAGAGCAAGGCCCTGTCTGGAAAAAGGCGGCGGGGAAGGGGAGGGAAGGGGGAAGGGGGGAGGGGGAGGGGAGTGAGGGAGGGAAAGGAAAGGAAAAAGGGAAGGAAAGGAAAAAGCAAAGGAAACGGGCAGCCTGCCTAGCATTGCAGAAGATCCCATGCACCTCTCTGGAAGGTGGGAAGTGGTCATGAGGTGTGAAAGAGCATGCTGGCCCAGAGCGTGCTTTTTTTGGCCCACTCTATGTTTTTTTTTAAATGTTTAAATGTTAATCTCTTTATTAGTTAGCTCTTGCTCATTTATGCTGCAGTAACAGACATCCCCATGACCTCAGCAGCTCATAGGAACAACATGACACACATTGGTGGTGGCTTTCCTCCCAGGCACTACCCCACATCTTGCCTGCTGTGTTTGGGCACCCAGGCAAGAGTAGCAATCCATCTCAGTCAATGGCAAAGGAAGGTGAGACATGGTGAAACTACATATTTGCCCTCAAGATTCTGCTGCATATAGCAATGTCATGCCAAATTCCGTTTCATTGGCCAAGGCAATGTCAGGGAGCCCTTCAAGCCACGTGGTGAGGGTGGGATATGTGGACATCTGACTAAGAGGACAGGCAGAACACTTGAGAATAAATGGGAGGCTCTATTTTTCTTCTTTTTTTTTTTTTGACGTCTTCATGCAGCAGGAATGGGAGGTTCTAATATCATCTCACGCATCCTTTGGCCCAAGGGCGTCTCTCCCATGCACCATGCCCCATGCCTCTCTCTCACCATGGCCCAGTGCACACAGGGAGGTCCCAGCTGGTGCTCAAGTTCGCAGCCTCACATTCATAAATGGAGTGCTGTTTACCACCCTCAGTGTGGCTAGCTTTAAACACAGCCACTAATAAGGTGATTGCTTTTTATCATAAAAATGCTTAAAGAGCATTGGATATTCTGACTTCAAGATGTCCAGAAACAAGAGGAAAAATCTTTTCAACACTGTCAAAACGTTTTCCCTGTCTTTGTGGCCAGCTCCCTCAGTTCTTAGATGGTTAAGTGCATCTCCTCGTGCATTTAATATTCAGGTATGCAGTGACTCTACCTGTGGTTCTCCCCATGTAGTGGGTGCAGGGTGCATGGCCAGCAATGGATGGCAGAAATCCAGCCCTATTGCGCTTCCCGTCACGGGTGCAGAATCAGGACTCATGGTCACACTCCCTGACAGCCCCAGTGTTATTCCTGTACCTGAGAGCAGGCAGAAAAGCAAGGTTTTCAGGGCAGGTGTTCAATATTCTGTGTAAAAAATGTCAGTGTTCCTAACAGAGTGAGCAGTGGGGAAAAGGTGAGTCACCTCAGAGGGATGCTGGTTTTGTGTTCTTCTCAACTGTTCTGTAATAAAGGAGTTTCTAGAGACTGGAAACAGCGGAAAAGATGCACCATCAACACAAATTGTCATGTGCATTGCACAAACACAGTTTCTCATTCAGGGGCATTTTCTTTTTTTATTATTTTTTATTATACTTTAAATTCTAGGGTACATGTGCACAACGTGCAGGTTTGTTGCATATGTACACATGTGCCATGTTGGTGTGCTGCACCCATTAACTCGTCATTTACATTAGGTATATCTCCTAATGCTGTCCCTCCCCCTACCGCCACCCCACGACAGGCCCCAGTGTGTGATGTTCCCCTTCCTGTGTCCAAGTGTTCTCATTGTTCAGTTCCCACCTATGAGTGAGAACGTGCAGTGTGGTTTTCTGTTCTTGCGATAGTTTGCTGAGAATGATGGTTTCCAGCTGCATCCATGTCCCTACAAAGGACATGAACTCATCCTTTTTTATGGCTGCATAGTATTCCATGGTGTATATGTGCCACATTTTCTTAATCCAGTCTGTCACTGATGGACATTTGGGTTGATTCCAAGTCTTTGCTATTGTGAATAGTGCCACAATAAACATACATGTGCATGTGTCTTTATAGCAGCACGATTTATAATCCTTTGAGTATATACCCAGTAATGGGATGGCTGGGTCAAATGGTATTTCTAGTTCTAGATCCTTGAGGAATCGCCACACTGTCTTCCACCGTGGTTGAACTAGTTTACAGTCCCACCAACAGTGTAAAAGTGTTCCTATTTCTCCACATCCTCTCCAGCATCAAGGGCATTTTCCGCAGCCCCTACCTCACTGTCAGTGGTCCAGCTCCTGCCTGGACACCTCCATCGGGTCCATTTGTTATGATTTCACTCTCTCCTCCCTCTCTAGGTTCTAGTATTGTCATCACCTTGCTGGCGCTCTTCCCCTGGCCACCCCGAACCCCATCAGACCCTCGGCTGCAGCCTGCTTCCACGCTGCAGAGCCTGAGCACTGCCCTGTCTGTCTGGGAAAGCTGTCCATGAGCCGCTGAAGCCCCCTCCCCCCACACACTTTCTGTCACCCCTGGAATCTGGCTCAGCTGTCCTTGGGGAGACCCTCTCTTGTGTCTCTGTTTCTTTGACACATGGTCAGCTCATTGCAAGTTTACTCACTTATATCCCTTCATTAGCTGCCTGTACCTGGGGACAGCAACAATGCCAACTCTGTCCACTCCTGTATGGAAAAGCCCAGCAAAGGACCTGGCAGACAGCTGCATCCAATGCATAGTTGTTGACTGAATAAAAACAGAGCCTCTGACCCTCCCTCATCTTAGACTCTCATCTCCAGACCAGCCTGATTTTTAGCCACTCACCCACTTGCTGAAGCCTGGAACCTACCAGAGCTGATTTGCCCATAGCCCCTGCGCAAGCCTCAGGCTGCCTTGTCTCTGACCTGTGCCTCAGGGTGCACTGTTTCCTGGACATTCCCCTAACATCACCTTTGCCTCTCCCAGCGCAGTGCCAGCCTTCCAGGCTCAGGTCCAACCGAAACCTCTGTAAAGCTTTCCTGACCACATCAGCCTTAAAGTAATGAAATTAGAAGAGAGAAATTTGTAACAATTGTGAAAATTACTGTGGCGATTGTGAAAATGAATAATAGGGCTTTTCTTATTGCCTTGAATTAAGATAGCCCTTCCACTTTTTAATTTTCACCCTTTTGCTCAGCATCCCCAGTGGACTATAGGCTTTGTCCCAGCAGGAGCCTTGCCCCCCAGAATCTGAGCCCTTCACTGGACCCAGCTCCATGGCCTGCAGGCAGAAAGCCCTCAGTAAACACATGCTGGTGTGGCGTGAATTCACCCACCTGCCTCTCCACTCCTTCATGCTTCCAGGAGGGGCAATGCAACAGGCATTGCAGCAGGCACCCCCAGCATCACAGGGCAGAAACTCTCCACAAAAGTCTCAAACTAAACTGAGAGAGACATTATTCACTTCCAAATGCTCCAAACGGCAAAAGAGTTAAGTCTGAGGACAAGAAAAGTATCGAGGACTGTAAATATTTAAGGAGTAACCAAGTCAATGCCAAGGATGCTGGGCTCTGAGCCAAACCACATTCAGGAAGAGATCAACATAGAGCACAAAACACGTGGGTTTTCACATTCACTTGAAAATGTAAGCAGTTACTAAGTAAAAATTAAAAGATTGGCTAGGTGTGGTGACTTATTCCAGCACTTTGAGAGGCCAAAGCGGGAGGATCATTTGAGGACAGGAAGTTGAGACAACCTGGGCAGTATAGCAAAACCCTGTCTCTACAAAAATTTTTTAAAAATTAGCCGGGCATGGTAGTGTGCACCTGTAATCTCAGCTACTGGGGAGGATCACCTGAGCCCAGGAGGCAAAGGCTGCAGTGAGCTGCATTTGCACTACTGCACTCCAGCCTGGGTGATAGAGCAAGACCTTATCTCAAAAGGAAAAAAAAAAAAAATGAAATGGGTTGCTTGATTAGGAAAGTCATATTCCTGGTCCTAAAACTTTCAAAGAAACGGTCACATATGGTACGAGAAGATATATTCAATTTGCTTTGTCTTCCTCTTCAGGTCAATCACATAATCGTTGTAAAATTCACTTCCATTACTTTTGAATGGGACTTGTGCGTCTCAACTGGAATGCTACTTCTCATCAGAAAGTTAGAGAGGGATCTTGGCTAACGTTTTTTCCAGAGAAGCTGACTCTTTTCAGGACAAAGCACTCAGCATATTTTAGAGACACAGATCATAGCACGTGTTTTCCAGAAGGCGCACAGCTATTGGAGGGAGATGGGAGAAATTTCAAGTCTTTCTTTTACACTAATTCTAAGGAGGAGTTTGTGAAGTTTGGAGTGTCATAAGAAATACATGCATAAGTACTGTAATTATATTATTAGTTCAAGGCTTGATTAGTAAGACAGATGAATCCATTTCAAGTCTAAACAGTAAAATGACAAACCATAAAGGTGTTTCTCAGATTATTTCATGGGGGAGATAGAAAGCTGTGTTTTAAAAGTATTGTGTTTGCAAAATGCCTGAAGCAAACAAAACATGCTGCCGAGGGAAAGGCTTTTCCAGAACTCAAATTTTTGAAACAGCTATGAGCAGTTATTGCCAACACCAGCACATTATTTATATCCGGCTAGCTTAGAAGTTTTTAAAAACTAGACAAGTTTAATTTCAAATTGTAACTTCTTAGGACTGAAAGTCTCCTGATGTCTAAAATGTGACTTATAATTTCATGGGAGAAAAAAATGATATTTATGGTAAATGTAAGCCCATTATTGGATAAATCTTCTAAATATATAAGTTTTTTATGAGAGAAAGATATGAAGACAAAAAAAAGTTTCCAACTAGCAGATCATGAAACATAAAACAGTGGTTCAGTGGGTTAGTATAATATTTTAAGAATAATGACCACTGTGAAGGGGAAAAATATTCATTGAGTACTTTTTCTGACCGTGAGTCATGCTTAGAATTTCCTCACCCAATCAAATACGTATATTCATCATCTGCCTTTACAATTCACATTTAAAACATTAATGCAGGCTGGGTGCAGTGGCTCATGCCTGTAATCTCAGCACTTTGGGAAGCTGAGGCAGGAGGATCACTTGAGTTCAGGAGTTTAAGACCAGCCTGGGCAACATAGTGAGACTGCATCTTTACAAAATAAAAATAAAAAATTAACCAGGATGTGGTGGCATGTGCTTTGTAGTTCCAGCTGTTCCAGAGGCTGAGGTGGGAGATTGCTTGAGGAGTCTGAGCCTGCAGTGAACTATGATCACACTGCTGTACTCCAGCCTGGGCAACAGAGCGAGACCTTGTCTCCAGAGAAAAACAAAACAAAACAAAACTTTAATGCATTTTGAATTTATTTTGTGTAAGACATGAGATAGGAAATTTATGTTTTTCTAAATGATAATTCATTCCAATATACTATTTCTCCAATTACTGAGATAATGATATCATAAATTCTTACAGAAACTTGAGTACGTTTCTAAAGTTTCTATTGAGTTCCAGTGATTGGTCTATTAATTTATTGACCAAAAAAAATACTGTTTTGATTATTAGACTGTAAATTGATATGTTTACTATCTAGTAAGAGGATGCTTCTCTTCAAAAATTTAATGTTATTTTACTGAAAACATTTTGTATATTCAAGCAAATGTATTATTCTAGATAAATCAGGATAATTTTGATAAGTTCAAGAACAAAACCCCAATGGAGTTCTATAAATTTAAATCTATTATATTACATTTTTATATTCTATAAATGGATTTTATCAACTTGGGCTAACTACACATAAGAATTAATACAGGAAGTTCTAGCCAGAGCAATCAGGCAAAAGAAAGAAAAAAGACATTCAAATTGGAAAAGAGGAAGTCAGAACTGTTTGTTCATCATATGATTATGTACCTAGAAAACCCTAAAGACTCCTACATCTCATAAATAAACTCAGTAAACTCTCAGGTTAGAAAATCAGTGTAGGCAAGTCCATAGCAATGCTATACAACAACAATGACCAAGCTGAGAATGAAATCCAGAACTCAATTCCTTTTACAATAACCACAAAATAGCTAGGAATATGCTTAACCACAGAGGTGAAATATGTCTGCAAGGAGAACTACAAAATGCTGCTGAAAGAAATAATAGATGATACAAATAAATAGAAGTACATCGCATGCTTATAGATTGGAAAAATCAATATTGTGAAAATGACCATACTGCCCAAAGCAATCTACAGATTCAATGCAATTCCTGCTAATATACCAGCATCATTTTTCATAGAATTAGAGAAGCAATCCTAAAATTCACAAGAAACTAAAAAAGAGCCTGAATTGCCAAAACACTGCTAAACGAAAAGAACAAATTTGGAGGCATCATATTACCTGACTTCAAATTATACGACAAGGTCTATAGTAACCAAAACAGCTTGTTATTGATATAAAAGTAGATGCATAGACCCATGGAACAGAATAAGGAACCATAAGTAAAGCCAGATACTTACCATCAATTGATCTTTGATAAAGCACACAAAAACATAAACCTGTGAAAGGACACCCTATTCAATAAACGATGCTGGGAAAATCGGATAGCCACATGTAGAAGAATGAAACTCGAGCTCTGTCTCTCACCATATACAAAAATTAACTCTAAATGGATTGAAGACTTAAATCTAAGACCTGAAACCATAAAAAAGTTCTAGAAGGAAACCTAGAAAAAACTCTTCTGGACATTGGCCTAAGCAAAGAATTTAAGACTGAGATCCCAAAAGCAAATGAACAAAAACAAAAATAAATAAATGGGATGTAATTAAACTAAAAAGCTTCTCCACAACAAAAGAAATAATCAACAAAGTAAACAGACAACCTACACAATGGGAGAAAATATTTGCAAAGTATTCCTCTGACAAAGAACTAATATCCAGAATCTACAAGAACTCAAACATATCAGCAAGAAAAAATATAATCTTGTTAAGAAGTGAACAAGTGCCATTAGACAATTCTCAAAAGAAGACATACATGCAGCCAGCCAACAAATATATGAAAAAATGCTCAACCTCACTAATCATCAGGGAAATACAAATTCATACTACAGTGAGATACCACCTTACCCCAACCAGAATGGCCATTATTAAAAAGTCAAAAAACAATAGATGTTGGCATGGATGTGATGAGAAGTGAACATTCATGCATTGCTAGTGGGGATGTAAATTAACACATTCTCTATGGAAAACAGTTTGGAGATTTCTCAAAGAACTAAAAGTAAATCTACCATTCAACACAGCAATCCCTCTATTATGTATCTACCCAAAGGAAAAGAAGTCATTAAATCAGAAAGACAGCTGGACAAGTATGTTTATCGAAGCACAATTCACCATTGCAAAGATATGGAATCAACCTAAGTGCCCGTCAAACAATGAGTGGATACAGAAAATATGAGATATATATATATATATATATATATACTACTCAGCCATAAAAAAATGAAATAATGTCTTTTTCAACAACTTGGATTGAACTACAGGCCATGATCCAATGTGAAGTAACTCAGGATTGGAATGGAAAACCAAATATCACCTGTTCTCACTTATAAGTGGGAGCTGGGCTATGGGTATGCAAAGGCATACAGAGTGGTATAGTGGACATTGAAGACTTAGAAGTGGGGAGGGTGGGTGAGCATGAGGGACAAAGAGCTACCTATGAGGTACAACACACACTACTTGGGTGATGGGTACAATAAAATCTCAGACTTCACCACTGTATAATTCATCAATGTAACCCCAAACCACTTGGACTCTTAAAGCTATTGAAATTAAAAATTTAAAGTTAAAATTAAAACATAAAATTCAAAAAATAAATAAACATAGGTTTGATGCCTGTAATGTGTAAGTAGCTTTAATAAATTAAAAGATTATAAACAACCCATTAGAAAGGAAATATGTAAATAAATACTATGAAATCCTATGTAGGAGTTAAAAATGAGATATAACTATACAACCGTAAAAAGAACTCCTAAATGTGTTCTTGAATGGAAAGCAACCTGGGGAATAGCGTGTTCAGTATGATTCTATTTTTATGAAAGCTATATGTTTGTGTTTAGATGTAAATGTACAACTAGAAGTATGTGAAGTTGCCGATGAGTGTGAGCATGAGAGAGGCTTAAAATTATATTTTATTATGTAAATTTGTGGTTCTATCATTCAAAAAAAGTAATTAATACAAGTCTCGAATCCAGAAGAATGCTGTCTTATTCAAAACTTTTATGTCTTGAAGTAAAGTGTTAATTACTTTGCAGTGACTCTGCACATTTTTTAAGTTTATTACTAGTATTTATATATTTTTTAAGGAAAATATGTGGTTTTTTTAGCTTTTCAAGTTATTGGTGCTATTTTGGAAAAATATTGATTTCTGTGTCTTGAATACCTAACCAACCATCCAATTAGAATTTGTTATCAATTAAAGTAGTGTTAATCAATTGATTCCCTTGGATTTTCCAGATAGACAATCAAATCATCTGTAAAGACAGAAAATATCATTTCCTACTTTGCAGTATGCAACTTCATGTTTTTCTCACTGCATTGTCTAAAATCATTAGACAATGCAGATGCAAATCCATGATGAACCATATGAGTAATAGTAGGCATTTTCTCTTCTTGATTTTAATGAAAATAATTATATTCTATAATTGTTAAATATTCTTTAGTTGCTGGTTCCAGTAGGTTATTACATTATTAAGAAAATGATATTCTATCCCTAGTTCTAGAAGCTTTTTAAAATTCAGAAAGAAATACTCTCAAATACCTTTTTATATTTACGAAAATATCCTATGGTCTTTCTTGACCTTTTTATTCATTCAGGAATTATAGAGAGGCTTCATTTATGTTAAATCACATTCACATTCAAGCAATAAAATCTGTTTAGGTTTGTTATATTATTACCAAACTATACCACTAGACAACATACACTAATATTTTATTAAAGGTTTCACTTCTGTGATACTCCTCTGGTTTAAATCATGGCATTTTTTCTTAAAGATATCATCATGGTTATTTGTAAGAATTATCTGGCCATCCCAACATTGAAGACAGATTTTTGATGAATTTTAAATTTTCAAGAGCCGTTTCTGGTGTTCTATTTCTTAACAAATCCATTTGAATTATTTGCACCTTTATAACAAAATATCTGTTTCATCAGAGAGTTCAAGTTTATATAGCAGCTAGCATGTTAGCTTAGGGAAAATAAATGATACAAATATTTGATTAATGTAAAAGAAGTCATGAAAGGAGGAAAAAGGAACACAAAACAGGTGGATCAAAATAGTAACATGGTGGATATAAACATAACTATATCAGTAATTACATTAAACATAAATTGTCTAAGTGCTCCAAGAAAAAGATTTAAGATTGTCAGTTGAGGCTATTAAAACCCAGCTATATTCTGCTTCCAAGAGATAATAATTTAAATATCAGGCTACAAAAAGATTGAATGTAAAATGATGAGAAAATATATGCCAGGAAAACCAAACCAAAGCTAATATAAATATACATGTATTTATGCTTTTTTTTTTTTTTTTTTTTTTTTTTGGAGATAAGGTCTTACTCTGTCATCCAGGCTGGAGTGCAGTGGTGCAATCTCAGGTCACCGCAACCTCTGCCTCCCAGGCTCATGCAGTCCTCCAAC
Source organism: Rhinopithecus bieti (assembly GCF_001698545.2). NCBI lineage: Eukaryota > Metazoa > Chordata > Mammalia > Primates > Cercopithecidae > Rhinopithecus > Rhinopithecus bieti. The sequence continues at coordinate 2,470,124 of NW_016807891.1, forward strand.
CTCAGCCTCTCCAGTAGCTGGGCCACAGGCATGCACCATCACACTCGGCTAATTTTTTGTATTTTAGGTAGAAAAGGGGTTTCGGGCCGGGCACGGTGGCTCAAGCCTGTAATCCCAGCACTTTGGGAGGCCGAGACGGGCGGATCACGAGGTCAGGAGATCGAGACCATCCTGGCNTTTTTTTTTTGGAGATAAGGTCTTACTCTGTCATCCAGGCTGGAGTGCAGTGGTGCAATCTCAGGTCACCGCAACCTCTGCCTCCCAGGCTCATGCAGTCCTCCAACCTCAGCCTCTCCAGTAGCTGGGCCACAGGCATGCACCATCACACTCGGCTAATTTTTTGTATTTTTGGTAGAAAAGGGGTTTCGGGCCGGGCACGGTGGCTCAAGCCTGTAATCCCAGCACTTTGGGAGGCCGAGACGGGCGGATCACGAGGTCAGGAGATCGAGACCATCCTGGCTAACACGGTGAAACCCCGTCTCTACTAAAAATACAAAAACTAGCCGGGCGAGGTGGCGGGCGCCTGTAGTCCCAGCTACTCGGGAGGCTGAGGCAGGAGAATGGCGTAAACCCGGGAGGCGGAGCTTGCAGTGAGCTGAGATCTGGTCACTGCACTCCAGTCCGGGCGACAGAGCGAGACTCCGCCTCAAAAAAAAAAAAAAAAGGGGTTTCGCCATGTTGTCCAGGCTAGTGTAGAACTCCTAGAATCAAGTGATCCACCCACCTTGGCCTCCCAAAGCACTGGGATTATAGGCATAGGAAGCTAATATATTTATACTAATATCAGACAGAATTGACTTTAAGGCAAGAAGTGTTACTAAAGATAAACATTTGAAAATGATAATGGAGTCAATTCACTAAGAAGATATCATAAATTTTGATCTGCATGAATCCAATACAGAACTTGAAAATATATGTAGAGCAAAACTAACAAAATATGAAGAACAAGTAAATAAATTCACAACCATAATGGTAGATTTTAACACAAATATTTCAAAGCAGATAATTTGAGTAACACAATTAGCAAGGTTGGTCTAATTAGCATTTATAGAATACTGCACTCTAAATCCACAGTATACACATTCTTTTTAATTGCACATGAAACGTTTACCAAAATTGATTATAGCTGGTCAGTAAATCAAGCTCCTAAAATTTCAAAAAGTTTAAACAATGAAGATCATTTTCTCTGGCCACAGAGAAAGTTAGCTTGGGAAAAAAGAAACTGGAAAATCCCCACTTGTTTGAAAATTAAGCTCTGCAGTTCTAATAAGCTATGGGTGAGAGAAGATATCAGAAGGAATATTAGAGACTGTTTCACACTGAGTGATAAAGACTGTTGACATATCAAAACCTGGCAAAGATGTTAAGCCACTGATATGGTTTGGCTGTGTCCCCACCCGAATCTCATCTTGAGTTGTAGTTCCCATAATCCTCACGTGTTATGGGAGGTACTTAGCGGGAGGTAATTGAATCCTACTGTTCTCATGATAGTGAGGGAGTCTCATGAGATCTGATGGTTTTATAAGCTTCTGGCATTTCCCCTGCTGGCACTCATTTCTCTCTCCTGCTGCCCTATAAAGAGGTGCTTTCTGCCATGATTGTAAGTTTCCTGAGGCCTCCCCAGCCATACAGAACTGTGAGTCAATTAAACTTCTTTTCCTTATAAAATTACTCAGTCTCAAATATTTCTTCATAGCAGTGTGAGAATGGACTAAAACAGCCATTCTTAAAATAAAATGCGCGACCTGAAATTCATATATTACAATGAAAAAAAAAAAAAAGACCGAAAAGTCAATTTTAGTTTTCATTATAACCTCAAGAAACTGGAAAAAGAATAGCAAATTTTTAAAAATAGAAGAGGCCTGGCATGGTGGCACATGCCTGTAATCCCAGCACTTAGGGAGGCCAAGGCAGGCGAATCACAAGGTCAGGAGTTCGAGACCAGCCTGGTCATAGTGAAACCCCGTCTTTACTAAAAATACAAAAAAAAAAAAAAAAAAAAAAAAAAAACCTAAGCATGGTGGCGGGCGCCTGTAATCCCAGCTACCTGGGAGGCTGAGGCACGAGAATCGCTTGAACCTGGGAGGCGGAGATTGCAGTGAGCCAAGATCCAGTAACTGCACTCCAGCCCGGACGACAGTGCAAGACTCTGTCTCAAAATAAATAAATAAATTAACAAACAAAGAATGCAATAAAAAACAAGTGCACAAGTCAATTAAATAGAAGGCAAATATGCAATAGAGATAATCAACAAAGAAAAAATGCTCATTCTTTGAAAATATTAATAAAATTGATCAAGAAAAAGAAAAAAGGAAGACTACATATAACCAACATCAGAAATAGAGAAAGGGAAATTACTATACATCCTACAGCCACCAATCTTACACAAACTGTTTCAGAGAATGAAGAAGAAGATGCAGCTTTCAAGTCACATTTGAAGCCAGTGTAACCTTGAACCAAAATCTGTCGATTATATTACAAGAAAGGAAAATTATGGGCCAATGTCTTTAAGGACTATAGATGCAAAAATCCTAAATTAAATATAAGCTAAATCTAGCGATATATAAAAATGATGATACATCAGGTCTAATGTGAGTTTATGACAATATAAGATGGGTTTAATATTTGAAAGTCAATCTATGTAATTTCTACATTAACGTAAAAAGGAGAAAAATATATTATCATCTAGGTAGATACAGATAATTTTTTAAAATAAAATTTAACACCTATTTGTGAATAAAAGAAAACACAAAAAACTAATGGAAATCAGAAATAGAATGGAAAATTTGTAGTTTAATTTAAAAATTAACAAAAAAACAAAGTAAACCTGTTAATGATAAAATATTAAAACTTTTTCTCATGAAATTAGAAATGAGACACAGATATCCATTATCACACTTCTATTTGCCCTTATATTGGAGGTCCTATCCAGTGTGATAAGCCAAGAAAAATGAATAAATAAAGGCAAAAGAATTATAAAGAAATAAATGAAACTCATTATTTGTTGATAACATAATTGTATACATAGATAATCCAAAGAAATCTACACAGTATTCAAATCAATAAGCAAATTTATCAAGGGTACACAATACAAAGTCAGTACACAATCAATTGTATTTCCGTATGCCAACAATAAATAAGTAGAGCATGGATTTTAAAAAATATATTATTTACATTATCATAAAAATAAAATACCTACAAATGGATATATTAAAAGATGTATAGGACTTTTACACTGAAAACTGCAAAACTCTTTAGAGAAAGTAAAGAATATTTATGTAAATGGAGGAATACGTCATCTCCATGGATTGGAAAAACCAATTTTGCAATCTATCGCCCAGGCTGGAGTGCAGTGACACAGTCTCGGCTCACTGCAACCTCTGCCTCCTGGGTTCAAGAGATTCTCCTGCCTCAGCTTCCTGAGTACCTGGGATTACAGGTGCCACAATTCCCTCAAATTGATCTGCGGGTTAAATGCAGTCCTAAGTAAAATTCCCACATTATTATTGTGAAAATTAGCAAGCTGATTCTAAAATGCATATAGAAATGCAAAATGCTGAGATTAGCCAAGAGAATCTTGAATTAAAAGAACAAAATTGTAGAGCTCTGTTCCCAGTATCTTCCTTCAACTTCCAGCCTGTTAGTATCAGTTTTTTGTAGGCATAACTCATAAATGGCACTTGCCTCTGTGTGTGTGTGTGTGTGGTGCTTTTTATTTGTTTGTTTTTTGTAGAGATGGGTCTTGCCATGTTACCCAGACCAGTCTCAAACTCCTGGACTCAAGCAATCCTCCTGCCTCAACCTCCCAAAATACTGGGATTACAGGCATGAGCCACTGCTCCCAGCCAGTTGCTTGTGCTTTGTTTTAAGAAACTTTCTGAAAGTTTTCTTCCTTACATGGATACTTGTACCATCTATTTTTTAAAAATCTTATTGATAAATTTTTGCTTACTTCTATAATCTTGTTCTTTGAATTTATCTTCCATTTCCTTATTGTTTCATCCTTTGCCTTTTAATTAATTTTTTGCTGGTGTTGAGGAGGCATTTTATATTCTCTACTACTTTGAAGTTATATATCTTGGCTTTTAATTCTAGAAATGGTTATATTGGTGATTTTTAAATGTAAGTGTCTTCCTTAATTTTCAGAGTTAAAATTCAAATGCTTTTTAAAATTTACCACCTAGTGCCCCAATCCACCGGATTCACCGTTGTATAACTGCACGCACACACACATACTCCACAATGATTTTAATTGTCTTCTCCTTGCCACTTCTCCACACGTTTAACTGAATCTGGTATCTCATATGCAGTTTTTTAATTGCACTGTTATTTTATTTGACATTCCAAATCTTCTCTTTTGAGAATAATTTTGTTCTTTGTATTCTAACAGTCTTGTGCTCGCTCCCAGCCTTGTCTATAACTTTGTCTTTCTCGGTGCTGGCTTTGCTTTGTCTCAACCGGTAGGAGCACATTTTCATGTAACTCATTCTGCTGAAAACTTGCGTATTCATTACACATTGGCAGAGTCTGTTATGGGTTGTTTTGGCTACCTCCATTGACTAAAAATTAAAGTGAAATGAACTAAAAACATAAAATAATATAATAAGTGTATTAAAACATTCAAAAGGTTTAAAATAAAAAAAAGAAAATAATTAAGGAAGTTTACCTTCTAGAGATCCAAAAATACTATAAGAATGTTGTATTCCCAGAATCTTATATCTAGTAAATTATTATTATCATTATTATTTTGAGGTGGAGTTTTTCTCTTATTGCCCAGGCTGAAGTGCAGTGGCACAGTCTCAGCTCACTGCAATGTCCACCTCCCGGGTTCAAGTGATTTTCCACCCTAGCCTTCTGAGTAGCTGGGATTACAGGCACGTGCCACCATGCCCAGCTAATCTGTATTTTTAGTAGAGATGAAGTTTCACCATGTTGGACAGTCTGGTCTCGAACTCCTGACCTTAGGTGATCCACCCGCCTCAGCCTACCAAAGTGCTGGGATTACAGTAATGAGCCACCGTGCCTGGCTTCATATATAGTAAATTAATAAGCACACAGAGAACACTAAAACAGACCCAGATAGCTGTGGAACCTAGTAAATGAAAAGAGGTAGTGTTTCAAATACCTGAGGAAAATACAAATGATTCGCTTTTCTTTAAGGAAAAAAAAAAAAAAAGGTTGTATCTCTGTTTCCCAATGCACACACAAATTTCAGATGTATTAGAGATTAAGATATTTTAAAGTGAAACTACAAAGTTTAGATGTAATTATAGGAGGGTATTTATTAGAAAATCTTTTTCTGATAGACTTTTGGGTTTAAAAAAGCCTTTTCCTAATTCTAAGACATAAAAAGTGAGCACATTTTCTTGCCGAAAGGAAAAAGTTAAAAGACAAACACAAAGAGGGAAAATATTTGCAACTTATCCAACATATAAGTAGTATATTTAGTATATAAAGATCGATATCAAATCAATAAGAAAAAAATGAACATTTCCAATAGAAAAATGTGGGCAAAGGATGATGTTATCTATTGTTGCTAAGATGTGGGTAAGTGGCCACTCTTGTGCCACAGTGAGTGTGAAGTGCATTCAACAGTGTCTAACGAACCTAGACCTCCTTCTGCCGCTGGGGATCTATCCTACAGAAACACAGCCATATGTGGCAAAGCGACATGGATATGAGTATTCATTGATCATTTCTAATAGTGGAAATGCAAAGATAATAAGTATGCATATGTTGATAGTAGACTAAATGCAATATGTTCACCCATACAAAGGATTACCATAAAACTCTTAAAAAAGATAGTGTTATAGGAATTGATATCTTTTTTTTTTAGACGGAGTCTTGCTCTGTCACCCAGGCTCGAGTGCAGTGGCGTGATCTGAGCTCACTGTAAGATCTGCCTCCCGGCTTCATGCCATTCTCCTGCCTCAGCCTCCCGATCAAAGTTTTAAAAATACATACTTTACATAATTTCATTTGGCCAAAAAAGTGAAGTATACACACACACACACACACACACACACAAGAGTATAGAAAACATTTGGTGTATTAATCTTCTATTGTTGCTGTAACAAATTACCACAAACTTAGTGACTTAAAATCATGTAAACTTATTATGTTATGAGTTCTGGAAGTCAGAAGTCCAGAATGAGTTTCACTGGGCTAAAGTCAAGGTGCTGATAGGGTTGTTTTCTTCTGAAGATTCTAAGTAGAGGGTCCCTTTCCTTGTCTTTTTCAGCTTCCAGTGTGGCCTGTATTCCTTGGCTTGTGGCCTGTTCCTCCCTCTTTACAGCGCATCACTTAGTCCTCTGCATCCAGCATCACGTGGCCTTCTCCTCTCTGACCTGCCTGCCTCCCTCTTAAAGGACCCTTGAGATGACACTGGGTCCTCCTGGAAAATCCAAAGTAATCCCCAATCTCGAGATCCTTAATTTAATCATAGCTGCAAAATTTATTTTGCCATGTAAGGTCACAATCACAGGTGCCAGAGATTAGGACAATGACATATTTGGGGCCATTTTTCAGTTGACCACAGTTAAGAATAACTACATAAACAAACCAGCAGCTATCTCAGAGGTGAGAGATTTGAAGTCAGGAGAAGTATTTAAAAACCTCCCTTAAGTCTTTCTCTCTCTTTCTCTCTCTCTCCCTGTCCCCTCCTCAGCTGAGATGAGCACATGTCATTTTCTAATAAAATCATAAAACTAAAAAATATAGAAGAAATAGAAAATGAATAATATAATAATGTGGTCTAGAGGCAGAGGTCTCTCACATTTTCCAAACATCAATGCCAGGAGCTCTGAGCATAATACCTGAGATGTGGCAGAGCTAGAGGGACATCTCAAATTCATCTGAGCCTGCTGTGTGTGTGTGAGGGTGCGTGAGTGAATGTGTGCATGCGTGTATGCATGAATATGTGCGTGGGGAGTGTGAGAGTGTGCAGGTGGGTGTGACTGGGTGTGAGTGATAGTGAGCATAGATATGAGTGTGTGAATGCTTGTGAATGTGATCAAGTGCATGTGCAAATGTATGCAGGTGGGTGTGTTTTTGTTTGTATTGTGGGTGTGGAGAGAAGGAGGAAGTAGCTCCACGGAAGAAGCATCATATTTTTTAAAAAGCTTTAATGAAAGTGGTGAAGGGAAACCTGATTGCGTATTTAAGTGGTCCTAAAACCAAGGGCAGCTTTCTGCTAAGGCCTTTACATGTCAAGCTTCCAATCTTCGGAAACTCCCGCTGGAGCATCCACATTTCACAGGCAAGAGGAGCGAGGTTCAGGGGGTTAAATACCCGTCCCAGCGTTTCGGATACAGGCGGTGTGAGCCTAAAGCCCGCCCCTCACAGCTGTGCAGCGCTGGCTCCTTGCTGGCTCTGCCCAGGCGCTGTCCTAGAGGTTAGCTGCTCCGCTGTGCTGAGCGTACAGATGAATGCTATCAGTAGAAATGGGCATTTAAACGTTAACGGATGCACTTTCATCTTTTCTGTACATTTCAGTTGTTAGAGTGTGTGATCTATTTTTAAGTGTATTCACATATAATAGTTATTCTCTTGAATCTGGTGTTTCTGAGCCTGTTTTGCCGAAATGCTTTCTAGAACCTGGAATGCGTTTTATTAGGAAGCACGTCCGGGTCAAAGAACCAGGGGCGCTGTCCATGGTGTTAAAACACCTCTCTCAATACCTCAGAAAGTTTTTCTGCTTTTCAGAGGGGCTGTGTGTGAGCAGTAGGGAACAACTTGCAGCTTATCATTTGGGACTCACAGCAAAGAGAAGAAAATGTCTACTCTCCTAAGAGAAATCTGATCATTTGCCGGCATAAATGTTGGTTGACCTCGACTCTTCTCTTTGAATGTCTGAAAACCTGAACAGGGCAGTTGGGGCCAGGACAACCCAGAAAGGCAGGTTTGAGTGGGGGCCCTGGCCTTAACAGAAACATTTTAGTGTCCATGGTGATCTTACTGGAGAGCCAGTGTCAAGAACCTCTGAGCCTCAAGACCCAGGTTTCCTTGCCTCTATCAAGATACAGGCCCCACTACAGTACTGCTGAGAGCAAGAAATAGAAACACTGCAAGATAGTGCAGCTCTCACAAGCTAGACATTTGATGTCATGGGAAGAGGTGCACCCAGGCAGCTGAGTGCACTTGTTCAGCAGACCTGCTGGGGATAATGGGAAGAGGGAGCAAGCATATCTGACTGACCTTCAGGAAAGAAAGGAACTCTCATCAAAATTACTTGACCAAGAGAACATTCAAGGTGCCCAATTCTGCCAAACATAATAGCAAATATCTACCAGGAAAGTAAGAACAACTTGTGGGTTAAAACTGTGCCTAGTAGGGATATGGATGCAGCTGGAAACTATCATTCTTAGCAAACTATCACAAGAAGAGAAAACCAAACACCGCATGTTCTCACTCATAGGTGGGAACTGAACAATGAGATCACTTGGACTCGGGAAGGGGAACATCACACACTGGGGCCTATTATGGGGAGGGGGGAGGGGGGAGGGATTGCATTGGGGAGTTATACATGATATAAATGATGAATTGATGGGTGCTGACGAGTTGATGGGTGCAGCACACCAACATGGCACAAATATACATATGTAACAAACCTGCACGTTATGCACATGTACCCTAGAACTTAAAGTATAAAAAAAAAAAAGATATCAAATATGAAGACAAGAGCAAAATACATAAAAGCCTTCTCTTTGAGGCCCACTTTATTATCTTCCAGAGCCCTAATTTGAATGACTGCAATGCATTTGAATTTTTTAGATAAAAGGCGATTTTCAAAACATCATTTCAGTCAACTAGAATTTCAGTAAAATCTTAATCATAATATATTTACACATATTTTATAAATGACAACATGATACTAAACTGCTGGATAAAATTTGAAAGAAACAATAAATGAATCAGATATTTTATTAGAATGGTATTCATATCTTTGGAAAGAGAATTATTTGAGTATGATATCTTATTTTAGAGAAAACATTTGTCATTGAAATAAATATCTGATTCATAGACAAAAAATATAGAATCATGAAAAAGATTAAAAGTATGTAACATATACATTATGACACATCACATACCAGTCAAATTTGCCTTACAACATCTAAAAAAGGCAAAACTCTAGTACAGCTGAAGTCCATTGGAATTAATTGTAAAGGAAATCAACCATTAGAAATAACTTTCAAACTTCTTTTTTTTCTTTTCCTCCAACAGATCTATGAGGCTGCTACAGATGCCTAAGTTTGAAAATCAGCTCAGACCCTCAGTTTTCTCATCTGATAAATGGAAAAATAAGACCCTCAAAGGGTTGAGATGAAGATTAAATAAAACACCGTAAATAAAGCATTTGAAATAACGCCTGGCATATTGTTTATCACCCAGTAAATGTGAGTAATTATTATTACCTAAGTAAGAAATTCACATTCAGTGGACTGTAGTACTTTAAAATTGCAACATTTTCACAATTGTTAGACCTTGACTCTTCCTAATTGCTTGTCAAGATGCCCTAGTGAAGAAAATCATTTTAGAGTTTATGTTATACTTCTTTCTAAGCCATGCCAAAAAGCTCTGGTTATACGGAGCTTCTTCAGTTACTTCAAAGTATCTGCCTTAGCCAGCTATTCTCATCAGACTCCAAGTTCAACATATTTTGGTTGTTTGAAATGTTGAATTCAACATTTTTTAAAAGAAATTGGACCTAATCTGCACCTGGCATTATTTATTATTCCAAATTATTTGACTTTCATCCAGTTTCAAGACCTCATCTGTAAAAAGCACTGGCAAGCAGGGAAAAATACATGAAACTAATGCTAGTTATAATAATATGCTTTCTCTTTTCCTGAGCTCTTCTCCCCATCCCCAAAGCATAATTTCCAAATCATGTGGGACACAATATCAATCTGATGATTGCTACTCAATGTTATCAAATAGTTTTCAGGAAAGAAAGAATAATACTTTTATAATAACATGACAAAATGTAAGTAAACAGATTTAAGGATGCATTTTCATGAAAATAAAATGCCTCATTACCTGAACCCATACCAGATGATCCTGGTTATTAGTCAAATAGAAAACGATCTGTGAACATTAGTAGACTCTTGTGATCGTTGCCAGTCGAAGTTCTAAAATTATTGTACTTTCCTCTCCAAACACTCTGAAGCCCACCTGCAGCTTATTGTTAGCCTTATTCTGCATGCTCAACCTGTATTTCAGCTATCTCTACAAGAATCTTAGGATAAATATGTTTAAATCAAAACAATATTAATCGTTGCCCCTAGACTTGAAAAATATCTATAAGCAATTTTATCTGTGTATAATAAAATAAAATTGCAGAATCATAGAATGTAGAGTCAAGAACTTGAAAATATTCTAGCTCAACCTCCTACCTAAAGCTGGAAACTTCTATACAAAGCACTCACAATTTGAGTATAATTCACTCCATTTCTAAATATCTTTGCTATTGAAATTATTTGATTTAATTAGGTTCAATCTGGACCTTAGGTTCTTGAAACTTCTGGATCTGCCCTATATCTGCTTCACAGAATACATCTAATCCTTTCCTACATGGCACTCTAAAAACATGAGGACAGTAATAATACCATTCCCCTCCCTCCAAAATATGTTTGAAATGCAGACAAACCTCATTTAATGTGTTTCAGTTTATTGTATTTTGCCTTATAATGCTCTGCAGATGTGTTTTTTTTTTTACAAATTGAAGGTTTATGGCAACCCCTATTGAGCAAGTTTATCAGTGTCATTTTTCCAGCAGCACGTGCTCACTTCTTGTGTCTGTGTCACCTTATGATAATCTTAGCAATATTTCAGTCTTTTTCATTATTATTATAATTGTTACGGTGATATGTGATCAGTGATTTATGATGTTACTATTTTTATTGTTTTGGGGTGCCACAAACCTTGCCCATATAAGATGCTCATATTAATTAACAATTTTGTGTGTGTCCTGATTGCTCCACCAACCTATCGCTTCTTCATTTCTCTCCCTCTCCTCAGGCCTCCTAGTCCTTGAGACACAACAGTATTGAAATTAGGCCAATCAGTAACCCCAAAATGGCCTCCAAGTGTTCCAGAGAAAGGAAAAGTCTCATGTTTCTCACTTTAAGTCAAAAGCTAGAAAAGATCACGCTTAGTGAGGAAGGCGTGTCAAAGCCAAGATAGACTAAAAGCTAGGCCTCTTGTGCCAAGTAGTTGGCCAAGTTGTGAATTCAAAGGAAAAGTTCTTGAAGGAAATTAAATGTGCTACTTCAGTGAACACATGAATGATAAGAAAGTCAAACAGCCATATTGCTGATAGGGAGAAAGTTTAGTGGTCTGGATAGAAGATCAAACCAGCCACAACATGCCCATAAGCCAATCCCTAATCCAGAGCAAGACCCTAGCTCCCTTTAATTCTTCTAAGGCTGAGAAAGGGAAGAAGCTGCAGAAAAAAAGTTTGAAGCTAGTAGAGGTTGGTTCGTAAGTTTTCTGTTGTTGTTGTTGTTGTTGTTGTTGTTTTAAAGAAGCTATATACAATTAGTTCAGTCACTGTGAAAGCAGTTTGGAGATGTTTCAAAGAACTTTAAATAGAATTACCATTTGACCCAGTAATCCCATTACTGGGTATGTATCCAAAAAAAATCAAATTGTTCTGCCAGAAAGACATGTGAACTCACGTGTTCATCGCAGTACTATTCACAATAGCAAAGCCATGAAATCTAACTAGATGCTCACCAATGGAGGACTGGATAAAGAAAATGTGGTAGACGTACACCATGGAATACTCTGCAGCCATAAAAAATAATTAAATCAATGTCCTTCTCTAGAGATCTAGCTAAGATAATTGATAAAGGTAGCTACACTAAACAATAGCCATAGGTAAATCTAACCTATTTTATTGATTCATAATATTAGTATATATTTATGGAACACATGTAATATTTTGTTACACAAATAGAATGTGTAATAATCAAGTCAGGGTATTTAGAATATTCATCATCTCAAATATTTATCATTTCTAAGTGCTGGGAACATTTCAAGTCCTGTCTACAAGCCATTTTGAAATGTATGATACATTGTTGTTAACTATAATCACCCTACTCTACTATTAAACATTGGAACTTATTCATTCTGTCTATCTGTATGTTTCTACTCATTGACCAATCTTTCTTCATGCCTCCTTCCACACACACACACCCTTCTTAGCCTCTGGTATCCGTCATTCTATTCTCTACCTCTATGAGATAAACTTTTTCAGCTCTCACATGTGAGCAAGGCAATATTTGTCTTTCAGTGTCTGGCTTATTTCCGTTAACACAATGACCTCCAGTTCCATCCATGTTGCTGCAAATTACATGATTGTTTATTTCTTATTGCTGAGTAGTATTCTGTTGTGTATATATACCACATTTTCTTTATTCATTTATTTACTAACACTAAAGTTGATTCCATATCTTTGCTATTGTGAATGGTGTTGTAATAAACATGGGACTGCATGTATCCCTGTAATACACTGATTTCTTTTCCTTTGGATAAATACCCAGTAGTGGGATTGCTGAATCACATGGTTGTTCTATTTTTTGGTTTTTGAGAAATCTCCGCACTGTTTTCCATAGTGACTGTACTAGTTTATATTCCCACCAACAGTGTATGAGTTCCCATTCCTCTGCATCCTCAATAGCATGTAATATTTTGTCTTCTTAATCATAGCCATTCTAATGGAGGTAAAATGATATCTCATTGTGGTTTTGATCTTGCATTTCCCTGGCGATTACTGATGCTGAGCGTGTTTTCACACATCTTTTGGTCATTTGTATGTCTTCTTTTGGGAAGTATCTATTCATCTCCTTTGCCAAATTTTTAAAGGGGTTATTTGTTTTGCTTTTAATGTTGAGCTTTTGAGTTCCTTAAACAACAGATTTTCAATGCAGACAAAGCAGTTTTATATTGGAAGAAGATGCCAGCTAAGATTTGCATAGCTAGAGGGAAGTTAATGCCTGGCTTCAAAGGACAAGCTGACTCTCTTGTTAGAGGCTAATGTGGCTGGTAACTTTAAGTTGAAGCCAATATTCATTGGTCATTCCAAAATTCCCAGGGCCCTTAAGAATCATGCTAAATCCTGGGCATGGTGGCATGCACCTGTAGTTCCAGCTATTCAGGAGGCTGAGGCAGGAGAAACACTTAAACCTGGGAGGCAGAGGTTGCAGTGAGCGGAGATTGCTCCACTGCACTCCAGCCTGGTGACAGAGCAAGATTCTGTCTCAAAAAATAAAAAATAATAAATAAATAAATAAAGAGAAAGAAAGAAAGAATTATACTAAATCTACTCTGCCTGTGCTCTGTAAATGGAAAAACAAATTCTGGATGATAGCACATCTCTTTACAGCATGCTTTACTAAATATTTTCTATCCACTGTTGAGATCTACTGCTCAGAAAAAAAGATCCTTTAAAAATATTCCTGCTCATTGACAATGTAGCTAGTCACACAGGAACTCTGATGAAGATGTATAAGGAGATTAACATTGTTTTTATGACTGGTAAAGCAACATCCATTTTGCAGCTCAGGGATCAAGGAGTAATTTTGACTTTTAAGTCTTTCTATTTAAGAAGGCTATATATTCTATGTAAGGCTATAGCTCTCATAGCTCTCATACATAGTGATTGCTCTGACAAATCTGAGCAATCTGAAAACCTTCTGGAAAAAACCTTCACCATTGTGGATGCCATTAAGAATATTTGTGATTCATGGGCAGAGGTCAAAATATCAATAGTAACAGATGTTTGGAAGAAGTTGTTGACCTTCAGGGGTTCAAGACTTCAGTGAAGAAGAAAGGAACTGCAGATTTGGTAGAAATAGTAAGTGAATTAGAAGTGGAACCTGAAGATGTGAATTGCTGCAGTTTTATGACAAGATTTGAACTAATGAGGAGTCACTTCTTATGGATGAGCAAACAAAGTGCTTTCCTGAGATGGAATCTACTCCTGGTGAAGGTGCTCTGACGTTGTTGAAATGACAACAAAAAGTTGAAAATAATCCATAAATGTAGTTGATAAAATAGCAGCCGGGTTTGAGAGGACTGACTCCAATACTTAAAGTTCTACTGTGGGTAAAATGCTACCAAACGACATTGCACACTACAGATAAATATTTTATAAAAGGAGGAGTCCACTGATGCAGCAAACTTCATTGATGTCTTATTTTAAGAAATTGTCACAGCCACCCCAACCTTCAGCAACCACCACCTTGATCAGTCAGTAGCCATCAACATCTCGGCAAGATCCTCCACCAGCAAAATGATTACAACTCACTGAAAGCTTAGATGATTGTTACCATTTTTTAGCAATAAGGTATTTTAGGATTAAGGTATGTACTTTTTTTAGACATAATGTTATTGCACACTTAATACTCTACAGTATTCGTGGAGTGCACTGGGAAGGCAAACAATGTATGTGACCTACCTTATTGTGATATTCACTTTATTGTGGTAGTCTAGAAACAAACCCACAATATCTCTGATGTATTCCTGTATTGAATTTATTACATTTAAAAAAAAATAGGGGCCAGGTGTGGTGGCTCATGCCTGTAATCCCAGCACTTTGGAAGGCCGAGAAGGATGGATCACTTGATGTCAGGAGTTTGAGACTAGCCTTGCCAACATGGCAGAACCCCATCTCTGCTAAAAATACAAAAATTAGCCAGGCATAGTGGCAAGCACCTGTAATCCCAGCTACTCAGGAGGTTGAGGTAGGAGGATCACTTGAACCTGGGAGGCGGAGGTTGCAGTGAGCTGAGATTGCGTCACTGCACTCCAGCCTGGTAGACAGAGCAAGACTTCATCACACACACAAAAAAAAAAAAAAAAGAAAGAAAAGGAAAGAAATGGGACTCAGTCTGCACCTCTAAGTTTCCAATTCTACAGTCTAAGCATTTTCAGCTCCTCTCATTGGTGGGTGATTCATCCAAAATTAAGGAGTTATCCTCAGCCTCTCATTTAAGAAATAGAGGTATGAAAATCAAATCCATTGGGGCTTTCTCTCTCTTTGATTTTCAGGATTTAGCAATGCTGGTGCCTATATTGGGTTGAACAGTGGCCTCCAAAACAACATGTCTACATCCTAACCCCCGGAATCTGTGACTGTGACATTCTTTGGAAAAAAAAAAAAAGTCTTTGGTGATGTAATTGAGAGTGTCGAGTTGAAATCAGTCAGATTTAAGGTAGGCCCTCAATCCAATAGTAAGTATCCTTACAAGAGACACATGAAGAAAAGAGAAGACACAGAGAAGGTCATATTAAGACAGAAGCAGAAATTGGAGTCATGATGCCACAAACCAAGGAAAACATGGAGCCACCAAAGGCTAGAAGAGGCAAAAAATTATATTTTCTTAGAACTTTCAGAGGGAGCGCAGTTTTATTTTGGACTTCGAGGCTCCAGAACTGTGAGAATGATAATTTAATATGACAGTCCTAGGAAACTGATACAGAGCTTTCTAACATACTGAATTCCCAACTCTAGTAAGCAGAGCAGCTTCCAGGTAGTAACCTGCTCTCCCTTTGTCTCGGAATGCGTTTACCTTCATCTTTCCCTGGTTTGCATTGAGCATTGACATATTCATGGCAGATTCTTTCTTTGGACAGGTTCTCACTGTGTGATCCAGGCAAAAGTGCAGTGATACAATCATAGCTCACTGCAGTCTTGAATTCCTGAGCTCAAGCGATCCTTCTAACTCAGCCTCCTAAGTAGCTGGCACTACTGGTGCGTGCCACTATGCCTGGCTATTTTTTTAAAAAAATTTTGTAGAGACAGGGTTTTACTATGTTGCCCAGGCTGGTCTCAAACTCCTGGCCTCAAACAATCCTCCCACCTTGGCCTCCCAAAGTGCTGAGATTACAGGTGTGAGCCACTGGGCCCAGTCTTCAATCTCATTTTAAATTCTTACTATGAAGGAAGATCCAAGAGATTACCTTGGACTCCAGATGCTGACAAAGGGTCAGATAGATCTGGAAAATCATAGGCACAAGCTCTTTCTGCCATAAAATGCTAAACACTCATGAACTAAAGATACCATGAGAAATCAAAGTTAAAACAGGAGTAAATGTCACACTGAAGGTTCACTTCTTCCATCTCTCTTTATTATACTCCCCCTACTAGTCATGAAATATAGGTTCTTAGAGAGGGAGATTGTGAAATTGTGCAAAGGAGAAAAAAAATGTGTACTGACAGACACACAAACACACACAATTTTATATACAATTTTATGGGTAAATCATGTTGCCTCTTAAGGGACAATAGCCCTGTATTAGCTTGCTAGGTCTACCATAACTAAGCATCACAAACTGGGTGACTTTAACAACAGAAATATATTGTCTCACAGTTCTGGACATTATAAGTCCAAGATCAAGTTGTCAGTACGGTTGGCTCCTTAAAAGGCTGTGAGGGTGAATCTGTTCCATGCCTTTCCCCTAGCTTCTGATAGTTAGTTAGCAATCCTCGACATTCCTTGACATGTTGAAGCATCAGCCCAATCTCTGCCTTCCGCTTCAAGTGGAATTCTCCTTGTGTCTGTCCCCAAATGTCCCCTTCTTGTAGGATTACCAGTCAAAATGGATTAGAGGTCCATCCTGCTTCAGTATGACCTCATCTTAACTAATTATATCTATAATGACTCTATTTCTAAATAAGGTCACATGATGAAGTACTGTAATTTAGTTAATATAGTGCCAAAGTTACATTTCTGTCCTTTGTAATTGTACTGTGATAAGGTAAGATGTTAACATTAGAGGAAGGATGGATTAGAATTACAAACACCTTCTTTGATCTGTTTTTGCACCTTTTCTATAAATCTAAAGTGTATTCATAATAATAATTTTAAAATAGACATTAAGAAAGGTACTTCCAGCACAGCATAGACAGCTTTGTTCAAATCCTAGAGTCATCACTTACTAGCTGTATGATTCTGAAAAAGTTACTTAACCTCAGGCTGGGTGCAGCAGCTTACGCCTGTTAATCCCAGCACTCTGGGATGCTGAGGCGGGCGTATCACCTGAGGTTGGGAGTTCGAGACGAGCCTGACCAACATGGAGAAACCTCATCTCTACAAAAAAGATTAGCCAGGCGTGGTGGCACATGCCTGTAATCCCAGCTACTCGGGAGATTGAGGCGGGAGAATCACTTGAACCCAGGAGGCAGAGGTTGCCATGCGCCGAGATCGGCTGTTGCACTCCAGCCTGGGCAACAAGAGCAAAACTCCTTCTCAAAAAGAAAAAGAAAAGAAAAGAAAAAAAAGTTACTTAACCTCTCTGATACTCACAGTCCTCGTATATAAGTTGACAAGACTAACAGCATTTACTTCATACAGTTGATACTATGTTAAATGACTTAATATTAGAAAAATGCCTGTCACACAACCAGCATTGAAGAAACAATAGATAAACTATTATTAAGAAGTTTTCACTGAGTAAGAATGCAATTAGGTAAAGTTGCTGTTGGTTAATAAAATATCCAGAGTCTCTGAAGAGAGAAAAAAGCAAGGAGAAACAGATCATTGAATCAAAGATCAACTTTGGACAAAATACAGTTTTCTACTTAGACTAAAGGAAAGAGGGTAGAGTGAATGTCTAATAATGTATATTAGTGGAAAAAGGAAGTTGGACTTTCTTATCTGAGATGCTTTAATTTTTTTAATAAAGTGAAAGTAGGGATCTTGGCTAAAAATGAGTTGAAGGAAGGAGTTAAAGCAGATGGTCTGTGTGTGTTTGTAAATAGGTCAGAAGAACCTTTTGGAGAAGAAGAGTTCTGATGTTCTGATGATTCTTTTAGACATGTTGGTAGTTGAACTCCTTGTAAATAGACTGATGATATTTACTAGAAGGAAAGTTCTTATTTATGGAATTCTCTTAGGAGGATGTTCCTCATTTAGGTTTGCTTATGACAAACAAATATAGGAGCTATGAATTTATGGGGCATGGCACTCTGGAAAATGTCATACAAGCTATGTAACTAATTTGAGGTATAAAATGGAGATATTGTGTAACCTAAATGTTCCCTGCTATGTAAAGGAGTAACCCATGAGCACTTCTTCTTCGTAGACCTCATCCATTACACTGAACCACACACTGTGCATGTCTAACGCAGGAACAATGAACTTTGAGAGCCATGCAGATGTCTCAGACTTCTCCATGCTTCATCTGTGATTCTTGATTGCTTTTATTCTTGAAATTAGTACAAGAAGGTCTCTCATTTATGTGAGTTGAATTGACAATCCAATTCTTTGGGTTAGCTGATTAAGTAGGTAATGGTGTAGCAAGAAGTTTGAGGAAATTCAATTTAGAATTGAGAAGGGAGCTGATAAAGGACACATAGCTAGGCAGTGTTGGAGATCAGCAGGAACTAGAGAAAATGAATGGGTATGGCATCAATACTCCTGAGCATACCATTCCTCCAGCAGTGCTTGGCAACTCAGGTTGAGGAACAGAGAAGGTGGATGGCTTAGCTAATGGAATTGGATGCTTTTTAAATGTCAGTGGCTGTCAAAACTGTAGAATAAAGGAATTGAGAGCAGTGGCAAAAAGAAAAGAGAGAGAAAGAGAAAGTGGTTGAAATGAGATATGGGCAAGATTGAACATGGAAAGTAGTAAAAGCATAAGAGCTATATAGCATAGGAAATGAAGAAACAAGACTTGAATTTAAATTATGTCCTCCACTTCTCTTGAACAATTTATTTAACCTCTCTATGCTTCAATTTCCATGTATGTGAAATGGGATAATAATTCCTACTTCACATCAAATGGCTTAAATCAATTCATGTAAAGCACTTGGGCAAGCTAAGTGCACAATAAATTGTAATCTTGTTGAATAAATTGGTTTAAGGAAAATAAAAAGGTTAAGAACACCAAGGTCTTGATGAAGTGAAGGCCTTGTTTAAGCAGAAATAAAGAAGTGAAAAGATTTAAATGAATATGAAGTTGGTCAGAGGATGGAATATTAGAGTTGATAGTTTTAAGGATGAAATAGTTCCAGGGAATAAAAGGGCCCAGGATTGAAACCAAGGTTCATGGCTAGTTAATATATATGGTCACTGTCATTGTTAAAATCCCGGAGCCATGAGGCTGCTCGGGCAGATCCCAAAAGAAAAGGCAGTGTTAACATGTTTAGTTTTCACTGATACAGTCATCATCATAAAGATACATCTTAAAACTCTATCTTATAAACTCTTAAACCTTGAAATTTGTGTTAAAAATAGGTTAATTTGATTTTATTATTTCCTATGCAATGAAAACATTGTGAGGAAAAGGGTATTTCTCTGTTAACCCCAGTGGATCCAGTTGCACTGTTTACCCATGAACAACACACAATTAAGGTCAATTAAGCAATGAGACAAGAAACACTATTTAATGTAATGTCAGTTTTCATTTAAATTATATTATAAACAATACTCCATTTGGTTAATTTATAAGATTAAAGCATAATTACTCTACCATAGTTTCTGGAAAACAAATTAGTTTAAATCACTACCAGATTTGCAAAATTAGTTATGTAATATAGCATTTCAGCAGAATAAATGATTTAAACTAACTTGTTGAAATTAATAGTGGTGCACTTGAGAATAATTCAGAGATGTTTAATCAAAGGAAAATATATGAAGATAGGAGATAGGCAAGGCTTAAAATACACTAGTATCAATGTGAATAAAATTTACCCAAATCTTCTGTATTTTAGTAATATAATTAGTCCAGAATATATATAGTAACTAATAATTGGGAAAAATAATTAGAACATTTAGAATCTGCAAAATGATGACCAATGCTCTTGAACGTAATTATAAGGAATTACAAATGGGAAGGTAAAACTATAATTCTAAATATTATAGCCACATAATATCCATATAATTTGTATTAAGTATTAATAGTCTATTCAGAAGAATATATCTATTGTGAATATGATAGAACATTATTACATTATATTAACAAAAAATTTTCTTTTTAAAATTTGGTTTATTTTGCAAAATGCCAAGCATGCAAATATTTAGACATTAATTTTTTCTCATTCTAGTTTCTGGTTTTATGGCTAAATTTTTCTAGTTTCACATAATATTATATACTTTTATTACATTATTTATTATATTTCATTATTTTATTACAATGGTAATATCATTTTAAAAATTAATGTATTTTATTATATACACACAGTAATGTAAATATAATGTATTAGGGTTTCACATTTATAAAATCATAGTCAATGGATTTTACCACAGGTTTTTATCAAATTCATTTATTCTTTCCACGTGAAGAAAGAAGTGGTTTGACGGCTATTTCTACTACCATTGTAGAGCAGTGACCAGCATTATTTCTGAAGTTACTGTGCAGATAATGTTTCTATTATTTAAACTTGTTAAATTAATAGCTATTACATAATGTTCATCTTAAAGGTCGAAATACACTTCACCTTTTTTTCTTGGTTCTCTCACATTTGTCCCTTTAATGAAGAATTTGACCAAGGAAGACCCTATGCTCTGACCTCTTCTATTTTCCCTCCTCTAAAAAAATTATTGCATACAAAGTAATGTATGCTTATTCTAACTAGTTGTGATGGATAACTTAATGTGTCCACTTGATTGAGTTATGGGATGCCCAGATAGTTCATAAAACAGTATTTCTGGGTGTATCTATATGCTTTTCAGAAAAAAAGATTAGGACTCACCAGTGTGAGCTGGAATCATCCAATCAGTTGAGAGTTCAAATGGAACAAAAGCTAAAGGAAAGGCAAATTATCTCTCTCTTTTTGAGCTGTCATATCCATCTTTTTCTGCCCTTGGACATCGGAGCAGGGCCCAGTGCATCAGGTTTTCTGGCTCTCAAACTTGCAAAAGGTATCTCATAGGACTTCTCGGCCTCCATAATCATGTGAGCCAGTCCTCGTAACAAGTTCCCTCTTACATCTATATACATAAAATCTATCTATATCCCCTCTTTATGTCTCTCAGGAGAACTCTCATAATGCATTAATCAAATATTACAAAAAACTTACAATGAAAAGCAAAAGCAACAGTATCCCTGTACTTTGTTCCCTATCTCACATCTATTCCCCCAAACAACCTTTTAACCATTCTGTTTCAATAACTCTAAATAATATACTTCTATATACCTTAGATTATTGATTTAACCGAGATTTACCATATTTATTCTTTTTTTCCGCCTTTACTTTCTTTTCTTAATGTTTATAATTAGATCATTATCTTAAATTCTCCTATTGCTTACATTTATCACTTCAAATAATATCTTTAAGCTCTATTTCCTGTTCTGTGAATTTTAGGTAGGATCCCTTAACTCTACAGTTTAAAATTAAGATATGGTAGAATGTTTTGGCAAAAAAAAAAAAATAAAAAAGATGAAAAACTTAAGCTATTTGGCTCCTTACTCTTCCTTCAACTTTTCTTCCATACCAGCGTCCTTTCCACATCCCACCATCTACCACCTACTTTTTCCTTTTATATTTCCAAGGTTGTTAACATTTACCTTCGTGCAATCATGACCCAGGTTTCTGTGCTTTTTCACAGATTGACTCTAAATATAATGACCCAGAAACAGCATTTACATTATCCTTATTGTGTAAATATTCTTTAAAGTTGGACCAAGTACTATATTAAGATTGCATTACTTTTTTCTGTGGACCAAACACAACCTCTAGGGTCACTCAAAAGAGATTGTGATGGCTTTGTAATGTGTTAGTGCGTTATGTTACCAGCTAGGCTGACCTATGTGTTCTGCAATTCCTCTCCCTCTATGATTCATATTAGATTAGGCAACAAGAGACATTTTGGGTCAGATTTTGAAGGCAGAAATGAAAAAGTGGTTATATTGTTTGTATGCTCAGAAGATCAAGGTAGAGGCAACAGAAGGTTTTAGCTCTCATATATTTTCTTATTTAGTGGCTCACATTGTTCGATAGGAGCAGAAGCCCAGCCTGCAGCTGCTCCATCTTCCCCTGGGTCTTTCTGTTTCTTCTTCTTTCAGTTTCTTCTTCTTTCAGTTTCTTCTATGCCAGGTGTGCGCTTAGCTCCATGACAAAAGGTGACAGCTTATTCTGCAGAACACACACATCATCAAAGTGGGAGGTGGTGAGACTGGTACACTTCCAGTCTGTCCTAGCAGATTTCAGCTCACACTGATGAGTTCCAGCATGCTTATACCGCTATTTTACACGTCTTCCCCTCTCCAATGTCTGTCTGCAGACTTCTCCAACATCAGATGCCAGATGTCTCATGGTAACTAAATAACTTCTACAATTGTGTGTGTATTTATACAACTGATACAAATATTGGTTCTAACATCAATTTCAAGTTGATTTTTTAACATTCTACAATTACTTAAAATTGTGTCACATCTTAGTTTGCTTCATATTTTTTACTGACATTTCTAATTATATTTCTTGGTTCCCTGAATTTGTGACTTTATCATACTCATATTCTTCCTCCTTCTTAATCATATTGTCCATAGAGTTCCTTCCCCATGCCCTTCCCCAACCCCAGAGATTAATTTATTTATTTCCTTCAATCTAGGACTATGCAAACTATAATTCTGGGATTTATTTGACTTATTTACCAGTTAGACACATTGTTTCCGAAATTCCATATAACCTTTGTGCGCTCTCCCGTTTTGCTTGAATATATCCTGTTAGTCACAAAGGAAAGTTGATGAAGAATAAATATTTTGAATTCTGCATGATTAAAAATGTCTTCAAACAATCATCATGTATGGTTGATGATATGAGCATAAAACATTTTGTCTCATAAATTTGAAAATACTTTTATAGAAGTTTTAGTGTCTTCTCCTTGGTGATCTGTAAAATGTTACAAGAATATTCCTTTGTGGGGATCTTTTTGTAGCCCCAGACTCCAGGTAGATCCAGATCCTTTTAATCTGAAGACTCATGTCCTTTTCAGTTTTAAATAATTTCCTTCTGTCCGTATCTTTAATAATACTTCCTCTTCCATCTCCACCACCCCATCCTAACCCCAAGCACACACTATTTTTTGTTCTGTCTTTCTAAGACTCTTACTAATCAAAATTTGGACATTCCATATTTGAACCCTATGCCTCATCTTTTTGCTAACATTTCCATTACTTTCTCATTTTGGTCTACTTTCTGGGAGATTATTATTTTTTATCTCAATGGTTATATTTTAATCTGTAGGAGCTCTCTTTTATTGTCTAATAGTTTCCTTTGCATTACTTTCCTGTTCTTGGAATAAGATTAATAAAAAAGACTAATATCATCTTTAAATTTCTATAAATATTTAAGATACAATGGAAAGGACACTGGCTTTCAGTCAGATATCTGGACTTTGATTATTTAACGTGCCCAACAAGGATAATATTTACTATTCCACAGGATTATTATGAATATTAAATGAGATAATATATTTTAAGAGCTTTGTAAATTATAAAATATGTAAGTAAAACATAACAAAGATATTTAAATTATTATATATCCCTGTTTGACAATGTTTCTGAGCATGGCAATTAAATGCTTTTATGAAACTACATTTAGTTATTCCCTTCTATAATGTTTCATATACATAAAATTCCAACCACATCACACAGTGAAACTTTTGGAGTTATTTTTCTGAATCCTTTGCTGTCATTCCTCCAGGCCTTGCTTTTGTTAATGGAGTAGACACTGTCATTTATCCCCAATATTCATTTTCCACATCTTCAGCAATAAAATCCTGTTTTTAGCAAAACACATCATTTCCCCACTTCTCCACCTCTCTTGAGGTTGCTTCCAGAAACAAACAGAATCAGTGTACACAACTTTAGGTAAGTGTTTGGAAATAAAGAGGGAATGCTCTTCTTCCCTACTATCCCTTTCCTTTCTGCTGGCTGGAACGCAGATATGATGAATGGAAATCATGTGGCCATCTTAGAACCTGAGCTGGAAGCCACATATGGAAGGTGGTGGAGAAACAACATGGAGGGAACACCCTGGGCTTCTACCTCTGAGTACAGTACCCATGCTAGACTAACTATACCTGGACTTCTTTTATGGGAGCAAGAGACAGCTTTTTAGCTTGTTAGAATAATACAACTTGTGGTTTTCTACTACTCCATGATGATCCTAATCCTAATTAATATGCTGTTATAGTTTCTCAGCATTTTGGTTAATATCAGATATACTAAGACACTCCCCATCAGGACATGACACTATTTACTCATCCTTTATGAGCCAATGAAAGCATAGCCCTCTCTAGTAAGTCCTGCCTAATGAGGCCTCCTCAATAGGATTGAATGTCTTTATTCTATATTTTTCATGAGACAAGGGATCCTGTTTATTTTATTCACTAGTGTGTGCCTAGTGCCTAGAACAATGTGTGGGCCATATTAAGCAGTTTTTTTTTGTTTGTTTGTTTGTCTTTTTGTTTTGTTCTATTTTTTTGAGACAGAGTCTTGCTATGTCACCCAGCCTGGAGGGCAGTGGTGCAATCTCAGCTCACTGAAAGCTCTGCCTCCCAGGTTCACACCATTCTCCTGCCTCAGCCTCCCGAGTAGCTGGGACTACAGGCGCCCGCCACCACCCCGGCTAATTTTTTGTATTTTAGTAGAGATGGGGTTTCACCGTGTTAGCCATGATGGTCTTGATCTCCTGACCTCGTGATCCGCCTGCCTCAGCCTCCCAAAGTGCTGGGATTACAGGTTCTGAGCCACTGCGCCCACCCTTAAGCAGTTTTTAAATAGTTGTTAAGTATGCATGACTCTATAACCCTTAGGATTTTGTGATTACTTCAGCTAAAACATAGATGCTTTTCCCAAGCCTCTCTCCCTACTCAAATTGTAACCTCACTAGCGGGTAAAACCGTGTATGTCTATCACTTCGTTTGCTTCTTAATATATGGCACATGACTGACAGTACTGACAAATCGAATACTTTAAATGAGAATAAGTGTAATAAGATATAAAAATTTAAATTTTAAATACAATTTACATAAAAGTATTACAATTTAAGATGAACTGCATCAGCGCTTTTTCATTAAAAAAAAGTGTCTTCTCTCTCCTGATGATAATGAGACAATTTAGTGGCTGCTTTTATCAAACATAATAGAACAAATCACAATCTGACTTGCAGCAATTCACTGGACTTCCAAATTTCTGTTTTGTCATTAATAATATGAGGTTCTTATCCACCACATTTGGCATCTTGGACTGTACTTGATTAACACTGTGCTCAGTATGTGGTAGCTGCAATTCTTATAGTGACTAGGAAAAAACATTTTATTTAGAATTTAATGATTTAAAGTTTTATATACATTCATTTATTCAATAGCTATTTGCTTGATCCTTACAATGTAATAGCAATCTAGATGCTGGGGACACAAGGTCCACCTTCTAGGAATATAGCCATGACACCAGAAATCACAAAGGTGATGAGAGTGACTGGGGAAGAAGTGCAAGATGCTTCACTTGTAAATGAAGACACAGCCTCCCAGGATTCAGATACCACTTGCCCGAAGAAGCTGAAGATCTACAGATAAGTGGAGTTTACCAATGATGAGGAGCGGGATGGAGAAAGGAGGTAGGGAGAGTCATCCAAGGTACATGAACAGCATGTTCAAAGGCAAGAAGTGAGACAATGGTGAGGTGGTGAAACTCAACAAGTCGGCCATGGCTCGGGGTGAGAGTGAGGGAGGGTGGTGGGAAATAAAGTTGCTGAGATAGGGAGAAGTCAGATGATGCAGCTTTTGCAGGACATGGTACAGATTTGGGAAAATATTGTAAGGTTTTGGGGGAGTATGGGGGATTTATGGGTCAGGTTTACAATACAAATACTGTTCTAAAAATATTAGGCCTCCCGAGGCACTCAAGTCCTTTACCTTTCAGTTTCTACTCACGCTTTGGGACTCAGCTCAAATGACATTTCCTCGGAGGTGCTACCTGATACCCAGATTATGCACCCTGTGATTCTCCTTCAGAGTATCACAAATAGAATAAAATCACTAATAATAGAAAAAATATCCTGTACATAAGTAGGCTACTTTAAAATGAAATCATTTCACATGTATTATATTTTCTATTTAAATAAATTTTACTATGAAATTTCTGAAACATATTAACCTCTTAACTATATGTTTAGTTAAGCAAGTCCAAGTCTTTTAATATTTTATTTTGTTGTAATCAATACTTGTAAATATATGTGGATATATAAAATGTACATAAATGACATAATTTCAAATGTAAAAGACCAATGTGTATATGTTTTAGCACATATTTTAGGGTAATAGGTCCTAGCATTATTTTAAATTATAACTTGTTTTCATATTTGAAGCAAGGAATTGAACACACATATAAATCATTTATTTAATAATGTATGTTTCAAATACCAAATTTAATCAACATTTTAAGAATAAAATAGTTTATGGAGCTTTTCCACTTAAAATTATGGTAGTCATGCAAAAATCCATGGATTCCCTTCTCTGGTTATCAAATCCAGTATTTCTTTCAAATATTGACCAATCTATTGTGAACAACATGTTTTTCCCATATATAAGGCAAACCAATTCATTTTTTCTTTTAGCAACAAAGTCAGGTCGTGGGAAAAAATAAAATAAAATAAAAATCCTGACATATTAATCCTAAAATGGCAAAGCGTGTGTAAATGTAAAGTAAAAGGTTATGTAAATGAAGGAGGTTAAGACCTAAAAGGTTATGACACAGTTGGATCATTCTCATTACAGAAACATTAACATAGATGAGTACAATCTGCGGGCCAGCTAAATCTAAATTGCACGACTGCACCCAAGGGAACTGAAACAATTTCCATAGTTTCCTTAAACATAGAGCTAAACAATTTAAGTTTGAGAGAGTTGCTAAGTTATTTAGAAGAACTGTTTAATCTTTAACAGTAAAATATTAAACCAAAGAGATTTTGTGATCTATTACTTATTTCTAGAGAGTAATAAATTTATTATTCAGATATTCTGAATGAGCTTGCATCAATCACTACAAGACATTCAATCAAATTCATCTTGAAAAATGAAATGGCAAATGCATTTAAATTCAAGAAAGCCAATTTGGGGCAATTGACTATAATTAAGAATGTTCACTGGGATGAGGTCTACTACATTCATGAATATATAAAAAGGAGCCTTGAAAACACCAAACGTTAAATACCAGGGTTAGGATGTGAACATTCAACTGAAAAGAATAAGATTGGAAAAACGGTTGTGTGAGTGCACGAGTAAGTGAGCGAGAGTGCATGAGTGTGTATGGGTGTGTGTATGCCTCCACATACATAGAACCACCATTAAGATTACCAAAAGGAAGAATTGTCATTCTTCCTCCCTCTTTAGCTTCACCAATCATCATGATCCAAGAGTAGTATATTCCTTGTCCTTTCTCCTCAAATAAAATAAGAACTTGGAATCTTGTGAATTTATACCTAAATTATGGAAAACTTACAAGAGAGGCTTTGGATTGAGAAGAGTACACCCTGTAGATAAAATATCAAGTAAATTCACTTTCTGAAACCAAGCTTTTAGGAGAAGCAGAAGGTTCCCTGCCACCCTCTTGAGTGGCTACTATCTGAGCAAAAACAATGAAAAGTTATCAGCCCTGAAAGCACCAGACAGTAGATCCAGAAAAAAACTGTGCCTGCTTATGAAGCAAGGCTTTTTCACCATTAGGTGGAAGCTTCAAAAGATGGAGCTTCTTTAAGAGCAGTTAAATTCATACTCCGAGCTTGCTATAGTTCCAATAACACCTTCAAATGGCTCCTCCCCAAAGAGTATCACATTAAGGTTGCTGGCAGGCACAGTTGCCAATTTAATTAATACTTTTGAGTGCAAAAGAGTCTTCAAAAGAGTTGTTCTAAATTTAACCAAAAGCACTTGCCATGATTTTAAAAATCAACACATTTGGTTTCCTTCACTCCTCCAACAACTGTAATTGAATCACCGCCAAATACAGAACACTGGGACAGGTGCCTCAGGGACGTGCAGCCACTTACAGGAGTTGGGGGCAGGGGGAAATACAGTCAACTAAAACAAGGCAGAGTGCAGTGAATGCCAAAAGTTGGATGCATAGGCTATGAGTGCGAGGTGAAGGCAAAGAACATATTCCTACGTCTCTTTCCCTCCACTACTACAATCTACTTCCAAAGACCTGTCCCACTGTCGCTCAACATCCAACGATTCACTTCTTTTCTGCCCAGCCTAAATTCCAGCGGACTTCAGTTTCTCTCCATTTTCAAATTCTTAACCAAAGTCTTTTAATTGTATCCACTCTGCAAATTCTCAAAGAGAGCATTCCAAACTTTCAGTGCCTCTATTCCTAAAAATACATATTCTTGATGAAAAACCCCATGCAATTTTAGAGAATGATGCCACGTTTACAAATTGAAGACATCTAACATCAAAGAAGCCTTCAGGCAACCTGTTAATCCTTTGACTTTCCTCAGCAATTCTCTCTCTCATTCTCTTCATCAAATACCCAAAACATCCAATATTCTCTGCAAATTCACCATTTCTCACTCTCAACAGATACAGCCTGAAAAAAAACAGAACGAAAATTAAGGTCACCAAGTGTAAACTCCCTCGGGGTTCAGTTTTCATACATGTTTCCACAGGCTATTTTTCTCCTGCCTCCTACCCAAGTCTAATTTTCCCTCAGTGCTCTAGAGCTCAACCAAACTCCTGCAAGACCTGCCTTCAGCAATTTTTAGTCCTTTTAATCTTCAATTGGTTATTTTCATTGGGTTTTTTCCATTCAGCCTGCAAACATGTGCAACTCTCTCCCTTCTTTGCAAATAATCTTTCCATAACTGTATGCCCCTCTATCTCTTTACATCACTTCACTGATGTCTGGCATCACTGCATTTTACTGATTTTAAAGGTCCATTGTAGAATATTTGAAAAATGCAGAAATGTATAATTAAATAAAAGTTGCTGCAATATTATGGTCCAGAGATAATTATTTTGGTTAACTTTTTAACAAATTTATATATTCTTTCTAGTATTTCTTTCTATTAACTTACATGTGCGAGCTAGTCTACTTTGTATCAGATTTTAGCTGAGGTATAATACAACTTAAATCTGAATGTTTTCACTTTATTATATCAGGAGTATTGTTTGTCACTAAATATTTCTTTAAAATTACTTTTCATGGCTGTTAGTCCCTTATTGTTATAGCTTACATTATTTTTCCACACTGTACTATTAACAATATTTTATATTTGTCAGATTAATAGTCATATAAATATATATTTATTTACATTTGTATTACTTTGGTTATTGGAGAATTTGATATTATTTTATCCTTTTTACTGGTTATTTATCTTCTTTTATGAAGTATCTGTTGATAATTTTGCCTGCTTTTCTATTTATTTATAAGTATTTCCATATTAAAAGTATTAACCTTTTTATGTGTGTACTAATAATATTCCCACTTATTATATGTCTTTTAATTTTATTCATAGGATTATTTTGCATACAATGCTTTTCTATTTAAATTCCCATTTTTAAAAATTTATTCTATTGCTTTTATGTGCTGTAAATCATTCTTCTTCCAGAAAATCTACATGATTTTCTTTTTTATGTAGTCTTCAATTGTTTACAACTAACTCTTTCACACCCCTATAATTTATTCTGAATTACAGTATGAGGTGTAGATCCATTTAACTTGATAGTTTTCATAGTAGGTAACAATGATGTCAGCAGCATTTATTGTCATTCCTGTCTCCTCTGATCTGTGATGTCACCTTCACTACATATTCTATTGGGCTATACCATATCCCTCTCTTGCTCCTCTGCTGCTTTCCTCACTACCTCAAACAGACCTATACACACTGATTTCCACACACCCTTATTAATAGGCTTCTAGTGCTTATAATGGGAAGGGCTAGTGGGGAGAAGAGAGTAGTGAAAGTATTTCTCCCATCTTTCTGCCTCAGGTGGTATCTTAGGTAGAGGTTGCACTTTTTCTCTGGTTCTTGTCCCTGGTTGGACAGGCCCACCATGATTCTACCTTCCAGGAGATAACCCAGCCCCTGGACTCTAGGAGTTCTACCTTCTCCCTTTGTTCTTCTAGCCTACAGGTAAAGCAACAGCTTACTGTTGTTCATGTTTGGGTGACTTCTCAGTCTCTTCTTACCTGTGGAACTCATTACCTGCATTACGTTCTCTCTGCTTTTAATATTCTGTTTATCCGAGCGTGATGGCTCACGCCTATAATCCAACACTTTGGGAGATGGAGGTGGGTGGATCACTCGAGGTCAAGAGATCGAGACCAGCCTGGCCAACGTGATGAAGCCCTGTCTCTACTAAAAATACAAAAAAATTGGCCAGGCGTGGTGGTGGGCACCCGTAATCCCAGCTACTCAAGAGGGTGAGGCAGGAGAATCACTTAAACCTGGAAGGTGGAGGTTGCAGTGAACTAAGATCGAGGTACTGCACTCCAGTCTGGATGACAGAGCAAGACTCTGTCTCAAAAAAAAAAAAAAAGGAAAAAAAAAAAAAAGAAGAAGAAGAAGAAGAAGAAGAAGAAGAAGAAGAAGAAGAAAAATTCAATTGAATTTCAGATTTCCTGTTTGAAAGATAATCTTTCTTATTCATTGATGTATCGGTTCTTTTCTGTATCAGGGCTACAATTTTAATGATTGTAACCTATATAAAATAATTTTATTTATCTTTTAAAAAATGTCATTGTCTGATTTTGTTTTAGTAAAACTAATTTTCCAAGTGAACTTTAAAATTATTTTGTCATTTTAACACTTCATGCCATTAATATGCTCATAGATAAACGTTGAGTAAACGTAGATATACATATTTATTGAAGAGTTAATCATACTAGTAAAAAATGAAAAACAATATTAAATAAATGACGACATATTTATATAATGGGATACCCTAAGTCTTTAAAAATATAGAACACACACTGCTATGAGACTATGAATTGCTACGCTACAATTAGTTGGAAAACTCTTTGGCAGTATCTACTAAAACTAAATATATAGATGCCCTATCACCCAGCAATTTTACTTCTAGGTATATGTCTGACAGAAATATGTGCATATGTTCACAAAAAGACATGTACAAGAATGTTCCCAGAAACTCTATTTATATTTTCAGTGTGGATACAACCCAAATATCCACTAAAAGAGAAATCTATAAGTTATACTATATTCATGTAATATAACATCACAATGGAAAGAAAAAACAAACTACAAAATGACTCTCATAAATGTAATGTTGACTATAAGAAACCAGACACAAAAATAACACTGCATTATTATTCCATCTGTATAAAGTTCAAAAATGGGCAATACTAACCAATGCTGAAAAAAGAAGTCACAATGATGGTAACTTTCTGGAGATAATGATTAGAAAGGAGCATGAAGAAAGAATGATTTCTGAACTTCTTTGTATGTATGATAGGTTTTCCTTGTAGAAGTTTAAAAATGTATAAGGTACATCCATATGTATTGATACAGAAAGATATCCAAGTTATGCTGCTAAGTTAAATAAAATAGTTGCTGAAGAGTATGTAAAGAGAGAGTCCATATGTGTAAAAAAATGCATATATGTGTGTGGGGGTATAAATATATATTCATGTGTGAATATATACACATATATACATACACATATACAAAAAAATGGAGAGTAAGAGAAAGAAAGACTTCATTTGATTTTTTCTCCACAAACATGAGCTATTTTTATACTTTTGAGAAAGAAAATGTGAGGAAAATCTCAGTGGAATATTTGTGTTAATTTGCATTAAAACAATAAACTGATTTAAGAAAATATTTCTACCTTATCATACTGTTTTTCTGGCCTGAAATATGCTATGTCTCACCATTTGATCAATTCTTCTTTTATATCATTCAGTTAAGATTTTTAACTTTCTTCCAATAAGCCCTACATGGCTCTTGAAAGATTATTCCTGTGTATTATTTCTTTATTATTCCTCTTGTGAATTATGTTGTTTAGTATCTAATTTCCTCAAAAGAGAAATTTAACATTTTCTCTACTTCTCTATTTTCCATTCATTTCTAACCTGCTCAACCCCGATGAAGCTATTCTGGCAGAGATTTCAGTTGCCAAGTATAACAGATGGCTTCCTTTTTTCAGCAAGACAGCTTTAGACAGTTATTAATTCATTAATTCAACAAATATTTGTTGATCACTTGATATATGCTAGTCACAGTGCCATACACTGTAGGTGTAAAGGTGAAAACAAGCTATACACTCAAACTGCTTATACCTTAATGGAGCAAACAATAAATGGAAGCTTACAACACATTATTCTATGTGCCGAAACAGAAAAACACCAGATTCTGTGAATATACATCAGAGAGGCATCCAATCCAGGCTTGAGTTATTAAGAAACACTTCTGAGCACAGATGCCGTGTAACTGAAACCTGGGTCTTATGAGGTAAAGATAAGAATAAAGAACCTTCTAGACATGGATAAAATTGTCTCAAAATCTGATGAAGGTCAGAACCAAGAGAAGTAACAGCATATTTTAGTATATTTAAAGAAATGTCAGTAATTCAAAATAGATAAATTATAGAATTTGAGAAAGGTAATGGTAGAAAATTAGGTGAAAATATTAAGTAGAGAGCAGACCACAGGGTCTTACTGGCTTTTTTTTTTTTTGAGATGGAGTCTCACTCTGTCTCCCAGGCTGGAGTGCAGTGGCGTGATCTCAGTTCCCTGCAACCTCCACCTTCTGGGTTCAAACTATTCTCCTGCCTCAGCCTCCTGAGTAGTTGGGGCTACAGGTGCGTGCCACCATGCCCAGCTAAGTTTTATATTTTTAGTAGAGACAGGGTTTCACCATGATGGCCAGGCTGACCTCGAACTGCTGACCCTAGGTGATCTGCCCTCCTTGCTCTCTCGAAGTGCCGGGATTACAGGCGTGAGCCACTGCGCCCAGCCCTTAGTAGCATCTTTTAATGGAGGTAGAGTTGAGATTTCAGTGACTA
The DNA here is from genome assembly GCF_001698545.2 of Rhinopithecus bieti. Taxonomy (NCBI): domain Eukaryota; kingdom Metazoa; phylum Chordata; class Mammalia; order Primates; family Cercopithecidae; genus Rhinopithecus; species Rhinopithecus bieti. Next base: position 2,503,099 of record NW_016807891.1, read on the forward strand.
ACAGCTAAAGGTATTAAAGGTAGGGGTTTATAGGATACTTGTGCATTTTAGAAAACTGATTTAAGCTTCATCGTGAAGAATAGATTGAAATGGAAGGGGGAGAGGACTAGAAGCAGAAACCTTACTCATTTAAGTAATCTGGACCATGAAACTGAAGAAGGATATTGGGATTCCAGCAGTCATGAAGAAGTGAAAGAAAGATTTGGCAATTAACTGCTAGGACAGGGAAGAGTTGAGGGGAGTCAAGGAGGACAGCAAGGTTTCTGAGCTGGCAAACAGAGTAAATTGTAGCTCTGTTCATTGAATGAGGCAAACAAGAGAGAGAGCAATTTTGAAAGGATAGAGAGTGATGTGATGGTGAGTTTAGTTTAAGACATGTGGAGTTGAGATGCTTGTGTGACACAGTGGGAGGCCATAGTATGTATGGGACTTGTCTCCAGGAGACATGCCTGGGAAGAAGAGCTAGACTGGAGAATCATGAGCATGTTCAAGTGAAAACATGTGAGTGGATAAGAGCAAGAGGGTGAGAACACAGACCAAGGGGCTAAGGGACAGACTGTGTTCAGTATTTGAGTATGGATCTTGTTTTTGCTACTTGCTAGTTCTAAGACTAGGCTCAGACTCTAACTTCTCTGTAAGGTGGGAATAATGACAGCACCTACTTTATAGGATTTTACAAAGATTAAAATATCATATATAAAAGCACTTAACACAAGTAAGAATTCAATAAATGTTGACTGTTATTACTATTGTCTGGGTTGTTATAAGTTTGAAGACACAATTGCATAAACTATCATCATTAAAAGGAAAACAGAGAAAAGTAGTTCTGGAAGGTGTCTAAGAGGCATTGCCAGAAGGTTAGGAGGAAAATCAGGATAAAGTAGTGCTCCAGAGGCCAAAGGTTGGGGCTGGAGGAGATGTAGGATTTCACGAAGAAAAAGTAGACAACAGTTTACAATGCAATGATAAAGGCAAGTAAAATAAGGACTTATTTTGCATCAAACTATCTTAATGAGCATATACTTATTGGTGTTCTAGAAACAAAAGCCACAGTACTTTAGGCTGAGAAATAAATAGAAGGTGAGAAAAAGGAATAATCTTTATAGTCAGTAAGAGTGAAAAGAGAAAGATGGTAGTTGGGGAAAGACAGATGGGGAGGAAGGTTGGCTGGTTGTTAATAAAACAGTAGAGGATGAGCATGTATTATAAATGCTGATGGGAAGAAAGCTTGTGGCAAGGAATGGTAGTGTTGGAGAGGAAAGAGAGGATATAGTAGAAAGTTAAAGAGGAACTGGAAGCAGATAGGATCCAGGACATAGGATGGGGAAGAGCCTTGGGTATTGCTGAGACATCTGCAGGAGGGAAGGAACTGAGAGAAGGGAAGGTGTGCAAATGTGGCGGGTGGAGTTTGAGTAAAGATCCATCTGATATCCTCTATTTTCTCTGTAAATCTTCTGAATGAAGTATGAGACAAATAGATCAAAGACTTGAGGAAAAAGAAAAATTGAAAAAAAAAAGTACTGTGGACATTGAAAGAGGAAAACAATGGGAGATATTTAGAAAATTTTCCAGGCAGCTTTCAGGACCTGGTTATTGTTGAAACTGGTCAAATTATCAGTCTATGGGTTTGCACTAATTTTCTCCAGCATTATTTAGTAGCTCCCAGAAGGAGAATGGAGAAAGTAGGCATTGAAATAGGCTTAAACTTTGGTTTTCCTGATGGATTCAAGGAAAGAGAAAATTTGCAAGAGTTGATAGAATGGGCAAGAAGGAGGTTCAAACACTGGAGCATGAACAGAGAAAAAAGACAGAAGGGGGGGCATGGATAAAAACAAAGGGAGTAAAAAATTGTAGATCCTGATGAGGTTGAGGAATAGTGGTTGTAAAAACTAGAAGGATAAGTTTGTGATCCAAGAGCAGGTTGTAAATATTTCAGAAAAGGAGCACTTTCTGGTGAAAACATGGTCTGGGTTGGAGGTATGGAAGTGGCTATCTAAAATGGAATAAATTTGAAGATCATTGGCCTACAAAAAGCCAAGCCAACAAGAAAGTAAGCTGTTCACTAGAAAGTGCAATGATCACTTATCCTAGTTAATGACAGGAATAGGGATAAAAAAAAAAAAAAGACCCATTTGGTGCCAAAATGTATAATAAATGAGATGTAGTGACTGGAAAGTTTATGACAGCAAGAAAGCTGTAAAGGATGAAACTGTAAACGTGTTATGAATCTCAAAGGAGAAGAGAAGATGCGGAGTTATGTGTCCGGATGTGGAATTGAGGCAAGAGAATGCTGACCTCCCAGCTTGGTGGAAAAATAGGTGGCACCTATTTAAGACAGCTGCTAGAGAAGCCCATTGTCAGCACAGACTAGTGTGGCATCAATAGTTTATGTAGAGAGTAAGGATATAGAAGAGGGACATCAAATAAAATAGGCATCGCAGAAGGTGGCTTAAAAAGATTTTGGATGTAACGGGGAAGGCATATGGTGGGGCAGAGGAGAAAAAGCCTTTCAATGCAAGGATGAGAATATGGACACAATACACAGTGGGGAGTGTTTAAACTGGAAATAGTGACCATGAAGGACAGGAATGTGAGGTATAGGGGGATCCACTGATTCTAATTATAAACATTTATGTCTAAATCATTATAATAAACTCCTGACTGACCTCTCTGCTTCCAGCTTTGATCTTTTAAATTTATTTATAATGATGTATATGGATTATATTACATAAAATAGAATTCTAATCCTATCATTCATTCCCCTGATTAAAACCTCCACTGTTTTCATCAAATCCACAGTGCTAATTGCAAAGTCCTAAAATTAGCATTATGTAAAAACTCTCTTCAATTATCTGGCTCCTGTCCACCTTCTCACTCTGTCCCTCCTGCCACAGTGAACTACATGATTCTTCCCCAAACTCCATAAACTCTAAATGGAGATAAGGGGGAAATAATATTGCATGTGGAATAAACAATTTGAAGACAAGTGTAAAGATGGGAACATTCCAAAATGTCAAGAGATGTAATTTAACTGGACTACAAAGCATAATTAGAAGATAATTCATGAAAAAAGGGATTTCTCGAAGCTAGGACTCTTAAATGAAGTACTGCTTCTTTGAAATGTATTAGAATATAGGTGCTGTTAATTTTTCTCGAGGAGTTTTAATTTTATTTTTTTATCAGGATACATTTGTCTGATGTTGCTTTTAATAATTACTGTACACATAACCTTTTCCTCATATTGCCAAGTTTTCTATAGTCAAATTTTTGATGTTGAGAGGCATATTGGTTAAGAAGTACTCTTCACAGCATGTAACTCATAACAAGCACCTTGCAAAAATGTGTGTGAGTTTGTGTATTTTCAAAGATAATGAGGAGAAAGATTTAAAATCTGTTCAAATGTTTTCTGGCAAAATGTACGTGAATCGTGCCAAAAAGGAATTGCATGCTGCATGCCTTCAATCTGTTTTTGAAATATTTGTAGATACAGGCAACATCTGTTCCACTGGACAGAGATATATTACAAGTGCTAATAACTTTGGAAAGACCTGACTTTAAAAGTTTCTGCTTGAGAGTTAAATATTTTTAAACATATACATGTTGAAGTTCTCTTCCACATAAACTTAAAAATTTTAAATTGCAAAATAATGAAGAAAATATTTCACAAAGCAAACCACAGTCTGAAACTTAAGGAATTTTTTTGAATCTATTTAATTATGTGTTACGTGTGTCTACTGGCAAAATATATTATTGCAGCTCCACTCTGTTAAACATAGACGGGGAGGGGAGAAGAAGAACTAAAAGACCTATCTGTAACTATGTAAAAAGAAATTTATTTGGGGCAAAAGCTGTGTAGTCTTGTGAGGAGATGAATATAAGTAAAAGTAAAATCCAAAAGTAAGAAAATTATGAAAAATTATCACAGGAACTAAAATCCAAAAGTAAGGAAAATAATAAAAAATTATCACAGGACTGCGAATAAAAAGGCAATGATTCAGTAAAGATTCTGGCCAGCACACATCAACACTCCACCTGGCTTGAGATTTGCAGACACTATAACTGTGCAGGCGCAGTAATCAGATTAATCAATTGGAGCAACATTGTTCCAGAAAATTATAGCTATTATTTAAACTACCTGAAAATACAATTTTTTATTTTTAAAAAAAACAGTAAATTTTTTTTTTAATTCACAGTGTCTCACAGTTAAATTACATAAAGTGGTAAACATTTTTTTATGGCCAGAAGGAATATCTTTGACAATGTGCTGATTCTCATTAGGCAGTATTTCTCAAATTTTAGAGAGCCATCTATTACTGGTTCACGAAATCCATTTGAGTAGATCATGATATTTTTGAAATGAAAAATAACAAAATACAAAATAGGAAATGATATCACAGATAGTAGTGGTAAGAATTGTTTTGCTAAAATTTTGCTTCAATGTATATGTATGAGAAAGATAGAAAATGTGTTTGTTATTGTAGATCACAGTTGAAAAGGTTTGAAAACCCCTGTTAAAGGGACCACCACCATGGAAAAGGTCATACTCTCTCCTCTTTGGAGATTGACCTGTCACAATTCAGTGTAAAAGAGCAGATCTAAATCAGAGAAGATCCTGGGCCAGATAAAATCGTTGGTATTACAAAGTCCTCTGAGGACCAGCAGTACAGAGAAACTAAGTCAGCCAAGAAACAATCTAAGGGAGGTGACAGATGGTGAGGTAGAGGCTGCAACAGTCACTCTTCTCCTGACCTTACAACTGCGAGATACCAAACTGGCTTTTGGAGAAAGATGAGGACTTTAGAGTAAAATTGGAAATTACAGCCAGGCAATATTTGACTGGTTTTATAAGTAACAAGGAAGGTATACCTTATTAAATATTATAATAAACTATGGAATTAGTATTCCAGGGTTTTGTAGATATTGGTCACCAGATGCTAACCATCTCACGTGATTTCAGAATTAATATGCCTAAGGCAGAGACCAAAAACCAGCAGATCTAGTGATGTTAAAAGCTATTGTGGTGTAATTGAATGACAAATATCTTAGTACCTAGTGTATCTAGCCTAATCAAAAAATGAGAGGCAGAGGGATTCATAAGGCTGGCTGATCTGGGGAGGAGAACTGAGTGGCTATAAGACATGTTAGGACAAAGATTTAAATTTCATTGCACACACTTTTGCAACATTTGAATTTTAAAATATGCATTTTACCAGTTGAAAAAATAATAACGTGCATTTAGGAAAATATGTCTCTCACATTAGTAAAAACTTCTTAGGTAAGCTAAGTCAGCTCTGTATGTGGACAACTTGTTGATTGTTTAGCCAATAGCTATTCTCCTGGATCCTTTTTGTTAAAAATCTCTGATTTTCTCTTGGTGATACCATATCCAAGACCCACGAGATGAATCAAAATTAACCTATACCAAGCCAGTGATGGGCGTGGGATGGGCCAATGAGAAGTAAACTATGCTGAGGCTTCTAGAAATGAGTTTTCTCCCTCACAATTAAAAAGACAGCATTTAGAGGATTCTGAGGAAAGCTTCCTCTGTGCCGTACCTAGCTACCCCTCTTCCTCCTTTGGACTTCAGGTGAGATTATAAGAAGCTGAGCAGTAATCCAGTGTTCACAAGATTGAGGCTAAGGGCATTAGGAAAACACTTGACCCAGAACCCTAATATTGTAGCTCAGCTAGATCAACTCTATAACTGGCTCCATCCATAAATTGTGCAAGTAAACATTAAGTTCTCTTGTGGTTTAAACCTGTTAGTTGGGTTTTCATTAATTGCAGCTAACCTGTTAATGCACTGTTAACTGATACACACTGAAATATCTATTTTTTAAATGTAATAATTTTGAATATTTTTATAAAACCAGTACTTCTCTGCTAAATTAAATAGAATCCATTGATTTTCATTTAACTTTTACTTAATGATTTGGTATTGTCATTATGAGCATAAATTATTATAATGTAATGAATAAAAATAATATAACACAAATATATGCCCTCTAGGTTATACACACTTGTGGACAGGCATAGTATCTTATTCATCAGTGTATCCCTGCTACTGCAGGCATCATAATAATGGCTTGCATACAGTGGTGGTCACTTATGAATTATAATTAAGTATTGCATTAAAATGCTGAATATGTATATCTAGCTCATCTCCACCTCAAAGTCACTAGGAATTATATATGTATATATACACACATATGCACATGTGTGCCCATAGGTAATGTATGTACTGAAGTGTATATATACATTATATATATACTTTTACTACATGCATATTTAAGAAAAATTTCCTCACAGTGCTGCTGTGCTAGAAAATAATGGAGTTTTATCACAGACTGGAAATTTTGAGGAGTTCCTAAGAAAAAACAGACATAATCAGGTTGGCAAAAAAAAAAAAATCACAACCTACAAGTGCAGAAGAGATTGCTACAGAGAAGGGTGCTGCTCCACACTCAGAGGCATGGATAAAAGGCCTAAGAGAGCACCCAAGGCAATGATTGCACCCAAGGCAAGGTGCAAATAGGCCTTTCAGGTTGGCTACTTCCCATCTTTCCATCTTGTGCTAAGCAGTGAGAAGAAAAATATTTATCCACAGCTAAAGCAATAAATGTGGGTGAACATGTGTATACACACACACACACACACAAACAAAATTTCTAAATGCAGGCAATGATAACCAAGATTAGCTTTCTTCAAGAGGTCATCTCAAATATGTAGATAAGAATCCTATCAAAAATCATAAAACATTTGAAGGAAAACTATTATGAAAGGAAAAAACAAATAATTTCAAAGAAACGTAAATATTTTCAGAAAGATATGAAAGGCTGTCTTATCCATGAAAAAATAGCAGGATAAATTATAAAACTTGAAAATAAAAAATATGTGGTCATTAATACTAAAAAAAGTAGATGGGCTAAATCGCAAAAATTATTACACCTGAAACATACATTAGAGTACTGGAATATTAAGGTGATGGGTTCTTCTATTATAACAGAGCACAAAGAAAAAAAAGAACGAGGAAAAAGATGAAAGAAAGAACCAGAATGTCCAGCATTCATTCAGTGTGAGTTTCTAAAAGGACACATATGAAAGAAGTCAAAACTAACGGGAAGAGTGAAGGGGGTGCTCAAAATTTAATAAACATAGGAGAACCCATTAAATTGAAATTTAAGATAATGATAAATAATTTTTAGAGATTTTATAAATTCTAGAATTTTTTACAGATAATAAATCATTATAAGATAATTTAATAATATTGATACCTAAACTAGACAATGATGACACAAAAAATAAAACCATAGGCCACACATTCTTTTAAGTATAACTGTAAAACTTCTAAATAAAAATGCAATAGATCAAATGTAACAATGTATTAAAGATTGGCCTGATGCTGGTAATGCAAGGAAAGTTCACCAGCATGAAAACATTTTAATAAAATTAATTTTAAAAGATTTAAGAGACAAATTCAGTTATTGGAAAGTGACACTATTTGTGATTTTTTTGTTTGATATATGTGAAATACGAGGAGAATTTTTCCTAATATGATTGAAGTATATTCAAACACTGGGAATGGACAATTAGAACATGTAATGGAAAAAAAAATCCTATTCATAATTTATAACAGAAATGACAAAAAAATTAAAGAAAATATGTAAGAATAAACTAATAAAATATATAATAGCTACCATAAAAACCTTACTGTTAAACATCAAAATTACATAATTAAGTAGAGAAACATACCCTACACTAAAGTGGAAAGAAAATATAGTAGCCATTCTTCACAAAATAAATTACAAAATAAATGTAATCCCATTCAAAGTCTAACGAGATTTTTAAAAATAAAACTTAGTCCAGTTCTCAGAAAAGATGCAAAATTTCCAAATTCATATTTATCAAAAGAAGGGAAAAGATGAGGATTTGTACTTTCAAATTTCAAAATAGACTATAAAAATATGGCAATTAAAATAATATGGCATTGAGACATTGATATATATAAATGAAGGAGAACAGCATGCATAATGAAGGGACATTCTAAACCACTGAGAATAAGACTGAACAAATGGGATTGAAAAAAAAAATTGTTAAGATTCCTAACTTGGCCTCCAACATAACATATATTCTATGTTGATTAAAAATCTAAATACCCAAAATAAAACCATAGGAGCACTCAAAATAAATATATTTGTAATCTTGGAGTACAGAAGACCTTTAAAAGATATAAAATGCATATATCATAAAAGAAACAATTGATAAATCAGATAATATTTAAAACATGTACCTGAATAGAAAGAATAAAATGTTATTGGAATGCCTACCAATATTCTTAATTCTTACCATTAGGAACTTCAGAGTCTTCAGAAGAAATGGCTCAAAAGTAAGGAAGGTATAAATTAAGGGAGGCAGAAGGAATTGCCAAATGTTTGAGGCCTGCAGTGTACCAGACACCATGGTAGGGGCTTGACATAAGATATCCCATTTCATCTAAAGGAACCTTCACAGACATGCAAAGAATGTATTATTATCATCCTTTTGCTGAAGAGGAAACTTATCTTTAGTCAGGTATCAAGTAATCGACTGAAGTGGGATTCAAACTGAATGCTTTTAACACCATCTTATCTCCCTGCGAGATAAGAAAATGTAAGAAACTTTGTGAAAAAAAAACGCGTAAGTGCTAAAGTGCTTGCTATACTAGTTAAGCAACTAGAATAAAATGGGTTAATTTAAGACAAAATTTAAATGCACACAAAGCAGATAGTGGTTTAGTATATTGTATGGTAGATCAGGAAAGATGACAGGATGAAGGCAGGAGGCTGTTAAGACATTTTAGTATAACACCTTTAGAGCTTCAGCCAGTCTTCCAGGGGCAAATATATAAAATGTGGCAAAATACAAAATATTTAATAACAGCATAGAGGACCAGATTCAGCTGTAGAGAGATCCTTTGAATCTACTCCTAGGTTTTAAGCTAGACTGCTGGTGTACTAACAGCACTGATTCTGTTAGTAACAAGTAGTGGTAGACAATGAGAAATATGTCAATCTAAAACTTATGAAGTTGATTGTCACTAATCTCTGTGTATCTCCATTCTGAATACTGGGTACACTGATTTTGTCTCTTGGAAAAGTTCCTGGCCCACTGAGTAAAGTTAATAGAATCCTTATTCAAAAAAAAAAAAAAAAAATTCTTTGGGAGAGATTTTGGTCTTAGAGTATCTTTCTGTTTGAAAAGAAAAAAATGAATCTACCTAAGGAATATAGCATCCTATTCAAGTTGGCACAGATCATAGAAAATTTCTTCAATGGGTTTCATTTTCTTTTTTACTGTTACTAGAAATAATCCTGCAGAATATTTTTATTATTTTGAATAGTGTATTATAAATTGAGAGCTGAAATCCCTCAATCTACTAGGTTAGCATTGCCCCATCCCTTAAATACTTTTAAAGTCCGACAGTGGTTCAAACACTGGTAAACTTCGCAGTGCATAGGGCTATTCAAAGCATAGGATTAAGACTCGGGATACCTAACATCTTGGCTCAGAATGCAAATTAAAATACACAAACCTGCCTAGTAATCTCCAGCTTTATATGCCCCATTTACATGACTTGATGTCTACCTCAAATTTTGATTTGCTTTCCTCCAATGGAAATGGCACCCTGCATCTCTGGCCTGGGCCCTGGCAAGTGTACAGCCCTTCCCAATTTCTTAGCGGGCTTAGCTCTGCATCTCTACCCACAGGCAGCAGTTAGACTGGGCTTTAATGTGAACTAACGACCTGGAATCCAGATACTGCTAGCTTCTATCACCATGTTTGCTGAACTTCCATGGTCAGTGTGACTTAGAAAGATGGCCCACCTCTTTGAAAAGAAACAGCCTTCACAGATGTGAATAATTCCCCACCAATAAATTAAAGGGGAAATAAATACTATTGCCTAAATTGAATATAAGGGAAGAATTGAAATGCTGAAGTTTGTTTATTATAGTACATAATCTCACCAATATAAACATATAAAACATTTATTTTATGATAATTTTAAAATTGATTAATTCATATTGTTTGCTAAGGTTAATAGAATTCTTAACTTTTGTACTTTGGACATTTGAGTTTGAATGTAACATTTGGCCAAATGAAGGCTGTTGACTTGAATAAGTTGAAACAGTTTTCCATTGAAAAAAAACCGGAAAGTAACTGTAAAGCAACCTGCTATATATTTGTGAGACTAAAGCCATGTAGGATAGGGAGAAAAGAATGAATCTAAGCTTTTCTCTTCCAATAAAAGACCTGTAAAATAGAGAATTTTTTTTCTTTGTTGAAAATACAATCTAGTGCCTTGAGTGGTTTCTTTCTCAATACCTAATTGATTCTTGGAATGACATTCACTTTGAGTATAGACAGTTGTGCCTTTGGAACAGAAGCAGTTGTTTCTACCTTTGTCATTTTGTACAACAGCTATAGTGGGAGAACTGTTTTCTCCCAAAATTACCACTTAAGAGACCTAGAAAATGAAATAATGTCATTTTGTATGTTTACAAAGACAAAGCAGTCTTTGCACTATAAACCAAGTAGAGGAAAAAGGCAATTGAACTGATGGTATCTTTATCACTGGGACTATACCACAAGTCATTAAAAATAGAGGCATGTAAAATATTGAAGGATGCAGTTAAAATAATGGACATCAAATTTTTTAAAGGATTCAAAATATAGAAAAGTTTTTTGCAAACTAACTAAAACTGTTAGAGGAACATTTTTTTGCCAGAGACTACAGACGGCCCAGTGCAGTGGCTCACCCCTGTAATTCCAGCACTTCGGGAGGCTGAGGCGGGTGGATCACCTGAGGTCAGGAGTTTGAGACCAGCCTGGCCAACATGGTGAAACCCTGTCTGTACTAAAAATACAAAAAAAAATTAGCCAGGCATGGTGGTGTGCACCTGTAGTCCCAGCTACTTGGGAGGCTGAGACATGAGAATCGCTTGAACCTGGGAAACAGAGGTTGCAGTAAGCTGAGATCATGCCACTGCACTCCAACCTGGGTGACACAGTGAGACTCTGTCTCAAAAAAAGAAAAGAAAGAAAGAAAGAAA